>NC_085012.1:17692569-17745069 GCF_963854185.1 Sardina pilchardus
TGTCACATTAGTAAACAGTATTACTTACCATTTCATGATTCAGTTTTAAATCACATAACAAACAGTAGTACTTCATGATTCAGTGTTAAATCACATCACAAACTGTATTACTTAATATTTCATAATTCAGTTTTCAATCACATCACAAAAAGTATTATTTACCGTGTCAGGATTCAGTTTTAAATCTCTTCACAAACAGTTACTTACCATCTCAAGATTCAGCTTTAACCCTCATGTTGTCCTCAAATCTTACCGACGTTCGTTGTCCTTGGGGTCAATTTGACCCCAGCTAAAAAAACTCTCAAAAAATGATTAAAATTATTTTTTTTACCCAATTTTTTTTGTGGTAGGTACTTAACAAGAGTGTAATAACCACCATCAAAAGCCCTACAAAACAATCCCACCCCCCCACACCCCTTTATGAACCCTGGAACCCTGACTGGCAATATGGCCAATCCAGTGTCAACAGCCCAAAGGCTGACTTTTTGGACTTTTTCAGACCTGCCAAAATAACGTATATGTAATATGTACTTGTATATGCAATAATGATAATAACTACATGTTCTCATACTATTACAATAATAATATCCATAATTTGTCAAATATTCATTTTCATCATGTTTCATAAAAATGGGGTCAAATTGACCCCAATACCACCAACGTAACAATTTTTTTTACAGGACATTGGAAACATATTTTTGTGCAAATTTCATGTTTACTCTGTTGTACCCTTCAAATGAGGAAAAGTCATGAAACTTGAAGCAAAACAAAAAAAGTGAACCATATATTTTATGATGTTAAAACACTGCTTGGGGTCAAATTGACCCCAAGGACAACATAAGGGTTAAATCACTTCAGAAACAGTGTTGCTTACCATGCCATCATTCAGTTTTAACACGAACACAGATTGTACAGCCTCAGGTAAAATGTTGCCCGTGCTCACCAGAAGAAACACGCCATCAACACCAACTTTATAGGCTGAGCCGTAATTTGATTAACGCAGTGTGTGACTTCCTACTGTTCTAAATTAAACCACATCCGACTCTGTGATAGTGTGATATTAGATTAGAATGTAGTGCCCTCAGGTGGGTGAATCAATTACTACAAAGGAGAAAGTTGTCTTTGGATAATAGTCTATTATGCTTGAATAATGAGCGGCAAAAAAATGAATGCAAATGACCATGACTGTATTAGCGCTATTGCTCACTTGTACACATACTGTATTTCCATACCTGGAGAGCAGCATGGGTTATTAGACACTGCCATTTACATAAATAGAAACAATAATAATATAATACTAAATAATAAGAGGCTTACACTGTACATCTTAACAGCATATATATTTATATGGTGATACCATTACCTATTTCTGGTAATGATGTAATGTTTATTACACAGTTTATACTTAAGTAATGGACTTAATTGCCTGAACCAAGACCTTGCCCTTTACAAAACCACACTAAGATCTTGCCCTGTACAGAATCACACTTCAGTGAATTCTAAAAATGCAGAATAGGTGTTTTAGATTGCCTCTGTATTTCAAACACACTCATTCTGTGTATTTAAAACTGTGGACAGATCGTTCTGTGCTCTTTCGGTCTACAGTAACACACATGCACACACCAATGCAAAAAAAACCCTTCACAAACCTCCATGCCATTGCCCTGCACTGTGAAGAGCAATAGGTTCAGTTCACTGAAGCCCATAACGTGTGAGTTGCACAAGTAACATTTCAAGTATAGTGCTTCACATATGCAGGAATTCAAAAACGGGATGCATCAGTACTAGTTCTCCTCTATGCTCTGCGCCTATAGGTTCAGCACCATGGAGAGCAGCCAGACTGATGGCGATGCCTGTGTGGCTATGAAAGTCATGTTGATTCAGACAGAATCTTGCATGAAATGCCCTTACTGCAGGAGTGAGTGACAGCTTATTGTGTTTAGTGTAGCCAGAAGGGACTCACCCAGACCAAGGTTCATTTTTCACTGCCTTTCCCCACTGAATCCCCACTCTCTCTGCTGCTCCAACTCTCTTCAATTCTTTAACACGTTTCTCTCTATACTTTCTATTCTTGGTCCCTTTCTGCTCAGGAAAGGAGGAGGGTGAGGGATGGAACCAGGGGAACTTCATGTGAAGGAACTGGCAGCAGTCTGATGTCTTATATTGGTGAAACGATATGGGCATGAATGGTATGCGGTCAGATTATACCCCCCCACACACACACACTTTGCTTCCCCCCATCTCTTTAGATAGTGTGGTCTCCTCATTATTCAGAAAGGGGAGCAGGCCTCTTCTGAGATGCAGTCAAGTGTGCAGTCACACAGGGGACAGAGTGAGTGAGTGAGTGAGAGAGAGAGAGAGAGAGGGATAGAGAGAGGAGAGAGAGAGAGAGAGAGAGAGAGAGAGAGAGAGAGAGAGAGAGAACAAAATAAGTTCCCAGAATCTCTGGCTTCTATGGTCACTCATGGGAAATGTGGCAAGATGGCAATGTCTGTCTGTGGGTCTGGTGAAAATTGCATTCCCCTCTCAGAGTCCACAAGAACAAGACACTTTGAATCCAGGAGGCAGTCGCATGAATTTTTACTGTACTTTTTCAGCACTGTCACCAGTGAGCGCAACAGCCTAAGTGCTCAATTTCATGCTTGGTCAGGTATGGTCTTTGCTTGAATCTAATGCTGGTGAGTTAAAGCACCACATCAATCCAGCGTTTCCATCTGCAGAGGCCGTGGGATGGTAATGAGCCCTAAACCACAGCAGAAGAAAAGGCTAACGACCGTGTGTGACCTGTCTGAGCGATATCGGTAAAATATGGATTTCGTCTTTTCAGTATTCGCATCTCACATGTATAAACATGTCCTGGATGTAAAAAGGCTGTTTTGAGAGTTTGCTGTAATTGTCCATGCAATAATCATAAGAATTTTCAGGGGATGATCTTAGTAAGCTTTGGGATGAATGGGAGAAAGACGGAACAGGTTAGGTGCGGGTTTAACGTCCGGGAGGCCTGGTGGGTTAGGGACCACGGAAGTCGGTGTGTGTGTGTGTGTGCGTGTGTGTGCGTGTGTGTGTGTGTGTGGTGGGGGGCAGGGGCAAGGACATGGCTGGGGTTCCAAAAAATACTTGGCTTGGGGTTGGTCTCAGTGGTTGCACACTAATAATGTGCTTTGCTCTCTGCAATACTTCAAAGATATACTTGATATTCTTAGGACACATCATCCGCCACAGATCCCCAGCATACATGTCTCAGTTTTATTTTAAACCAGCAGGAGAAACGCCGTGTCAGCCTGCTTTTTTTAGATGTCAAGATGTCAGATTAACCACTGCCTCATGGGAATATGTTTGGCGGACATTTTAAGTTGATGTCCGTTTTGAGTTGGGGTCCTGGCTATTGTACGCGGTGAGAGCGATCTCTGACTTCTTCTCACCGCTGTATTATGAACCGTGTGCAATAATTGGTGTTATTTTGAATGTTAACATTGTACTACTTGTCGAGAGAAGAGGTGGATGTCACAGTGTGCTCTCTGGGTGATGTATTTGAATGCAGGGTCATTAGGAATGGCTTACAGCCAGGTATGGGCGGAAAAGGGCAGAGCACTGGTGAGTACCAGTATACATATACACAGTTTAAAATGTCATACTTTCATATTTTTTATGTTACACACACGCGCACACACACACACACACACACACACACACACACACACACACACACACACACACACACACACACACACACACACACAACTACTGAGCTGCGCTGTGCTCTGTACATTTCTCTGCTTTTTGGTCCTTCACCAATGGCATGCCTAATCATGAAAATGCACTCAGATGAATAGCTTCTAATAGTGGTTGGAAATTGAGGGTGAATTTGCAAACATGTTTTTTATAAAGTCGGTGATAAGGACCCAGGACCTTGAACTTTTGGGTTCAGCTTTAAGTGAGATTCATATTGAGGAATTTGTGTATGCAGAGGGCAATACATGTCTAGATGCTCGAAGACCTGGACCAATGCAGGGGCCCATGGCAAAGACTTTGAATTATTTAAGTGTTAGACTACTGTACCTTTTAAAATTCTCTGCAAATCAAATCTTGAAAATAATTTGAGTCTTCATTCTTCTTCAGGAAGAACACATAATCAGAATCTCTGACTCTCTTACTTTTGCACTGCATGGTATTTCCTTGAGGAAATGCATCTGAAATATTCAAAAATGAAATGTTCACAGTAAATGCTAGCATTAAATATTTACAAAAGCCATTAAAAGGGTAACTGTAGGACACTGTAAATGAGACCTTTGCATCCTCTCACTCTTGCTGCCTTCTGGCGCAATGCTCTCTCTGTCGACAGCAGTCAACACTATCCCTGTGTGACCATATCTCAGTAGAAGGGAAACAGCACAATGGCACAAGCCCTGGATATGAAAACAATGACATCTCTTGCTGCAGGAGGTATTCACACTGTAACAAACCTGGAAAGGGCTCAGACATGACACCTTTCTCACTTTAACTCCAAGGCTATGTTAGATCAAATAAACACAAGTACACACACACACACACACACACACACACACACACACGCACACACACACACAGAGAAACACTGACTCACACACACACACACACACACACACACACACACACACACACACACACACACACACACCTCATCAATATATTGCAGCAAGGAGGGAAAAAATAGACAGTGAGGTAGGAGGAACAAAACAAGTGGAGCTGTCCCCAGCAGCACAACCTATTCACATCTCTGACAAACACATGCACCGGGAGCCACACCAAAACAGACTTAGGTGTATGGTTCACTGCTACAGGCCAGTGTGTGACAAATCAAGGCCCTTCCACATGCCAACAAGGGGCTCTTTCACACCGAGAGACTTTTTCTATATGGGGAACTGGAAACTTTTCAAGAAGCACACACATTTTCCTATGAACTGGAAAGCATATTTTTGAGGGCAGTTTTGTGAGAGCTGTGGAGGAGATTAGGATAAAACAGCAGTATTAGAGAACACAGTATTAATTAACTCTCTTAGATGTTCATCAAAATGCCTTTGATGCATGCCATGCAACATGTGAATCAATAATGTGAGCCAAAACAACTTTTACACAATGGAGCTCTTCTCCTCTTGAATTATTATGACCGCCGCTAGCATAGCTAGCGAAGCGGTCATATAGTTGTTGTCAAAGTTTTTTTTTTTTTTTTTTTTTTTTCCGTCATCGGTTCTGAATTTTTGGTCAACGATTCCCGGGACACCGTAACACCGGGGCACATGAAACTTGGTGGGCATGTAGCCCCAGTAGACTTTTACGGAAAAATTTCGTTTCGTCCCCGGGGGTCACTCCCCCCCCGCGCTGGCCCCGCCCGAAGCCCAAAAATTGCAGTTTTTCCTACATAACTACCTGAACCGTGGCACCGAGGATGACACATTTTTTATGGTATGTTGGTCTCAAGAGCTCGGATCAACTTAGCTTATAACCAGTCATTTGTGAATTGCACCCCCATGGTAAAAATTGAAAATGTAATGTAATATTGCTTTAATTGCCCCTATCTTCAGATGAGATGCTATGAACTGCACCAAATTTCATGTGTATGATTAACCTGACACCCTCTGGGAGTATGCCAAGTTTTGTGGACTTTCATCCATGGGGGGCTATAATAAATGTATTTATGTGTGCATTTAGTGAATGGTCCCTCAACGTGGCTGCTCTACACTGAAGCCTAGAATGGCCCCATGGCCCCATGTAGCTGTGTCACTGGCACCCCCGTGGCTACCCTGTGCTTACCAAATAAAACAATTATGTATTTATTACGATTTTATATGAGAACGTCAAAAGCAGAACTAATGCAACCACGTTCAAACACTGCAGCCTGCTGCCACTGGTGTGTGGCGCTGGCGCTGCTCAGTGAATGATAGATCAGACCAGAGAGAAGAAGACAAACGAAGAAGATGGAGTTGTGATTTCTCAGTTCCGAATGGCGGCCATATTGGAATTTTCTTTACTGTCGCTAGTTTCACACTACTTGATTTCTCATGTTGCAGTAAGCTAAACGATTTCATCTCTTACGTGACTTGTTGTTCTTGCAGGTAACTGTGTAACCGTCTGACTGATAAAGAAGTTGTTAAATGTCTTTACGTTTAGAAACATAATCAAAAAAAATTCATCCAAGCAGATGCGAATAGCCTACAATGTCAGTACTCAAACCACCAGTAGCAGGCTTAGGACTAGGTAAGTAAAACATCTCTTCTCTATATCTCTACTATTTTCATTTTAAAAACTGTATGTAAAGCGTAATTCTAGCCAACACCTGTTTCCAAAATGTATTTATAGAGTCTGTACATGTGGTCCCTAGCTTGGTTTGCCCGAAAATTAAGTGGAAATATCCTTTAGAAGTGTTTACTTTAGGCGCTAGTTAGCATGTAACAGCATCTGAATTAATGAACTGGCATGGTGCATTTATACCTGACGATCTCTTTCAAGTAATTTAAATAAAAAACGGACATCATGGTTAGTATTTATAGAGTCTGTACATGTGGTCCCTAGCTTGGTTTGTCTGAAAATTAAGTGGAAATATCCTTTAGTAGTGTTTGTACTCTAGGCGCCAGTTAGCATGTAACAGCATGTGAATGAATGAACCACTAGCATGGTGCATTTATACCTGACGATCTCTTTCAAGTTATTTGAATAAAAAACTGACATCATGGTTAGTATTTATAGAGTCTGTACATGTGGTCCCTTGCTTGGTTTGTCTGAAAATTAAGTGGAAATATCCTTTAGAAGTGTTTGTACTTTAGGCGCTAGTTAGCGTGCCAGGTGTCATACCATTGCAGTAATCCTCTCACTAAACACGTCTTTTCATATCCAATCTGTTCAACAGAGTTTGCCAGTCAGACCACTACACCTTTGCCAGCACCACCACCCAGCAAGCTTCATCAACTCCAGCCATGCCGGTAAATACAGTGCCTATTGACAGCCTACACACCCCTGTTCAAATGCCAGTAGCTTTGTCCATTGTTAAATCCCCGTTGTTCTTAAATGTGTTATTGTGTTTCGGAAAGGTATTGCATTACATTACTCTTCACCTTTTGCTTTTGTAGTAGAAAACATGTTGATGGTAGTGAAAAGGTAGTAAATTCAGCTCAATTTTTTTTGTATGAACCCTGCCATTGCAGTAATCATCTCACTAAATACGCCTTTTCATTTCTAATCTGTTCAACAGAGTTTACCAATCAGACCTACACCTCTGTCAAATTCGCTCACAACGCTGCCAGTAACACCCCAGCAAGGTAGAACTGCATTTTCATTAATCTGGCACCAATATCAAGGGAGAAACAAGCCATGAATGTCTGTCACAACTTCTTTGCATCTTTACTTTCCTTACATCTGAAGAGTGTGTTACATATATCATTATTAAAAATAATTTTAATAAATTGTTTAAGCATGTACAATAAATAAAGCATGTAAATGAGCATGTAAAATAAATAAACAAAAGCAAGTAAAATAAATAAATAAACAAAATGTATTGAACCTAATAGGCTACTATGTGTGGTGAGTCTGTGTGATAGTTGCTGAGGATAAATGTTTTTATATTGGATTATTAAATTACAGAATACATTTATAGGTTTCTCATCAGCAGGCACTGTCTTCACCTTAGTAAATTTGGTAACTTTGGTAAGTCCTGTAAATAATTGTAAATTGTTCTGATTGAGGGCAAATGGAAAGTGTTATAATGTATTATTGCTATTTTAGTGCATCATTTTCATTATTATGGCCATAAATAAGGCCAATTAGAAGCTGGTGGGTAGTAAGCGGCAAAAGGGTGGCCCTTTATCTGGAGCCGCTTCTGAGCCGCCGCTGGACAGCCAGAGAACTGATGAGCAAAACTCCAGCGGGCCACTGGTGGTTACCGCCGTTGGACCGCCAACTCTGCCGCTGGTTTGTAACAGTAACTTTAGCATTGCCCATTAAATGATTGCAAAATATTTATTGAGGTGAGTTTAACAAGTGTAATTTCATTGGCATATAATTCAGGCCTATAGTAGATGGCTAAATGGCTACAGTAGAAGGATACACGAAAAGCCCAAACTACCAAAATCTTCATATTTTATTACCACAGTTTCTATCTATAGGCCTCTCTTATTTGGTATACTGACTAGACATTATTGAACAAACATAGGCTATTCATCTGTATTTCAGTATCTCAGTAGCCTAGGTTAAAGTATTTTTTAGATACCTCCCTGAAATTACTTTTTGCAGGTTGTGTTCTATATCTGTCTTCTATACGTTCTGACGTTACTGTTAAAATGGCGTAACTGTTAAATTCCAATATAGTGAGTAGGCTATTGGCAAAACCGATTGGCATTTTTATGTTGAGCCGGCAGGGGGCTCAGTTTAAAAAGTAACTAAGTTCGCACACACACATCAACAGATTCACACGCACAGATAAACACACTTCCACGGATTCCACACACACACACACACACATGCGCACACATGCACATTCACACACACAGACAGACACACACACATCTTTATACAAGCAAACTCACACATGCACACACTCATGTACACATGAGCTGCAAGAGTAGGAGAAATACATACAGTATATTGCACAAATCGGAGATAAGGCAGGTTTAGACTTGCTGCAGACAACGCGTTCGTGTTCGTATCATGACTGCCTCGCGTATTTTGCGGTCGTTTGGTGCGTCGGTCGTGCACGTCGTCGCAAGCGAACATGACGCGTCCGCGAGATGCAATACTGATAAGAAAGTAGGGGGCGATCACTACAAAAAAAGGTGACTGCAAGATGCATTATCGACATCGAAGCTGGGGGCAATCATGAGAGTAAACAATGGCACATGGCCACATCCACATCTGATGTTACTATTCTCCCCCTAGTGAAGACCTCCAGTAGGGTGCGTAATGCTGCAGCGAGTCTGTACACCGGACACAGCAGGTCGCACACGGGCGCATATGCTTACGGTTGGTCTAACAGCAAGTATAATCCCAGCCATACAGGAAAGTTGACGAGCGTAATTCGTTTTGGAGAGAATGTGCAGAACTGAGCGGCGGTCATATTGTGTACCGCTATGCGGTGCATCTAGTTATTTTCATCATAAACATTCTTTTCATCACAAACATTTCATTTTCTAAAATGATCAGTCAGTCCACAATCAATACACAAAAAAATAATTAATGGCACACTGATATCCACTATATGTGGATGTGGAAATACGTACAAGGAACGTGTGTAATAATATTATCAGTTCGGACAATTGAAGTTTAAATTATAGGCCTATCATATTTTTTATAAGATATGCAAATACATGTAGCCTACTGTACATCTGAATACAAGCTCTGTGGCCCATAATGATTCTTTTTAGAAACTCTGATAAAATCAAGTCCGGCTGAAAATGGCAAGTAAATCCTCAGACTTTAGTCAGAGTTTATCTGCCATCAGTATGCATGGACCTCATCTCTGATTTAGTGCCCTTAGAATGGTGCTGTCTCTGACTGATACTACTGACAGACTGGGTAGAAGAAATACTGCACCATTCTACACATACGAGTGGGCAGGCATCGACAATAAAGATGTTATAGAAACTGATGACGTATTGAGCGCTTAGAAATGTGAAAACGAAAAATGTGTCCTGGATGGGTTGATCGTCCTGGTGCCTGAAAAAGGTGAGGATTTGTTTCCTTGAGAGAATCACATAAAGGACAAGAGGAGAGGTGAAACGCATAATAAAAACAGAGTGATGGGTGAGGCTGTCATCGTTATTCATTCATTGTCATCATAAGTCACCAGTGGGAAATGGGAACTTTTGAAAGCGAAAGCGTGAAAATGACACCTGCAACAGTGATGTGCTTCCTATAGAAAAAGAATATTAAACACAATAACCTCTTTTAGGGTATTTCAATGACACAGTGTAATACAAAAATATATACAGGTGACAAATAAAGGAGAGACAGAAAGAGAAAGTATAAATAAACATAAAATCATCTTCAGGAAATGTATGCAGCTCTCAAAAGCATTGCTGAGCAGTGCATTTATCCCGCGTTGACAGAATCAGTTCTGATATGAAATTCTTTAGAAATGTCTGCCGTGATTTATTCTTAGCTGAAGTGAAAAGACAAAATTGATACACGCTAAGTTATGATCCAGAAAGTTTCTCCTATAAAGAGAGAAATAAAAAAGGCAAACTATTAGAGATATTCAAAGCAATGCTATTTCAGAGGGAAACAAAGCCCATGTTTGTTAAATTCCTTATAAAATAACTTATTATGAATATATTAATCAATTAACCTTAAGCACAACAGTCTAATATCCATGATTTAGTGAGCATTTCCCAAGTAGGTCATTGCCTCCTTGAGGATTCCCAGGGTATTAGGGTTAGTTGAATGATGGAGCTAGCAGATATGTATTTGAGAATTTAGTAATGATTTACTGCACATTGTGGCTCATGCATTTTCCTGCTCCCATAGCAGTGAAGCATCATGCAGCAAATACAGTTGTATCTTTTAAAACGTACAGCATTTTTATAAGCTGTGGCTTCTTGGTCTCTCTACAGTAGCCTACATGTGAAAGTGGATTTGAATGTTTTATTTATTTATTTATGTATTTATTTATTTTTCACCCAAGCCCACTTTTATGGCACTAATATTCAATGTAAATAAGCTCAAAATAGTACTCATTGCATTCTGTCAGGCTGCCTTGGGCTTGACAGAGTTATGGTCCCTGCTGATTTTTTTTCTCCACATTAGTCAAACCTCCTGCACAGGGGTTCTACTCACTTGCTAAGCCACTGCAGAGCTGTGCTATAACATCCATCGCAGCTGGGATGATAACGAGAGACCACTCCAAAGGAGGCATATGCATCCATTACTTTATATTACAAATAATAGCAGCCCAGGGAAATTACCTTGTCCAGCAATAAATGACAGACCAGCTGCTCACCATTGATCACAAGTGGTATCATTTCTCCGTACCGGTGAATATTTCTTCAACTGACTGAATCACAGATGTATGCTTTTGTACATACGTTTCCATATTAACATCATAATGTAATCTTTCAACATGATTTTTTGGGGTCTATCAGCTCTGCTGTATTTCCTGTTTGTTCTGTTTCCTTGTTACTGCATTTTGTCAGGCATTGTTATAGTATTTTTGTGAATAGCCTAGGTCCTAATATTATTTAGTCAGGCACTTAGTTGGCCACCTATTGGTATAAAGCCGGAGCACGGTTCAGGACCCTTCTATTCAGATTCCCACCAAGTTGCCTCCTCAAGTCGCTAGTTGTGCGTGCTTCTAATGGTAAGTTGATACTAATACCTTGATGTATTTGTAGCTCTAACATTACATTTGCTTGTTAGATTCACCACTTTACAGTAAGTTGTTAATTCACTGTCTTAATTTATCTGCTACCGTGTGCTAATTCATTAGGGCTATTTTTTTTAGCATTCTAGTTTGCTAATATGCTAGTAGCTTGTAGTAATGCAGTAGTACATGCTAGTTTGTTCGTTTTCCTACTTGTTAGCCACATTAGCCTCAGGCTGTTTATTAGCTTAACAGGTCAGGGTGTCATGTTAGCTATGCTAGCTGCATATTATCATAGGACATTTAATTGATAGGAATTGTCTTTTGTTGCTTCATAGCACAAACACACACCCATACATAGATAGGCTACACAATCTTACATCCCTTTATCATTCCACACTGTCCCTTAACCTGGTCCATCATTATTCTGTGTTGTTTGTGTGAAGCATTAATAAAATAAAATAAAATAAAAATAAAAAGATAAAACAAACTCTTCGAACAACGATCTGGTTTCCGTATTCTGACTGGACACCCTGTAGAGGTTGTTACCGGAAACTAAGAACCGCATCCCTCATCACCCAGAATTCTTTTCAACTAACATGAACTTCAAAGACCGTAAAGTCAGTATATTACTTGACATATAATTATGACCGCCGCTAGCATAGCTAGCGAAGCGGTCATATAGTTGTTGTCAAAGTTTTTTTTTTTTTTTTTCCGTCATCGGTTCTGAATTTTTGGTCAACGATTCCCGGGACACCGTAACACCGGGGCACATGAAACTTGGTGGGCATGTAGCCCCAGTAGACTTTTACGGAAAAATTTCGTTTCGTCCCCGGGGGTCACTCCCCCCCCGCGCTGGCCCCGCCCGAAGCCCAAAAATTGCAGTTTTTCCTACATAACTACCTGAACCGTGGCACCGAGGATGACAAATTTTTTATGGTATGTTGGTCTCAAGAGCTCGGATCAACTTAGCTTATAACCAGTCATTTGTGAATTGCACCCCCATGGTAAAAATTGAAAATGTAATGTAATATTGCTTTAATTGCCCCTATCTTCAGATGAGATGCTATGAACTGCACCAAATTTCATGTGTATGATTAACCTGACACCCTCTGGGAGTATGCCAAGTTTTGTGGACTTTCATCCATGGGGGGCTATAATAAATGTATTTATGTGTGCATTTAGTGAATGGTCCCTCAACGTGGCTGCTCTACACTGAAGCCTAGAATGGCCCCATGGCCCCATGTAGCTGTGTCACTGGCACCCCCGTGGCTACCCTGTGCTTACCAAATAAAACAATTATGTATTTATTACGATTTTATATGAGAACGTCAAAAGCAGAACTAATGCAACCACGTTCAAACACTGCAGCCTGCTGCCACTGGTGTGTGGCGCTGGCGCTGCTCAGTGAATGATAGATCAGACCAGAGAGAAGAAGACAAACGAAGAAGATGGAGTTGTGATTTCTCAGTTCCGAATGGCGGCCATATTGGAATTTTCTTTACTGTCGCTAGTTTCACACTACTTGATTTCTCATGTTGCAGTAAGCTAAACGATTTCATCTCTTACGTGACTTGTTGTTCTTGCAGGTAACTGTGTAACCGTCTGACTGATAAAGAAGTTGTTAAATGTCTTTACGTTTAGAAACAAAATCAAAAAAAATTCATCCAAGCAGATGCGAATAGCCTACAATGTCAGTACTCAAACCACCAGTAGCAGGCTTAGGACTAGGTAAGTAAAACATCTCTTCTCTATATCTCTACTATTTTCATTTTAAAAACTGTATGTAAAGCGTAATTCTAGCCAACACCTGTTTCCAAAATGTATTTATAGAGTCTGTACATGTGGTCCCTAGCTTGGTTTGCCCGAAAATTAAGTGGAAATATCCTTTAGAAGTGTTTACTTTAGGCGCTAGTTAGCATGTAACAGCATCTGAATTAATGAACTGGCATGGTGCATTTATACCTGACGATCTCTTTCAAGTAATTTAAATAAAAAACGGACATCATGGTTAGTATTTATAGAGTCTGTACATGTGGTCCCTAGCTTGGTTTGTCTGAAAATTAAGTGGAAATATCCTTTAGTAGTGTTTGTACTCTAGGCGCCAGTTAGCATGTAACAGCATGTGAATGAATGAACCACTAGCATGGTGCATTTATACCTGACGATCTCTTTCAAGTTATTTGAATAAAAAACTGACATCATGGTTAGTATTTATAGAGTCTGTACATGTGGTCCCTTGCTTGGTTTGTCTGAAAATTAAGTGGAAATATCCTTTAGAAGTGTTTGTACTTTAGGCGCTAGTTAGCGTGCCAGGTGTCATACCATTGCAGTAATCCTCTCACTAAACACGTCTTTTCATATCCAATCTGTTCAACAGAGTTTGCCAGTCAGACCACTACACCTTTGCCAGCACCACCACCCAGCAAGCTTCATCAACTCCAGCCATGCCGGTAAATACAGTGCCTATTGACAGCCTACACACCCCTGTTCAAATGCCAGTAGCTTTGTCCATTGTTAAATCCCCGTTGTTCTTAAATGTGTTATTGTGTTTCGGAAAGGTATTGCATTACATTACTCTTCACCTTTTGCTTTTGTAGTAGAAAACATGTTGATGGTAGTGAAAAGGTAGTAAATTCAGCTCAATTTTTTTGGTATGAACCCTGCCATTGCAGTAATCATCTCACTAAATACGCCTTTTCATTTCTAATCTGTTCAACAGAGTTTACCAATCAGACCTACACCTCTGTCAAATTCGCTCACAACGCTGCCAGTAACACCCCAGCAAGGTAGAACTGCATTTTCATTAATCTGGCACCAATATCAAGGGAGAAACAAGCCATGAATGTCTGTCACAACTTCTTTGCATCTTTACTTTCCTTACATCTGAAGAGTGTGTTACATATATCATTATTAAAAATAATTTTAATAAATTGTTTAAGCATGTACAATAAATAAAGCATGTAAATGAGCATGTAAAATAAATAAACAAAAGCAAGTAAAATAAATAAATAAACAAAATGTATTGAACCTAATAGGCTACTATGTGTGGTGAGTCTGTGTGATAGTTGCTGAGGATAAATGTTTTTATATTGGATTATTAAATTACAGAATACATTTATAGGTTTCTCATCAGCAGGCACTGTCTTCACCTTAGTAAATTTGGTAACTTTGGTAAGTCCTGTAAATAATTGTAAATTGTTCTGATTGAGGGCAAATGGAAAGTGTTATAATGTATTATTGCTATTTTAGTGCATCATTTTCATTATTATGGCCATAAATAAGGCCAATTAGAAGCTGGTGGGTAGTAAGCGGCAAAAGGGTGGCCCTTTATCTGGAGCCGCTTCTGAGCCGCCGCTGGACAGCCAGAGAACTGATGAGCAAAACTCCAGCGGGCCACTGGTGGTTACCGCCGTTGGACCGCCAACTCTGCCGCTGGTTTGTAACAGTAACTTTAGCATTGCCCATTAAATGATTGCAAAATATTTATTGAGGTGAGTTTAACAAGTGTAATTTCATTGGCATATAATTCAGGCCTATAGTAGATGGCTAAATGGCTACAGTAGAAGGATACACGAAAAGCCCAAACTACCAAAATCTTCATATTTTATTACCACAGTTTCTATCTATAGGCCTCTCTTATTTGGTATACTGACTAGACATTATTGAACAAACATAGGCTATTCATCTGTATTTCAGTATCTCAGTAGCCTAGGTTAAAGTATTTTTTAGATACCTCCCTGAAATTACTTTTTGCAGGTTGTGTTCTATATCTGTCTTCTATAGGTTCTGACGTTACTGTTAAAATGGCGTAACTGTTAAATTCCAATATAGTGAGTAGGCTATTGGCAAAACCGATTGGCATTTTTATGTTGAGCCGGCAGGGGGCTCAGTTTAAAAAGTAACTAAGTTCGCACACACACATCAACAGATTCACACGCACAGATAAACACACTTCCACGGATTCCACACACACACACACACACATGCGCACACATGCACATTCACACACACAGACAGACACACACACATCTTTATACAAGCAAACTCACACATGCACACACTCATGTACACATGAGCTGCAAGAGTAGGAGAAATACATACAGTATATTGCACAAATCGGAGATAAGGCGAGACACCCCAGGTGAATAGGGGAAAATGTTAAACTTAAAGATATCTTCATGAAACTTTACCAGTTGAATACTCACATAAATAGAAGAATAAAATGTATTGCAAGTTTTCTTTAATTTAATGTTTAAATATGCTAATTAGGCTATATCTCATTAAATATGCGCTAATTTGCATATATTTTGATGCGAAGGATCTGACCATTGGAAAAAGCCAGGTTGAAAATTATTTTTTTGTTGTGTTAATATATCAAATAAAAAAACATTTACAGAGGGGATTATGAATATCTTCTTTTGTTTTCCAGTAAATCAGAAAATACTGCCAATTGGCTTAAAAAGTGGATTTTCGCCCTATTTTTAGGCATATAAAGTCATGTAAATCATGCCAGGAATGCTATATCAACAAATCCCTCTGTAAATATCTTCCTAATATAGTTAGGAATAAGACTGGAAAGTTTGGTGTATGTAGGTGCTGCAGAAGTGGAGATCCTTTGCATGGCGTGTGGGGGAAAACTCGTTTTGAGAAAGCAGCCTTGAAACA
Organism: Sardina pilchardus; assembly: GCF_963854185.1. Lineage (NCBI taxonomy): Eukaryota > Metazoa > Chordata > Actinopteri > Clupeiformes > Clupeidae > Sardina > Sardina pilchardus. The sequence goes on from NC_085012.1 coordinate 17,708,561, forward strand.
CAGCCAATGAAATGCGTTCTCAGCTTAGACTCGTCTTTGAACTTTCGCGATTGGTTGCTAATACAAAGGAAATGCCCATATTTGGATAGCATAGCGTCTTGTAGGAGAAGCAGGGCTTTCAAACGGTATCAAACACGATATGATTTGGATCACGATCACGGTAGTACATGACACTTTAGAATGGGAACTTTTGGTAAAATTAGGAGAAATATACAGGCGCGAGTAGACAAAAGTTCGTGAAATAAACACTTAAATGTGCAAATCGGACTTTGTTGTTGTAGTAGGGTGGTAGAATACATGCTAAAGTAGCAAACTAGCTCAAAATCTCGAAATTGACCGGAGGTCACAAAAACAGTATTTTCACCTGCCGTGTCTCGCCAGGTTTAGACTTGCTGCAGACAACGCGTTCGTGTTCGTATCATGACTGCCTCGCGTATTTTGCGGTCGTTTGGTGCGTCGGTCGTGCACGTCGTCGCAAGCGAACATGACGCGTCCGCGAGATGCAATACTGATAAGAAAGTAGGGGGCGATCACTACAAAAAAAGGTGACTGCAAGATGCATTATCGACATCGAAGCTGGGGGCAATCATGAGAGTAAACAATGGCACATGGCCACATCCACATCTGATGTTACTATTCTCCCCCTAGTGAAGACCTCCAGTAGGGTGCGTAATGCTGCAGCGAGTCTGTACACCGGACACAGCAGGTCGCACACGGGCGCATATGCTTACGGTTGGTCTAACAGCAAGTATAATCCCAGCCATACAGGAAAGTTGACGAGCGTAATTCGTTTTGGAGAGAATGTGCAGAACTGAGCGGCGGTCATATTGTGTACCGCTATGCGGTGCATCTAGTTTTATTTTAAAGTGCACATATGTAGACGTCAGGCACAGTACAAAAAAAAAAAAAAAAAAAACTAGGATCCCAAAGGGTCAACCACTGTTGGACTACTACTATTGTAAAACTATAGGGCAGGGCATTATATAACCTGAATGGCCCCAGAACCCGAATAGCCTTTTGCATGCATTCTGAAATGTTTTAGCCTAGAACATTTTCTATTGCTATTCTGTCAAAGTGGTGGGTCTGTTAGTCTGGTTCTTGCTTGCTTTTATCAGTATTCTGTCTATTCTGGTGATTCTGATGGTGTTCCATGTCTTTCTGTATTTGAGGGGGGATGATTGAGCTTTGTGAGTGATTTGGCCAGGATTGGATCATAATGGGTGGGCAATGTTGAGGAGCTTAGAGAGATCCTAAGGGATCTTGCCCCAAAAGAGGGGATTCTGATCGTTCAGCACCAACTATTGATTTATCTTTTCCTGTATGGACTATTATGACCTTGCAGTTCTCACCTACATCATTTCCCCCATTGGTATTAGGGCATATAAAAGGCAGAACTTTCGTAGAACACAATTTTGTGTCTGCCTTTTTGGCTTGTCAGTGAATTATGTCTGAAGAGCTTTATTGAGCTGGAAAAGGTAATGCATCAAAAGAGAACTAATCTGAGAACCTCTCAAAATATATCAATACCAATAACATATCTTGGACCTTAGCACTGTCAGGTAATATTTGAAAGACCTTACATTAACATCTGGTGAATTTAAGTTTGTTCGATTTTGGGGAAATAGCAAAAGGCAATGACGATAGTATTGTTTCCCAGCTGTGCTTGGACTGTTGGAATAGCATCTAGTCCTATCTCAGGAAACAGGCTTTCCCACAATAAGCAGAACATAGGATGCACAGCAATGTTCATTGTAGACTGCTCCTGTTGAAGGCATTCCCCTGATCCTCATAGACACAGTGGAATGCTTGTGCGCAGAGACACGCTATCGGAACAGCACCATTTACCGTCCGGCCCTCATCAGCGACCTCTTCCGTGAATGTGTCACATATTCATTTCTATACAGACTAAGACGGAGGATTCGTAAAGAAACACAAGCACCCACACCATAAGTGTATCTAAATTAGCTATGTATCAAAAATGACATTTTACCGTGACTCGAAGAGCTGTTAAACACTGTTGTAAGGCTGCATGTGCAAAACCGCTTGGAACTCCAGTGGAATTTTGATTAGCGACGAGCTAACCGTTGATGTACAGCAAAGATTCTAGAGCGGAGCAAGATGGATCAGTGAATATTTAGGATTCCCACGGTAGCCAGATTTGTGATGACACCTGAGCTTACCAAATTGCTGCCCCTGGAGTCATAGAACATACTTCAACATATTGTATTATCCGGCCTGTTATCTATCTTGCTCTGTTCTAGAATCTTTGATATAGTGTGGAAGGTATGGATATTTCAGGAGGTTAAAGCCCCGGTAAGAACAAAACCAGATTTTGTTCAAACACACCTATGGCTACTGGAAAATGTAAGGTTAATTTATCAAATGTTATTTAAAGGTATTAAAAAACATTGTTTTAGGATTTTCGAATGAAAGGGTTGATTAATGGTGACATTATGGGTTATATCTTACCTTAATGTGCAGTCAGGTAGTGGTAGGTTATGTGGGATTCTTACCATGGTGCCAATAATGAGCCGTGAGAGGGGAAAAGAGTAAGACAAGATAATGTCGAGGTGGGAAAGGTTTGATTTTTACATGTCTAAAAATGACAATGACAGTGAGATAGTCGTGAACGTTGGTGTGCATAGTGGAAGAGAGAGAGTTAACCGTGCCCATTAGAACATCCAAGGGGTGGTCCATAAACTCAAGTGACTGAGATTAACCCATCTACAACCCTATGATGCAGAAGCTTAAAGGTACTCTGGTAGAGGTATGTGATAAGTGTGGCTATCCTGACCTGAGTCAAATTGAGATTTAAACACACTTGACACAAAGTGCTTGGGTATGCCCCCACCCACTTTAATCTCCAGTGCCTAAACCTTGACCCCTGGCCTCAGGGTGGGAGTATGTGGCTGTCATTGAATGCTGGTGAGTTTAAGGAGAGCTTCTCCAGTCCGTTGACACGTCTAATACTAATGATATGTGCATTGATTTTGAATGAAGAATGACAGACTCCATGCCCTAAAGTACCCAATGAGTGCATGGCGCCTTTATTGTGATGAGTCATATCCAGATCAATGAAAAGCCTTCAAGATGACTGGGTAACATTGTGCAAATAGAGGATAACATGCATGACCTCATGTGATCTTGACCTTTGACCCAAGACAATGGACAAGCTCCCTAGTCTATGCCGTAATTAACTGTGGCAAATGTGTTTAAAGGCGGATTATAGTGGTTTATCACACACCTAAATCCCCTCATTCCGTTAAAATCTTTGAAATGTAACTACAACTTTTTCCTCATATGTGACCCTGCAAAGTGAAAACAGTCGTTTCGGTAAAAATGTACAAAATTAAGTTATTGTGCGCACGTGAACGGCCATAAACTAAGCTTTCCAACGATATGTATAGAGAGGTTATTACACAAACTATTGCTAAGATAACCGCATCCAAATCCGCATGGTTCTCCTGTCACGATTTGCCAGAAGAGGAGAAAATCACCTTTTTAAGCAGCGTGGACAACAGGAATGACTGCAGATATGTTGAATCTTCGCTGGGTTCAACAGTCAAGACGCATGCTTTTCCATTGAATTAGTTCACGATATGAAACTGTAGACTGTATACTGTCGAATTATGCAAAAACGTGAAATTCAACATTTTAACTCAGAAGTTTCTTTATTGTGGATTTTCTCAAAATAACGCTGTGCGTAAAGCGACTGATTTCGCTTTGAAGAGTCACGTATTGGAATATGTGTGACCCCACTCACTCTCTCTCAAAAAATATCTCTCTCTCTCAAAAAAAAGTCTAACAATAAAGTACTATCTATCTATCGAGCTATCTATTTATGTATCTATCTAGCTATCCACAGTGCATCTCCATCCATCCATCTTCAGGAATCACTAGCAGCTATCTACTCTGCTCCTTATCAACGCACCTTTTGCATGCTGAACCAGGACTACATGGTTGTGGACCATGGAAGAAAAGTTTCCATTAACTTTGGTTAAAACTCGATAAGCAGAGAAGCATGACTTTAATTCCCTCAGCTTATAGGCTGTAAAGGGATTTTATTACATCAGCGCGAGTTATAGTGGAAATCCATCCACGTGTTTTTCATCTGTGACTAGGTTAAGTGGTTTGGTCCCATTGAATTCATTCACTGCACTTTAAGTGCAGCAATACGACACAATTACACTTTAATCTCCTTAATAAATATGCAATGAAGCACTTTGTATGACTGAGCAGTAACATAAAGAATTGCAGTAGATAAACAACACTTACCTGCCATATTCAGAGAGAATAACTCCAGATATGTAGTGTTTGGGTGTTCAAAGTGCTTTTAAGTGTCTCGTTATAGTAGGGACGCTCAGCATTAGACATGGGAACATTTTTAATGAGACACACATTCAGTACATGGCAACACTTAAGTTCAATAAATGACTAAATAAATAAACAGTGAAAGTTTATTTTTGTGGTCTTTCTCCCTGTCTAGATACTTCCGTCTAAGACTTTTATTTATTCCCCCGAAGCTGTGTGAACATGGTTTTAAAAACCTACCGGCATTTACCAGTACACAATGCACTCTGCATTTGATTTGTGAGACTCTGCCTTGGCCTAAAGAGAGGATCCTTATCCTGGGAAGCAGATGGTCTTAGAAAACACAGTTTTTAATAACCTCCAAAAAGAGAGTACAGCCACAGAAACCCCCATGTCTTTTTGATGGCTAAAAGCAGCATAGACATCAGAAACAGTCTGGTCTGAATTGCAATGCCCTCTGATTCTGTTATTTTTGTTCACAGTGAATCTTTTAAAGTGTGGTGCCCAGATGTGATGGTTACCGAGTGCTGCTTCAAAATACAGGCCTTAAATAACACTGAAAATACACACTGAGTCTCCAGAAAATATAAGTAAAAGTGGTGGAGTTCAGGTGTAATACCTGACTAGGGAGCTGACAGCCTTTGTGAGAAGGCTGGAGCGCTATGCTAATCAATAATAGCTCAAGCCCCGGTTAGAGGAAAAGGAAGCCCTCCTGCACCTTTTATAATGGATGCCAACTTCATGTTCCAATCACCCCACTTTGAGCCATCGGCTGATATGAGGGGCTCTTCTCCTGCAGCTCTATGGTTTGATGGTTGACTTGTGAGGATTAAACAACTTTTAGCTGTCAGCTAACTGAGAGTGAGTCTAGGAGTAGAGGAGGGCCAGGCCAGAAAGCAGCAGTTGATGTTTGTCAGACACACCACACATCTAATAAAGGTCATGCTAAAAGCAGTCTGAATGGGACTGGTTGTGAGGACAGTGTTCTGGTCAGACACTGTGCTTATTCCATTGTGGTTTATTATACTCTGCTTCAGTGTTACAGAAAACTCTACTGAATCGAGTGTGTTATGGGGGTCTGATACTGTAAGTATGTGTGTTGTTCACTGGCGTAGGTTTAGGGGGGGACATATGGGGGGGGGGGGGGGAGGGGGGGCAACCGGATCCGACCAGACACACCTCACTGTTCCTATGTGTGCCTACCATTGTCTAAATGCATTAAAAGAGGTTTGGTGCAGTTGGAGAATTTTATTACAGGTTCCTCTCGTGCATCTTCCTCATCCTGGCTTTGTGGGGTGTATACTGTTGTCTAGAATGTGGTGCAATAAAACAGGTGTTGTGCGCCCATATTGGGCCTCTTCAGGCCCTCTACGGTGCACCTCACCTGGCCTTACTCTGGATGTGTTTTTGTGGGTGAGGGTTGGAATTGTGAACATCTAGCATGTGATGCATTAAAAAGCGAGGTGTGTCATGCAGAGCGGACCCAGGTGGGCCCCGGGCGGCCAATGGCCCGAGGAGAGTAGGGGGCACAGGACCCACTCGGACCCGACAGCGCAAATTTCTGGACCAAATCGGCAAACATGCAGAAACTCCCATTGTAAATAATGCAAGTGGGTGATGCCTTTGTCTTTCCAGGTGCAGAAGTTAAGTGTTTTTTTTTTGTTACAAGTGATGTCGGGATTATTCCAAATTGGGGTGAATCTTGAGGGTAGAAGGTTTGTGTTGGTGATGTTATGAAATTTCCACCAGGCTGTCAGCTTTGATCCAATTGTGAGCGCCTTAAAACAAGGGTGTTTTTTGATTGTTGGGAAGCAGAAAGGTAGGTCAGGAGCTCTGGAGGAAATCTGGAGCTCTGGTTCTAAAGGTGGTAGATTCCAGTTACTTGCCTTTGAAGTTTTAAAGGTGCAATCAGCGATAACATTGCTAACAATAACAGCCCATAAATATTTTTTGTCACATTCAGCAATTACCTGCTCATGACCACTCGCTGCCTGTTCAGTGAGTACACTATCTTTGTAGGCAGCCCATGCTCCAAAGATTGTTAATGTGGGAGCAGCCTGTCCCCCAAACAAAGATGAAACCCAGCATGGAATTTCTCTGGGAATACTGAAGGGAGGAGTGAGCAGCCTCTCTGGTCTCGCGACCTCCTGCACCACCACTGACTGCACCTTTAAAGGACCTTCGTAAAAACAATGAGGCTGATTTCAGCTATAGTAACAATATATGTGTCTTTCAGTGTGTTCAATTGTGTCTGTATGATTTCTGTATGCCACATCTTTATTGGTGATGAGTATTTCCACTGAACTGGAGTGGCCTATGACGTAACACAGTTGATCCATATTCCTGACTCAGAACCACAGTGCTATTTGCTTAATTATCCTCAAAAGAAGATACATCCTTGCTTTGAAATGTTTGGACCTCAGACAACCATTCGTGTCAATTTACTGCCAATCAACCAGCAGTCCCTCCGCGAGGGGAGATAAACAAGTGATATATTTGTGCCGATTAGGCAGATGAGTCTGATGCTTAAGAGGTGGGTTTGAAGTGAGAAAAGAGCAGCAAGTCTGGAACATGCCGCCGAATAAATACATTTCATTAATGAAAAGCGAGCGCTGCAGGGCCAAATCTGGTACCCGCTTCATCCCTCATGCATATACATCTGAGGGAGGCAGAAGGAGATCAAGCTGTAACCTTCAAAACACAACGTCTGCAGTACACCAGTCAGCACACAGCTTTAATAACAAACACCTAGACATTTGCATTTGGGCAGCCAGGAGAATGAGGGGTAAAAAAAATAAATATAACGGCAGTACTAATGCATGCAAATGAATGCTTTGTTTTTGGCAAATGTTTGAAGCTATCGTAGTCATGGCCTCTGATGCCTTGCTGAACTCCCCTTGACTGTTGATTTTTCTGAAAAATGGAATTTCAAAAGATGTGTACTTGATGATCCTTGAGCAATGCTAAAAGCCACTCGCGAGGGATATCCCAGCAGAATGTGTTGCAGTGCAAGTCTTCAAATAGGATTCAAGCACTCATCTAAAGCCAATAAATTGAAACCAAGTTGCACAGCTCAAAAAAAGGACTTAATGTTCTAGTGTGTGGATAAAGATAAGCCTATATCAAACAGGCTGGTTTAACCAAGAGATATGAATTATGGAATATGCAGTCATTGCAGCTGAGAATGCAGAATCACAGTACTGTCCAAGGTTATAATCTATGATAGAAACTATACACAAACTCTGACATAAACAAGATATTGGGTGCCCAAGCTCAAGTTGGACCTACAGTCATTTCCCAATCCACCTCAACACTCCCAAAATCTCTCTCTCTCTCTCTCTCTCCCTCCATCTTTTTCTCTATATATCTGTTCCTTTGTTATGTTCCTTTTTTTGAGTCATTTAACCTTGCTTGATAAATACATATTAAATAGATAATTACTGTCACTTACTTATCATAACCTCCTTGGAAGTAAAGATTATGTTTGTTTGCCTGTTTGTTAGCAAGATAACTCAAACATTTATGGATGGATTTCGATTAATTTTTCAGAAAAGGTCTGAAATGACCTAAGGCAGAAATGATTTAATGAATACATTTTGGGAGTGGTCCAGATCACTGTCTGGATCCAGGAGACACTTGGCGGAAGTCTGCTCTCTTGGAGTGCTTTAGTTGATCATAATGTAATGAAAGCATAATAATATTTGCCAACACTAAGACATTTAATTGTGTAATATAATAGAAACAACATTCCTTATAACACAGGCCACAATGCTAAAGAAACACAATCTCTATGGACATGTGTACAGTACACACACACACACACACACACACACACACACACACACACACACACATACACACACACAGTCTGAGAGCTTATCTCTCTGTGTGCACAAAAAAAACAGAGCACATCAAGAAACCCTGTAGACAAGAAAGCAACTCTGAGCTAAAAATACCCACTGCTTTTGTTCGCTTGTTGTTCAGCTCATTCAGTCCCAAAAGCTTCTTAAAGAATCAGAGGACTTGAAACACAGAAACACACAGAAATAATTCTGTCTCACATGAGATTTGCCATTTGTCTTAAGTAAGATTGAGTCTATGTTTGGCTGAGTCTTCTCTCTCTCTGGATCTGTCCGACAACTTAGCGTTCGGAGCATGAAAGATCCTCCACACACATCAAAGTCACTATTGAAAAAGGATTTCTGTCTGTGTGTCTTTTGTATAGAGCAGTATTTTTGGGCCAACTGCTGGCACCATTTTGCTTACCAGAACTACAGTCATAAAATAATAACTGTTGTTCAACCGACATGAAAGTTAGCACAAAATGGGACACCCAAAAGCTAAATGTGCTTGCTTACCCTTCCTCAGTTGTTCATACTCACATCCAGGAGTATTTGAAGCCTTCCTTGCAGTACTGTACATCTACTGGCAGAAAAGTCTTTTTTTTCCCCCTGGGTACTGGGTAGCATAATCACTATCTCTGCACACTTGCATTACTTCCTTATCTTCAAGTAGAATTTGCAGAATGGGTAGAAATAGGGATGTGTCTAAGAAGTTGCAACATAATCTAAACAGGTCATAGAGTATATCTCACAAACCATTGCTTCTTGAGAATATTTCCAGTTGTCTGCACTTGTTGAACCTTGGAAGATATGTAGCATTGCAGTTAGTAGACTGCTCCCTCTCAAGCAGCTTTTGACTGGGTAGCCTATATACTGCAGCTAAATCTGTTACATGGAGGGTTTACCTGGATGAAAATGTAGTGCCATCCAAGATGGAGCTGAGTGAGTGAGTGAGTGAGTGAGTGAGTGAGTGAGTGAGTGAGTGAGTGAGTGAGTGGTGTGTGTATGTGGGCAGAAGATGATTCTGATGTTTGCCACAGCCTTTCTGTTCCTGGTCCAAACACAGACATAGAGAAAAAAAGAGAGGTCACACTATGTGCAGATGTAGACACATACAGTACATACATACACACACACACAGACAGACAGACAGACAGACAGACAGTTACTGTAGATAATACTAAACGGTTCCTTTACCTGGGCAAATGGGCATAGAGCACACATCCAGACATGTAGGCTATTCTTACATGCTCAGCCGTATCGGGTGTATGGAACTGTTATACAGTAGCACCTTGACTCTCAGGATCCAGACATTGAATGAGTTTTTTCTGTGTCTGTCACTATTTCTTTCACTTTAGTTGTGTAGTTTGTATATTTTTTTCAGTTTGTTGCCACTCATGTGTCTGACCAGTTCATCACCACTGAATCCCATGACTCGTCAGCTCAGCTCCAGAGAGACGTGTGCAATTCCAACACTCTTAAGTCGCTGACAGGCTCTGGCAAACACTAGACACCTAAACTCTACTGCACCTCTCATCTCAGCCAAACTAGGTTTTGTTGCTGCTGCTCTCTGTATCCACACAAAACACTAAAATTGCTGTGCTGTGTGCACACAAATCGACTCTCTCTCTCTCTCTCTCTCTCTCTCTCTCTCTCTCTCTCTCTCACACACACACACACACACACACACACCCCCCCCCCCCCCCCCCACACACACACACACACACACACACACACACACACACACACACACAGTTAATTACAATACAGATATATGACAAACTGAACTAAACTTTTAGACATATCTCTTGCCTACATAGGGAAACATTGATTTATGTTCGTTATGCTAATGTTCATTTAACAAAATAAATCAACATTCAAAACTCAATCTTTCCTTGTTTTCTTGTGCTTTTGTTCTCGTACCACGAGTAGACATAGCAGAATATGACCAAGTAAGCTCTTTTCACCCAGCTGTCTGACAAAAAATAGACCATGTTCTACTAGTCTGGGGGCATTTTTCTTATAATTTATCAAGTAGCAAAATGAACACAGCACCATATACCGGATTGGACAGACAGTCTGGCAGACGTACTCAAATCCTCTCCCATGACAGGAATCTATTTCCAGTGCATCAAGCTGGCTGTCTGGGTTTATAAATCCACATCCAGTATTGATACAAACAAGATGTGTGTTGGACATTAATCATTGTTTGTACAGATAAATAGGCTGTTTGAGGTGTGTGTTTAGTGTATGTGTGCACAGTAGTGTGTGTGTGTGTGTGTGTGTGTGTGTGTGTGTGTGTGTGTGTGTGTGTGTGTGTGTGTGTGTGTGTGTGTGTGTGTGTGTGTGTGTGTGTGTTTTCTATTTTCTGTACAAATGCTAGGAAGTTCACCATTCATGGCGCACAGCACCCTCGGCGTGACCCTTTTTTTTTTTTTTATCTGTTCAACTTGTAGAACAGCGCTGGGCTCGTCTATGTCCGACTCTCACGACAGTAACCTAGCAACAATAAACACTTGACCAAAGTGCTCTGAAAATTAGATTTAGGGTGCTATCAGCACAAAAAAAGATAATTGGTGAACACAGGTCCTAAAAGCATGAATCTATCTGTGGCAATCGGTGTGTGCTTGGTTATTGTGTATGTCTTTGTTCATGTCTTAAAATGGCTGGTTGCTCAATTGATGTGCATTTCCTTGGATTCAATGGAATTTCATTCCCAACCCTTCAGTCCAACTACCCAGAGGACTGGTCTTCTGGACCTGCTGAGGCACCGAAAATGTCAACACGTCTGGTGTCCATACAGAACTAAAGTGAGACAAGCCAATTTGCACAACTACAGTATACTGTACACAGGCATCTTAGATTGCCCTGACACTGTGATCAGACTGCTGCCCACGTTGTACTGTGGAATGTTTATTCATCTGCATCTACAAATAAGAGACAGGCTGTGTTGACCCTCTGTTCGGGTGTCACCATCACACATGGACAGAGCAAGGTTATCAGGTGATTCCATTGCAATGGGTGACGTGACATTAAACACGGTGCAGCATGTGACGCCTGTGGTAACTAACAATGTAAGTCCTTGTAATATCAGAGTGTTTTTTGCACTTTTGACACTGGTCAGACTTTGGAAACCTGCAAGGGTCCATTTTTGAGATTTCATTGTGTGTGTGTGTGTGTGTGTGTGTGTGTGTGTGTGTGTGTGTGTGTGTGTGATCTGATATTGGATTGACAGTGATGGCAGAGAACATTTACACATAGAGACACATAAAACACACACACAAGCAGACATACACACACACACACACACACACTCATAGACAGAGAAGCACTCATACACAAAAGCAAGCGCACACATGCACACACTCATTTACATACATAAAAGTTGTAGAAGGGGATGGAGTAGGCGATGGAAACAAAAGCGTGATTGATATTTGCGGAGAGAATGTGCAGGACTGAGCGGCGGTCATAATGTGTATCGCTTTGCGGTACATCTAGTTTTTCCATGGAAATTTGATGTAAATATGCTTTGAATGAATCTTAATGCAGTCTGCCAAATCACAACAAAGAGATGTCAATATTAATTCAACAATAAAGCAAACTGAAGAAATTTGACTAACAGAGTAAGTTTTTGAATCACACAGTTGTCAAGAATGTGTATGTTGAGATGGACAATACTGACACCACTGCAATGTACAGAGATGCAAACAGGACAAAAATAGAACCCTATTCACTATGGAAGAACAATCCCAATGGGCACAAAATGGAGAAAGATCTTTTTTGAGACCTTCAAAGGAATGAATTTCATTTTGCATAATGTTCTTCTTTTGAACAAAGAGAAGAAAGACAACAATGAGAAAGTCATCACAGTCAGGAGAGTGAAAGAGAAAGGGTGGAAAAAGGACAATAAGGGAATTGGGTCCTATTTAATAGCATGTCCCTTTATATTACATGTTAGACACAAAAAAGAGTATTGAAACTTCCCATACTATGCATTTTCTATAATTAAATAACCATCAGGGCCAATGTTCATGCTAACAGAGTGTACTGTAGCGCTCAGTGACCTTGAAAAATGGAGATCTATATGGAAAATCACCAGATTTCTCCTTTAAGATGTTGCACGTTTTCAACGTTTTGACTTTCTCGCTATTTCACTTGGTGTTTGCAGACAAAGTCAATCACCTAAATTCACCTATTTATTTGTTTTCTGTGGTTGTGTTCCAAGTGTCATGCATGTCATACTAAAAGTCATCAGCTATACTAGACCCCGTAACAATCATAGTTAATGTAGTTAGTGTAATCAAATGGCTGTCCTTCAAAAGAGAAAGCAAACACCCACAACCCTTCACTTCCCCTCTCTCTCTCTCTCTCTTTCTCAGAGTATGCACACTGTCACAGTGTGAGAGAGTGGATATTCATGTTGCCATGTCGCATTGGAATCACGAGAGCAGCAGTGTGTGATGCATTATCACTCCCCTCATTTCCTTACCACCATGCCACAGGATGTGGCTGACAGGTGCAAATAGACTGCATTAGGAAAACACGTGCACATCGATAAAACACAAGGAACTAGAAAATAAAAAAATTAAATAAAAACATCCTCATCAATTTGATTGATGCACAACAGATGCACAGCATCATCTTTATCTTCATCAATTTGATAACAGATGTTAGCATCATTTAGAAAACTGTAATTTATATATAAACACTATGTGTATACTGTATAACATACAGTTATTGTTTTAGAAAGGTTTGAGGCAATTTCATGAGATGTTCTCTCAGTTGTCTTTGAAATAATGTCCACTTAGATGCCCTTGGACTATGGCCTACAACCTTCTACTTCTTTGCCACATGATGCTGACTAAGGGAGACTGTCAATAGCTCAGTTTAGAAACCTATTCACTTATTATTATAATTATTATAAGAATTACACCTTTGCTGAAGAAAAGTACACTTAATTCAACTGATGTGAAGAACTACAGACCTGCCTCCCTTCTTCCTTTCTTGTCAAATGTTTTGGAGAAAGTGGTCTTCAAGCAAATGTGTGACTTCCTCTATCAGAATAACCTACTAGACCCTATGCAGTCTGGTTTCAAGAGTGGTCATTCTACTGAAACTGCTCTTCTATCTGTGACTGAAGCATTGAGAGTAGCTAAGTCCTCTGCTCAGTCATCAGTGTTAATTCTGTTAGATTTATCTGCAGCCTTTGATACGGTTAACCATGACATTCTCCTTTCTACACTTTATGAACTGGGAATTTCTGGGAAAGCTCTTGACTGGTTCAAATTTTACCTTAAAGGGCGTTCTTTTAGCGTGTCTTGGCAGGGACAGATATCAAAGTCTCATGACCTCACTACAGGAGTCCCTCAAGGATCAGTATTAGGGCCCCTCCTCTTCTCTATTTACACCACTTCTTTAGGTGGGATTATTCGCTCTCATGGATTTTAATATCATTGCTATGCGGACGACACTCAACTTTTCCTATCCTTCCCACCTGAGGACTCTAGTGTTTCCCATCGGATCTCTGCATGCCTGAAGGATATTTCAATCTGGATGAAGGATCAGCACCTTCAGCTTAATCTTTCAAAAACTGAGCTCTTGGTGTTTCCAGCAAAAACAGCCATTCCCCAACAGATGAACATCCAGCTTGATTCATCCTCATTGACTCCAACTAGATCGGCACATAACTTGGATGTCATAATTGATGACCAACTTACTTTCTCTGAGCATGTTGCCTCAATTGCAAAGTCATGTCGGTATACCCTGTACAACATTAGGAAGATCAGACCTTATCTGACACAAGATTCCACTCAGCCTCTTGTACAGGCAATGGTTATCTCCAAGCTGGACTACTGTAATTCCCTGTTAGCTGGCCTACCTGCTTGCGTATTAAGACCACTACAGTTGATTCAGAATGCTGCAGCACGACTGGTCTTCAATCAGCCAAAGAGGACACATGTAACCCCTCTCCTAGTTACTCTCCACTGGCTCCCTATAGTAGCCAGAATTAAATTTAAATCTCTCACTCTGGCCTATAGGACACTGACTGGATCTGCTCCTAGCTACTTCAGTTCTTTGATCAAGATGATCTGCGGAGCGTCTGTTATGTCGACAAACCATACATGCTAGGTCAAACTGTAGATCCTATTCTTCAGTGGTTCCGTGTTGGTAGAATGAGTTGCCCAGTGCTCTCCGTTCAAGCAACAGTTTTGGATCTTTTAAGAGGGGTCTTAAGGCATATTTGTTTAATATGCACTTAGTCTTTTGAGCGTTTGTTATGTGTTATGGTTTGTATAATAGTTTTGTTTTGTTATAATTTGTCCATTGTTAGAATTTGACATTTATTCTGCTATTGTCCTTAAATTTAGCCATACCATGCTATAGTTATTGTTATTATATAATTAATTGAGTGACTTATTTGATTGCTATTGTCATTTCATTGTTTTATTTCTCATTAGATTGGTGCTTAAATGATTGTTGTATTGATAATATTGCTATTCTCCCTATTTTGTAATTGTTCACTGTTATTTAATTTGTATTGCTATTTATTTGTATGTCGCTTTGGACAAAGGCGTCTGCTAAATAACCTTAACCATAACCATAACCATAACCATAACCATTATAATGCATACTATGTGTCACTATCCATAGTGGTTTGAACATAGCACATATCTCCCTCAGCAGATATACAGTATGTTGTTATTGGAATGGCCACTTCAAAGCGATGTCTATGCATTTATGCAGTGCTTTAAGAACACACCATTTTACTGTATCAAGGGGATTTGTCATAAAAGTGTAGTGGAGAGCACTGAGATAATCCTGGTAGGAGGTCACACATTAGCATATGTCTGCCTTGACCTGAGCAGTTGATAGTGTTTGTTTTGTGCACTTTGCCAGAAGACCAAGAGTGGTGCTGTCTTTTGAAACTGTTGTCAAAATTACTCCAAGACAACTGGAGAGACTGCAGCTTTATTCTGGATACTGGCGGCATGTTACCCACATGAAATGTCAAAGTAAGAAGCTAACATATCTGTGGGTGAGGTCAGTTTTATACTCTTACCACACACCCATGGGAAATCACAAGCCACCCCCTAACAGTGATCCATCTAACCAGCTGGCATTAAGAGAGATAAGAATACTTGCAACCCCCCTAATGTAGCCCATGCGATCAGCACCATCAGATACCTTAGAACAAACATACTTCTCACTAATGATTCCCACAGGCTTTATATTCTCATAGCACGTATGCATGGTTGAACTCAAAATTTAAATGAGAAACTTATACCAGAAAACATCTCGGTACTTGAATTTGATGCACTATTCAAAGTTTTTGGAAGATGAAGCATGTGTTGTTGCCCCCACTTTGGAAAGACACTCTTAAATGCAGCCTTCATTTCTGAAGTCCTTCATCATTGTCATTTTGCTGTGGCTCAGAGATATAACACATTTGACAATTACTTTTATTCTTTCTCTTGAAATGATGTCCTTGGTGCATAATGTCACAAAAATTCCTGTTCTTGCTCTATGCATCTGTGTTCTGCAACTATGAATAAAGTCAATAAAAGTTCAGTATGTAAACTTCGATGGCACTGGGGTAGATTTTGTCCTGGCACGGAAACTTTTATTCTCATTTTGACTTTTTTGATTTGTTAGTCTTTCTAAAATGTTTTGGAGCACAATCTCGACAGTACAATAGAGATGTGCCAAAAAGATGACTCCACATTCTGGAGGTCCAGTGAGTAGCTGATAAACTGTGCACAGGGTGTCATGTAGGCTGTGATTCTATTGATCGTAAGTCATGGTCTATACAAAAAGTCCAGTTACATCAATATTACGATTTGGAATGTGAGTTTGTGAACGATTTGGAATGTGAGTTTACTTCTGCGCAACCACTTCTTCTGCAATGATCAGTGTTGAACACATTTACTATCAGTAGTCACACTTAATAGTTAGCCATGCAAGTTAAACACAAAAGTCCTGCCAGCAACAGCCATGTGTGGAGAAATGGCCAGTTATTAGCTGTTTAATGACTACTGGGGTTGTGACTAACTGACTGCACTTAAGAGAAATAGATGTTCAAAGGATGATCTCAGTTATTTTGCGTTTCTCTTATGGAGTTCTCTTAGGTCAACCTCCTTTAGGTATTTGAAGTAATAACAGCTTGTCTCTTATCATGACAGCTCTTTTCATGTCATATAATCCATACCCTTAGTATTTAGTCCTATAAATAATGGTAGCACTTTGTTTACAACACACTTGTTGCTCTCATGCTCGCTTTTTGTGTGTATGTAACCTGTCCCCAGTGCTGTGAATATAGCTTTGTACTCTGCTCTTTGGTTGGTTTTTCTGTGTGTTACTTTTTTGCCTCATTGTGGATTAATACTTCATTTTTACATGTTCTTTGCACAATAAATAACAATGGATGAAGTTAAAGCCATCAACACAACAGGTATTATTAAACTTACACTAATACCACATTGAGACAGAAACAAAAAAATAAATGGGGATTCAGTTAAATCACAGACATGGGTGAGATTAAAGACTTAACCAGGTCCATGAACTCTGCGGCTCCCATATTCTCAAAAAGGCTCATTTACAGATAATCCTCCTTTCTATTCTGTCTGTTCATCACAGGACTTACGGCTTTAAAGTCATTTGTGACCGCTATGATTTTTGACATGACAACAATGTGGATTCTTTATCTGGATTTGGTTTAATTAGAAGCTCACAATGTTCTCTGTTTAAAATGACCAATATGCTTGGTCTCAAGTGCAGGTTACCCAGCAATAGAAGATTCTCATTAAAATATTTAATTAAAAAGTGTCTTGTTTAACCGCGGATAATTCAGGCAAGCAAACATTTTAATGCGGCCAGGGCGTCGCTCAATAATCCTACTTGACTTATCTGCCTCTGAGAAATGATATTAAACTGGTGCTGTTGAGGACCTCACACGCATGTGGTCTCCTTTTAAGCATTTTCAGAAAAAAGCTCATTGTTGTGCAAACCCTCGAACCTACCCCATTCAAAGGTCAAGCTTGTGAGTATCTCTATGCGATAACAAAACCTCAGCAGTCGTGAGCAGAAGGAGATAAATAGCGTGCTTCCTCTGCATTCATGTTACCAGTGGATACATTAGGCCCATTGCCATCGATCAGCCTTGGCAGACACTAGCAGACCAATTCATCTCAAGATGTAACAAGCTGAGCCAACTCTGTAATAAAATAGGGCTTGCCATGTTCAGAGAAACCATTGGTTTCAGACCAATTATACACTCTCACTCACACGGTCAAGATGTGTGTATGCAGATGAGGAGGTGTAAATAATTGGACAGGGACTCGCAGGTATGAATATCAGAGACACTCTGAGTGGGTCCTTCTTTGGATCTTTTTCTTTCAAATTCTTCACACCATCATCATCTCAGTTTCCTCACTTTTGTAAACACAACAGCGGGAAACTAAGTGTGAACTTGCCAAGTCAGAGAGTGCTTTCACAGCACTGCAGTTACGTTGCAAGCGTTACATTTCCTCACAGGCAAACAATGTGTTATTAGAACTGGAGAAGAATGTGTGCCATTCACCCACGCTATGCATAAACTCCAGTGGGCTCTCTTTTGAACTCCTTTGCCATGTGTTGTCTTCATCGCTAGTTAGTCTTTGTGAGCAGCACGTCAGGCTTGTGCTGGTAATTTTTCAGACTAAGGCCGCTCAAGGTATATTGTCACATCAGTGGGTCTGGAGAAAACAGGGTCAGGGAAACCTTGGCAATGTTTTTTTTTTGTTGTTGTTGTTGGCCTTGGGAGGGCAGTTGCGCAGTTGGTTAGATATCAAAAGCATCTTATTATCTGTGAAATTATGAAGGAACTATAGATACGAGTTAAGAATCCAAAGGGCTGTTCTGTGTCTCTGCTGCTCATAAATGTCCAAACATGTTTGTTTTGAGATGTTTAAAATGTTCTTAAAGAAAAGGGTTTATTGGGATACATAAACTCAAACACAGGTCATGATTAGTTGAGACATTACAGTCGAAAAATGTGCAAGTTTACATGTTCCCCATTTTCTCAATAGCCTTGACCAACACCATGTGATTACTCCAAGGTCCAGATGTGGGAACTCCAAATTAAAACTAAATACCTAACCTATGGATAGTCGCATATTGAAGCAGAAGTGATCAATAATGTCTAGACAGACTGTATGAATCTCAGACTGATTTGATATCAGAGCTCACTAGCACCTACACATCTCAATATCAGCATTAAGCGCAACTCAAAGGTCCAGATTGTCTAAGAAGTGAGTATGACCACAGTAGGCAACTCATCTCTACGAGGATTGATTAACAATAGGATCGCAATCGCAGACTTCAACACATTATTACAGATGATTGGTTGGAGGACGATGAAGGATTTATACTTTTCTCATGAGAGGACAATACCTCATAAAGTAAAGCATGACTGATAGTAGACAGATCCATTCATCACAGCCGACTTGGTCTGATGGATACTTAGCCATCACTGCAGGACTCAAGTCATCCATCAGCTGAGTGGGAGGTCAACTTTGAAGATCAGCGTTGAGCATCTGGGTAAGAAACCTGAGCGTAAATGTCACCTTAGCTGAAATGGGGCATGCAGCTCATATTGTACTGCATTGACCTGTTAGCTGCATTTTCCTCTTCACACAGGTTTTGGATATGAGGTGATGAATAATCTGCTGCTGGGAATCTAACCTGTAGGCTCTAAACAGTGTTTGTAGTTCAGACACTTAGAGGGCACCCAACCTTGGATCCGTATCTCATTAACACAGCACACTGTGCATAGTAGACAAACAGTTGTTGTTGTTTTTTTCTCCTAAGAACAAATGGATGCCAAGGTCAAGTTCACGTAAACTGTAATTTGCAATAAGCATCCACTATGGGGGTTCTTTTTCCCCCCTGTAAAGCCACTTTCACCTGTTCCAATTCCAAACTATACTGTGGCCTGTCTCTGTTTTTCTATTGCGATCTGATGATCTGGACATCAAATTATCAGCGGCATCCCATCCCATCTTTCGGAGCCAAGATGGTCTTTCATTGTTTAAGTCAGAAAAGCATCCCACACTGTCCCCAGTAAATTACACAGGGCTCGGCTACTCGTCTTTTCTCAAGGCCCCTTTGATGTCAGCTTCTTTTGAATTAACATTTTCAATAACCATAATAGACAAAGGAAACAGAGGAAATTCCTCTGAACCTATCAAAGACCACCAAGCCAGAGGACCCAGTGCTAGCCCCCTACCATAGGCAAGAGAGGCATGGGGCTGCTGATAAATTGAATGGCAAATAGTACTCTGCAGTGAGAGAATTCCTACAGGCCACTATACACACACACATTGTTTCATTGAAAAGAGCTTTATTTTCTCCACCCGAGTCTCACTATGTCTGTTTCTACCACACTCTCCTTCATCTCCTTTCAGATTCTCCACCTCCACACACCTTTATTCAGGTCTTTGTTTATGTTATGTTTTGTCTGCCTAGGAATCTTTTTCAGTTTCTCCACCCACACAAGATTTATTACACTTGCGTCTTTTTCTCTGTTGGTCTTCCCTGTTGCTATTGTCGGGGGTAATCTGTGGAAATCTGAGAGATGATAGAATGCAGCCCCTTTCAGTAGAGTACAAAACAACAATACTTCTGGTGTTCAATACAGGTGGCTGACTCTACTGTATATCTCCAAGAGTTTGGGCCACATTTCAGGTTTTGACAAAATATTGACGATTTGGGGCTTTTAACACCATCGCAAAGATTACATTTCAATTGTATCTTTAGGGATTTCTACATTAAGTACATTTTGATAAACAGTATGGGAGAGACAATCAAATGTTGTTATAGGAGAAGCATTAGACACATCATGCTCCCCCCCCCCCCCCCCTGTACATTTGCAGAAAAATGTCTGAAGTCGACTGAGGGCGTCTGTGTTTCCATGATTGCAAACAATTAATTGCAGTACTTCCTGCAATGCCTTTCATTAGGTTAATAAAAGTCCTTCTAGGACGTCATGCAATTGTTGCCTCAATTACAACAATGCTCCACAACATAATATGATTCTTTATTAACAAAACTGTAATTCAATTATCTCATTCTGTATAATGAATGGATTCAATGAAACCAAAACACTTAACCTTAGATGAAAACCAGAAATGGATTTCGATCTTTCTCATAATAAAATCAGTTTATGACCTGAGGTCAGCTTTAATTAAATCCATTTCGTGTGCTTAGTGAAGGTTAATAAAATTGCTTTGCCTATTAAAACCTTTGGTCAAGCAGAGCCCAGGTTTAACATGTGGAAAAAAATGTCTGTGGAGGTGCAGAGAAGATGGCTTCCACTCTGAATGAGAATTTAAAAGGGGTCATTCTTATGGTATCTTCATAATCCCTGTGAACAACAAACAGAATCATCCACTCAATCAACAAACTCTTTATTCTCATAAAACAATTGTATAGGGAAGCGGCCTTAATTGAAAGGCAGGAAAGGAAACAGTGGCTTCGAAGAGGTTTGAAAGATGGAAAGGGTCAGCAATGTGATGGTTGCGTTCTCCCTTAGGAAACTGATGTTACAGTACCTTGAGCAACAGACCTATGATGTTACTCCCAGTTTACTTCTGTCACAGTCACAAAATATTGAACATTCCATGTCCTTAAATATTTGTGTTGTTTACAGAACTACCAACGTCATGCTCCCCTCGATTAAAAAGCAACAGCATCTTAGATATATAGATAGATAGATGGATATAGTTTATTCATCCCCAAGGGGAAATTACAGTGTTTCAGCAGCAATACAAACACAACATTCAACAAAAAACATACAAACATACATACATGCAGAAAATTATTTAAAATGTTTTTCCTTTCTCTCTGCCCAGATGGGAGACATTATAAAGTGCTATTGCAGTGGGTAAAAAAAGTCTTTCTAAATCTGTCTTTCTTACAGCTAAGTTGGCATAGCCTCCAAAAAATACTTTTCTGCTTGACCAGTACAGTGTATAGTGCATGAGAGGTATTGTCCAATATATAAAAGTTTGTGTAGCATCCTTCTTTCCACCACCAACTCCAGGGGCTCTAAGGCTGACCCCAACACAAAGCCAGCCTTCCTTATGATCTTATTTAGTTTGTTTAACCTTCCTTATGATCTTATTTAATTGGTTAAAAGTTACACTATACACTTAACTTACTTACAGACACAGCTTGGGATGAGATGCCTACCCTCCATATTGTCTCTCTTGCTGCTATTGCTTTAGCATTATCCCAGAAAGGCATGCACCCAGCCCAGTCTGGTATGCTCCACCATGGCAAAATGAGCCTCCAAACACCCTTATCAGGGTGTGGGGGCAAGCAAGGAATTACTATAGTGTCGAAGTCACTGAGATGGGGGGACTCATTAAACAGAATGGATTAGGGGTGCCTGGTAGGGTGGGTGCTAGATAATGACTTCCAGATTGGTGAGGTTTGCCTTGTACTTACAGCTAAATTGACCAGTTAACAGTAAGCGCCAAAACTGCTTGCATGGCAATTCATCATATAACAACCATAGTAATCTATATTATTCAGTGTTATATTGTGTTATTTGCATAAAACACCAGTGTACATAATGCATTTTGCCTTGATGTACTGCATGGTGAAATGGTTTCTGGGTAATTTTGATTAAGACTTGCTCCTTTGTATCTATAAAGCCCATAGATTATCCGTATTCAATGACATATAGTGTCCACATACAGTAGGCTTGACCCTAATATGGAAATTTAGAGTAAAGGAAAAGACTAAATGTGAAAGGGAGATGGTGCATTTAGATACATACAACTGGTCAGATCGTTGTTGACCTGAAATCAAAGTAAAGAGAAACAGTGACTAATTTTATGAGAGATAACCCATGTTAAACATATCAGGTGGCCATACTACTGATTGTCCACTTAGACCAGACCACAGATGTCTCTGAAATCCTATCTTTTTCATTCTTCATGTTTTTTTCTCTACAGTCAGGTTCCAGAAAGCAGGCATGGCACTACATTTTCAACATCAGCACCTGAAGGGATGATGCCTCCTGTGTCTAGCAGAGTCTCTTGTGGAGACTCTTCCAAACCCCTCTCAGGAGGGGTGCTCTCTTCCTCTGAAGCTTGTGAGGTCCCACTGGCACTGTCCTGAGGGCATTCTGATTTTACACATTCAGCTTCAACTGTTTGCAGTGTGAATAAGGGGTTTCATGAGCCAGGTAACTACTGTAGTTGCCCATTACTGCCAGTTGTAGGAGGTTGTGTAGTGATGGTGCTCCATCTTTATTGGATGTTCCTTTCTGTTGTAGTGGTCAGTTGAAGCCATATTGCTACTAAAGCCATTATTCAATTGAGAAGCCACCATTTAAGTTGTCTGGCTTCCAGTCTCCCTGCTGTGCACCCTCACCACTCCTCTGGATTCAAAGAAACACACTCACTCCTGACTGAGGTAAGATCCCTCTTTAGATCTCTGGTGGTTCAAAGATCTAAAGATGCAATGTACATTTCTATGTCATATGTAATCTAAGAATGTGTTTGTTATGGTTGGATATTTATTAGGGTAAGTGAATTTGCAATTAGGGTATGACCAAACAGATTCATTGACATTATTTCATAGTGTAACCCCGTTAAATTGCATAATGGGGCGCGTTGCATTTAATTTTAAGCCTTCAGCACCATGGACAGCGGAGTGGTGCTAGCATTGCAAGTCTGAAGGCAACAGAATGGCTACAAGTGTTGCAGACAGCACAAACAAACTATTTGACCACCAACATGATCCAAAATAGCATCATAACCAAATATAGAGAAATTTCTTCCCAACATTCAGGGTAGGTTTGGCACAACAGATCTCTGTATGCCCCAAACCTGAACTGTATGAAGGAGAAAAAACAAACAAACAAAGGAAACATTTTCCAGTATAACAATGCCAGATCCTCTTCACAAGGAAATTAAGTGAATGGGTTAATTATTTTACACACAGTTGTTTGTTTGAATATCCTTAGTAAATCTGGCATATTTAAATTTCTGGTTGCTCAGATTTCCAGCATGTTTCAATCCACCACTTAGTTTACTGACCTAAAAGGTAAACAATTTCTTACAAAAGGCAGTGACAGAACAAGCTTCAGATGATTCATTCACAGCTTATATGAAAGCTGTGTTCAGCAGAAATATTCTTTTCAGAAGAGAGTCCAACTAAAGGAAAATGATCTTGCTGGGAACCGTACAGGCCGAACAATCCATAAAGCAGAAAACAACAACAAGAAATCAATACCTGAAACATCCAGATCTGAATCCAATCTCCGTGCTCAAGGCCAGATGTCTTGCTTTCCTGTCATGGACAAATCCCATACAGGCCTCCCAGAAAGCTCACTCAAGCTCCCCTTAACTAGAAAGATGTCTGTATGTTGTTTTACCAATACCCTTTGGGCTGGGTTTTGTGTACTTCAAAGCGGCCTAACAGTATCTAAACAGTATAACCTATCAAAGAAAGCCAGAAAAGTACTAGATGAAACATACATGATGCCCCCACCGTAGCCTAAAACTGCTTGCTGCTATCATGTCTCTGCAGGTGTTGGGAGGGAGGTTTGAAATCCAGCACAGCTCCCTAGCAGGCCCTTGTGCACATGAACCATATAAACATATATCAATATGAGGCAGAACTGATGAAACTTGATAACTGCTGGGACACATTAAATGTGTGTAAATGTTCTCCTTTAAAAATTCAACATAGAAAAATGACTTCCTCCCCATATAGCAACTATAATTGATTGCAACCTTGTTTTTCATGTCCTTGGAAATGCAACAGTTTTAACGGTCATATATAATAACAATGAGTAGGGAAAGCAAGAAGTATATATTTAAACATGGATGTGAATGTGCCACTGAGGAGGCCAAGACTGTAGGAGGATACATGGAGGACCATTAAAGAAAACTCATTTCGCAGCTTGGCGAGGAAAAAAAAAGAAAAGTGTCACGTCTGATGAATGCCCAGCTACACTTCCAGTCACTTAAGAGCCGGACAAAGTAATGGCTCTGGGCCGCTATTATTTTTAATGCAGCATAATGGATGCATACGCTTTCAAGGGTGGGCTCCAAATAGCATCAACTCGGTGTTATGTGTTTTCCTTTTCGCTTTCCCAAGGTTGTCCATGTGGTAAGGTGTGGGCACGTGAATACAGAGGAGGCCTAATTTAGTCTCTAAATGCACATAGAGTGTTAAACAGCAGAACGAAAATGATATGGAGCCTTTCTTGGCTGAGTTTCCCCCCAACAGATGAGTAAGGGCAGCATGAGAAAAGAGCTGTAGTGTAGAACCTTTCTAACCATTAAAGAAATGTAACAATGTTTGGTAAACAAAGGCTGATTTGTTTGGTCTGCTCAGTCTGGAGAACAGCTGGTAGCTGTGTGTCTGTGGCCTTACCAACTAACATTGGGGTCGCACTCAGTGACCTGTGTATGACCCTCCCTCAAGGTGATACGCCTGCAAATGCTGAGAGACTAAGCAACACAGCACATCAATACTATACTTACAAACTGCAGCCTGCGATTTCTTTGCCAGTGGTGGCAGGCCGAAAATCAGTGTTGTGATGGGAATTACTTGTGATGTTTCAGATGAGGGTTGAGTTTGGCTACCAATGACAGGCTGTCTGGGTCTAGAGTAGGCTCAATTAGTGCTGTGCTGAACTATACACCCTTACCTTGAGCCAAATTACTAATTACTTACAGAGGAAACCCAACAGGGCTGTACAGATCGAAAGTTATCTCAAAATCTCTATATATATATGTGCCATATTCAATGCTGTAGGCCATTGGATCATTATTTCTACATCTCTCTGTCTCTTTCTCTCTCTCCCCCTCTCCTCCCTGTGTCACAAACACGCCTTTCTCTCTGCCTGGAGAAGAGGGACATTAGTCTACCATGAATTCAAGCCTCATTAACGGCTGACGGATCTCAGCCTGCTCCATACTGTCTGTTGGTAATTTGAAAGGCCTGTCTTGTTTTTTATCACTTCACATCATTTATATCAGCAATTATGCCTGTTTCGCACAGGATTATTGCAAGGTCTGACTTTTCTTATTCTTTGTTACTGATGATTCTTTACAGAGCAGCGTGGTGTCCATGGCATTCCTTCCACCACACTTGCAGAAAATTATACTGGTATATGGAGCTAATTAGATACCCTTAAATATTTTAATAAGTGCATGTGATAATGTGTCCGTGCAGATGGAGAGACTCAGGTCGGAATGCAAAGTAGAAGAATAACTTCTTTTTTTTATTAAGCTACCAGTAGGTTTTAAGACAAGAGACATAAACAAAAGAAAAACACTTATCAAAACGACAAACAAAACATGGGACAATGCCCAATAGCTAGGCCCTTTGCGTACCCATAACGACCGAGACAATGTGCCCTCTCACGGCAGAGGCCCATCTCCCGAATGAAGCGCCCAATACTGCTTTATCCTATTGGCGCGAACCAAACACAGCACACAATCAATTAGCGCAATAACGTATCCTCTTAGGCTAGATACTATGCAAGCGCAATACCTTACTTGACAACATTCCTGTCTAATCATAACTACTTCGCTACCGTCCCCCAAAATAACAAATAAAACAAAACTACAGAAACACCCCTGTCTCCATGAGCGCTTCCCTTGTGGGAGCGCGCCCCGTCCCTTTAACTGGGTCTCACCTCCGACACTCTTGTCGCACCCCGGAAGACAGGTAGACATCAGGTAAGGAGAACAATACACAATACCAAGACACAATACACAGACAAACATTGGCACAGTCGCAGCGGTTTCATTTTGATGTTAAATTGTGCGCACACGAAACCCGCCACAACTGCCCCGACATTATGCCCTGCATCAGCCGCTCATTTCGGCCTACTCAAAATTCCTTCGCATCAAACGACACAATACATAATAGTTATTCCATACTTATATGCACTACATATTCCATACTTATATGCACTACATATGCATTACATCATTTCATTTCATTATCTCCAGTGTGTGTATACTGTATGTAGCATGCGTTCAAGTGCAAACTCCATTCTCATTGTTCTTACTGGCGGGAATGCGCCCGCTTGCGTGACGCGGTGCGCTCTGTCACAGTGCATTACAAAACAATCACTGCCAGACGAATGTGTTTACATGGAAAAAATGTATATTATACATATTTTTTAAGCAAATACTGTGTATCATGCATGTTTTGACAGCATGTTAAATCTATAGTACATACAATACTGTGCAAAAGTCTCAGACACCTTGTTTTGTTTTGCTACAAGGACCATATTGTTTATTTCTCACTTTCTTAATTGGAATATTGCCAGAGAACACACAAGATACGTACACTGTAGGCCATTTAAATGTTTTTGTTCTGATACCAGTCCAATTTTAGTCTCAAGCTACCATTTAGATGTGTTGTTTTAGCAGTGTTATATAAATCACCCAACCTGATCCAGACATGCACATTATAGTATACTATATGAGAAATGAGACAGATCAGAAATAAGCATACTGTATATGGTCATCCTAACAGTGCTAAAACTAAATCTAATGTAACACTTGTGCATAGTACTGAATGTAGAAAACGTATGTGTGCACAAGTTAATATACTTAACCCAGTCTTATGATCATATGAAACTGAGCCCAAGCTAGTTTTTGTTAAGATGACCAAACTCACAAGGGGAAAGCTGAAGCCGGTCGGTTCTGGTATTAAGCTTCTCCCTTGTGTGTTTGGTCATTATAGCACTGGAGAATCAACCAATCAAATGCAAAAGACTAGAACCTGAACCTGAAGACAATGAGAAATAAACGTACTGTACATGTATATGATGATCATCATAACATTGCCACAAATCCAATGGATGCGTAACACTTTTGCACAGTACTGTATAAGTGCCTTTATCATGGGTGTTTTCTTAGGCTGGGAAAGAGTCTTCATGCCAAACTGATGACTACACGATAAACACTCATAAGATGTGACTTTATGCACAGCTCCCTCTGCAACAAACACAGTTTCTTTTTGGATTAAATCAGCTGTGTTGTACTGACAGGAGAAAATGCAATCTGTGAACAATAGTGTGCAGTCATGCTTTTCTCCAGCCCAAACAGCAGTAATATTGAACAGTCTTTCCCATTAGGTAGTGCTCAACGTCTCTCTCTCTTGGCCTGTCAGCTGCCACAGCAGGACCACCATGCAGACATATCTAGACAACACAGTCAAAAACACTTCACTCAAATGCAGACTCTGAAAGTTAGAAAGGTTAGAAACCTAGACCATTGGGAGCTTTTTCAATCTTACAGTTGATTTAAGATATTGCTATGAATTGCCCTGAGCAACCTTAAAAAGCGTATTGAAAAGGTATAACTTAGCTCCTACTCCAGGAAACCCTTGAGATGTTAGGCTTCATGTCAATTCACCTCAGTTCATTGAAAGGGAGAGCAAGCACAATTTAAACACTTGTAACATGTCGGACGCATTGCTTTGTCCGTCTGTAGATACATAGAGGACAGGCCATCTTTATTTGACAAATGTAACTCTGCTGCAGTTGAGCTCCATTTGCCATGATCCCAGGGCCTCAGTGGTGAAATGATGTGTTGCTTCCACTAGCAGTGAAGTGCATTCATGCAGGCCAACCCTGAAATTCATCATTTGTAAAGTCTCGCAAAGAAAATGATGCCATTTTATATCATTTCTTCAAAAAGAGGTAATTTTAGGTTACTTATTTCCAGGAAATTATGATGAAAATAAAATATCCATTAACTCAGAGAATTTTTTCCATTAGAGATTTCTCTGAGCGAATCATGAAAGCCAGAGTGACAGAAGTTCCATCTACTCAGAGATTTGGGCTATTTTCCAACTCTATTTCTGGAATTGCAGTCGTCACTGTTCTCCATTCAGACCAGACTCCTAAAGTACCTCAATTTGTACCTCAATATACTCCCATTTGTAACCTGTATGTGTCAGTGGGCCAGACAAGATTCTGACAGACATTTAATGGAAAGAATGCATGAAAACGGGCCTCACATACATAAACGGAGGGACAGAAAAGAAAAAGAGAAGTTTATTCAAACAGAGCTACTCTCAATTATGCAAAACACCCGCTAAAACAGTCTTTCTCGCTGTGTGTTTGGCCACAGGCCATGCAATTCCACAGCCCACTCCCTCAGTAGAGCACCGGCATTCTGTCTGGCTGCTCTCCATGGTGCTGAACCCAGGAACCTCCCAGACCAATATTTACTGCTGCCTATTAACAACAGCCCTTAATCCTGACACCTAGGCCATAGTGTGAGCCTTGGAAATCCATGGGGTGGCAGTGCCATTTCAGTGTTGAATGTGCAATTCTATGTTTTCTAGCTCACTGGACAACATGGCCGTTGTATGTCTGTTTCAGAGGTTAGAGATTGGTATGATTTGTTAATATTGCTTATACCACTGCTTGGTCAAATTTCCTATTGTGATGCGCTATTTGGAACGGACATTATTTTTTGATATACCGCACGGCTATGAAGTAGTTCCCTTCTTTTGGTCTTATTACACTTGAATATTAATTCGCCAATGTGAATGTAACGGTAAAAACAGCAACGTTGTATCCAAGACAGCGGCAATATAAACGAAAATGATAGTAGCAATGGTATAAGCGGGATAATCAACTCCGCGCCCTGTGCGTTTCTAGGAAAATAATGCACTTATCGAAGTGTAAAGTCCCCTCCGCCTTGCGGCGTCTGGTCCTTATTACCACTTCGAGCGTGCATTATTTTCCTATAAACGCACGGCGCGTCTTTGATTATCCCTTACATAGTCCACCTATGAGCAATATGTTAGCCATTAGCATTAGCATTAGCATTATTAACATCTATCTTCTTATTTTGTCATGCATTCCTACATGTGGGCACGCCCTTCATATTTTCATACAACACATTCCACTGATACAGTAGGTGACTTGCTCATCACAATTCTGTCCATTCTTTTGTTTCAATGGATGAAAAAAAAATATTTTCTATGAAAACAAATACATCCAGTGGCCTGTCGGTTATACATATAGCAGATGAATTGGCTTGGAATTGGAAATGAGTGTATGCATGTGTGTCTAGATCCTACAGCTCTGCAGGTTATCTGCCTGCCATTCATCCACTACCTGTTGGTATTCATTTGCAGTCCCATCCTCACTCCACTCCTCAGATTCCATTTGGCCATAATGAGGTGGAGACGCTCAAAGGAGGAGACACAACAGCTAAACCAAATGATCGTACCGACTCCCTCCCGCTGTTTTCTTCCCCCACCCCGGTTTCTTTTTTATCCCCTTCCACACCTTTTGTTTATCTTCAGATACGTACTCTCTCTCCTCCTGCAAGGCCCCCGCCACACCCCCAGAACCTCATCACGAGTCATTTTGTCTTTGTCTCGCCCTGGCCTGCTCTTGACCCCCGTTTTTTTTTTTTCCGCCAGAGCTTTGTAGCTCCTCACAGCGTGCGTTCCCTCTCCTCTCCTCTCCTCAAGGCTGTCCATTGTCCAGCCTGCCCAGAATACCGAGCCGTAATTGGACACACAAGAAAAGAAACACTTCTTGAGAAGTGTGTGGGCTAAACTTCCAAACACTTTGGGGGCGGAAAAAAAAAAAAACAATTGGGAGAAGGTTGATTATGTGATTCATTATAAGTTCTCGTGCAGAGCTGAGAAGTTCCTGCAGTTATCTCTTTATTATTATTGCCGCTAATGCTCTCCATTGGAGGGTCTTCGCTGGTATTTTCACTGCCTCTTCTCTCCCCAACTCCTCACGACTTCACTGATGTTGACTCAGATGTTGACTTTGAAACATAGCCTGAGTCCAGGCAATGTCTCCTCTTCCGAGTCTGTCCTTCTCACCCATGAGACTATTATTTACAGGGCATTCATTGGACAGTGTATTCCATTATGCACATGTATAACTACATACCAAAGTGTTCACTTGGCCTCTCTCACTCACCCAAAGGCAAATCCATAATGCTATTGTGTATCATGCAAAGCCCTTATTGTGCCAAAATATAAATTAAATAGCTAGATAGATAGATAGACATATAATTAAATATGTAACAAATAGTGTTACCATCTTTGCAGACATTATGACACCTCTGTCAGGGGAATCCCTCAAGACAAAGCAAGCTGTGACATAGTGTCTGGTTTAATTTCATGCTACAGGCAGTGAGGTGGTCATTTCAATGAGCCATGGCAAATGAAACAGGAAAACTTCTTCATTGCCTCCACTCAGTATGCAGGGCAGTGGTCTAGAGGGACATAAAAGTCACTTATAATATCTCCAAAATTAGACTGTTTTGTACATGCTGCCAATAAACCGCTATATAGAACTCGTGTCTCTGTGGAAGCCTTAAAATAATGAGTAAAGCCAAAAACGTAATGAAGCTAATCATATTATAATTGTGCAGCCTTTGTCTTTGTTACTGTATTTCACACTGAACACTGAAACTGCCATCTTTATCACTTGGCTCATAAATGCTCGCGCCTTGCTCACACTCCCCCAGTTTGCAATTGAAAGATGTCAGTGAAAACATACTCCTGTTTTTCTTTAGTAGAAAATTGTAGTGAGCACGTCTCCATTTTGATCAAACTTACTAATGAAGGGTGTCTGAAGTGTCTCACGACACAAGCCAGACACAACACACCCATTCGTCAGATTCAGCCTGTGTGTGGGAGATATTCATGCTGAGGCTTAATTAATAAATGACGGTGGTAATGGCAGTTGTTACTTTCTGGAAATTTTCAAACAAACTTGGTGATTTTGAAGTATGAGTAATAGCATTTTACCTATTATGACAATTAAACGCATACCTTGTCAAATACAGAGAATAATGCACCACAGATTGCTATATAGTATGGTGCTATGGCCCACCAAGTAGAATAGAAGCTCTCTAGCCTACTGTACCTTTTCTCAGTGGAACAAAACATATTAGTCCTGATGAAACTTTAAAGATATTTGGGAGAGAGCCATGCTGAGATTGAACATGGCGCTTCACTAAAAGCCGAGTCAATACATCATTTTGGCCTGAAATGAAATTGTCCGTGGTGAAATAAGCACTCATATACAGTATATTGATAAAAACACATTTATAAATCTGAAGACATGCAGTGGATTATACTACAATAAACAATATCTCTCTCAGTTGTCAACATATGAAAGTGATATGGTGAAAATGTGAACAGGCTCTACTATAGAGACTGTGATTGATCTATTGGTCTGCTACAGGCTTAGAATGTTGAGATGCAGGATATTTAGGAAGAATGTAGAATGAAGGATATTGAGCATGCACAGTTATAATGCACATTTTGACCATTCAAATTAAGCCTGCGATTTGCGGGTTTAATATTCTAGTATTAATAAAAATAGATTTGTCACAGGGGATGGATTAAGTCTCAATTTGTGTAAGGTACAATGTGACATATTCACATTTGTATCGCAATTTAGTTCAATTTTTCTGTAAATATTCCCCAGACAACGTTTTGGTCTCACAGTTGTTCAAAACTTCTTCCTTGGTTATGAGAAGCCGAATATTAATTTCCATAACACAGCAGGTATGAATGTGCATAGACTCGTAATGTTCTAAAGCCAAAGTTTCATGATTGTGTTTAGAATATGCTATGTTAACCTGCTACCCAGAAAGAGAAAGAAGGAAAGAGAGATATAAGCTTGAATATATGTGTAATATCCTGAAGGATATTACAATTTGTGAAACACTCAATATTGACAGAACTTGTTTTGCTATCTTGAAAGAATGCAATCTTTTGTTATTCAGGTGCAGGCTTATATTCAAGGTCTTTTGTAGCTGTGTATATTATCACAGATTGGAAAGAGATATATAACAAAGGGTAACTCTGAGCCACTGGAGAGATCCCTCTCCTACATTTATGTGTGGTCTTGAACATTATTGTACATGATATTCTAAAACACTTCTTCCAACTTTCACATTGTTGTGCTGTTTGCTCTACAGCCAACTTCAAACATAACACTGTTATTGGCGGTCATTTGGCGGTTAATCCTAGAATTTCAGGGAAGTTGATGCAGGGAAACGTGCCATTTTAAAACCAACTCAAGAGCTCAGATTCACTGTAACACATGCAGAAAGGGCCGTAGTCCAGCAGAGACAACCAGCATGTGTCATCTCTTCTGATAAGTATCATTGTTCTCAGCACACATCCACCCATTGATATTGTTCAAGTATCTACTAAAGCACTTTAATCGTGACTTTTTTACACAAGTAATGACAACTAAAAAACAACATAACAAGATTTTACACATTGTGTGTGTGTGTGTGTGTGTGTGTGTGTGTGTGTGCGTGTGTGCGCGTGCATTGTGTGTGTGTGTGTGCGCGCGAATTGTGTGAAAGACAGAAGAGAGAGAAAAACAGAGGTGTGCTTAGAATTGCACTGTTTTGCGCAATATCATCATGTGTGACTCTGACAGCGTAGCGCTGAGGTCTAGGAGAGTGTTGCTAAGAGAGGCAAAGGCTGCAAATGAAAAGGAGGGTTCCTGTGGACACTCTGGTGGTCTCAAGGCATCGAGCACATCCCTAGGGTCCACAGACAAAAGGGCATGCTTAAAAAGCATAGAAATGTGCAGCAGGGCAGCCACACTATAGCAGGCAGAGAGTGGAACTGGGGAGGAGAGAACATCTACACAGAGAGAGAGAGAGAGAGAGAGAGAGAGAGAGAGAGAGAGAGATGGAACTGGGAAAGGGAAAACATCTCCAGAGAGAGAGAGAGAGAGAGAGAGAGAGAGAGAGAGAGAGAGAGAGAGATGGAACTGGGAAAGGGAAAACATCTCCAGAGAGAAAGGGAGAGAAAGTGTGTTATGTGCAATCACAGCTCTGCCAATACAGACTACTAGTGGAATAACTTTTTGCAACTCTGAAATGAGGTCTGAATAATGCTAGCCATTAATGAGCGTTTGACCTTATAAACAGTGTGTGTCACCCAGCAGAACAAAGCCCTCGAGTGCATCTTCAAAGCGCTTGCTTCGTCCTTTTGCAGAGAGCTGTAGCATACATTTACATACATCTTCTGATAGCAGACCTCATAAGTTTAATATTTGTTAAATGCTTAGCCGTACTCAAATATAGAGAATGCTGGTATTTGCACATCTACGACTGTGATGTCTTCATAATGATAATACAATTATACTGTATTCTGACTGCTAACAGTGTTATAGTGACTATCTCCTAGTTACCATTTCAAAAGTATTTATCTACTCAGTCTTTTTTAATGGTCGAATCTTCTTGTGCATATGTTCCCTGTTTAAATGCCCCTCGTCTCTCTCTCTTTCTCTCTCTCTCTCTCTCTCTCTCTCTCTCTCTCTCTCTCTCTCTCTCTCTCTCTCTCTCTCTCTCTGATGAACAGTTTAATAGTCTTGTTTCTCCACAGAGCTAATAGGTTGCTTGCTTCAGAGTTGGCTTGGACTTTTGCCGACCGTTTTTTCCCATTCATGGATTCCTCAGGCTTTAAATACATATAATTACCTTGAATTTGATTAGGGTGCATCAGTTTGGTTCACAGAGGAATGTAGCCAAGGATTATTAGCAACAGAACAGACAGCAATTTGTGGCGTGCACACCAGTATAATTTATACAATCTTTCATCCCTTGTTGGGCCGCACTCAGTGTGGAAGCAGAGAGAGAGAGAGAGAGAGAGAGAGAGAGAGAGAGAAAGAGAAAGAGGAGGCTTTGCATGTGTACTCCAGAAAAATGCAATGAATAAATGAATACAGGTTGATGTATAAAGAGTGAAATTCTACATCCAGTGCGTCTGTCAATAAGATGCCTTCTTGTGTTAGCCATAGACGAATGTAAAATCAAGGACGTCTGCTGACTGTTGTAAGAGAAACAGGAATGCACTCTTGAATTCTCTAACCACTAGAGTAGTTGACCGAGCATTTAAAAGCGTATCTTAAGTATGAAAAGCCAGCTGTTGAAAGGAAATTACTTGTAAAGACCATTGCCACTTAGATCACTTTATTTTCTTTTCATTCAGAATATGCAAAGAGAGCACAGTCCTTGTGTCTTCATTCTGTCCAAGTCCACCATTAAAAAAACAACAATGAAACACCATTTTTAATGTTTCTGCATGACAGGAATCCACAGGAAAAGGATACAGACATCATCTGTACAGGGTCCCTACTCAAGACTGCTATCTCTGTAAGTGTTTTCAGCTGCACTTCTTAGCAAATCAATGGCAGAAAATAGATTTTAATTGGCTCCTAAATTAGTTGTTGGGCAATGCACAGAAGTCATTTCATCAATCTTTATCGATTAACGTGAGCAGCAGTTAGCTTAATGGTCTTGTTCGATTGTAATTTTCAATGTGGAAAGAAGCAAACCAAGTGCAGTGTAAAGTTAAAGTGAGTGTAACTTAATGAATTCTAATTGAAGTAGCATGTTAAATAACCCTTTCTGGTTGTACTTAGCCCTTCTTGCTGGGAGGCAGGAAAGAGGAAAAATTATCCGTCTTGTCGTCATCTCACCTCGGCCCTAAAAAAACGTGCTAATTAAAAAGCCGACATATGGAACGTGTTAATGCTCATTCCAGAGAAGCCACTGCCACTCTTACTTTGATTTATGAGTGGATCCATCTGAGAGGTGCCATCTTTTGAAAAATAAAGCTGTATCGACACATCACAATTAAAGGACTCATCTGTTGCAATAAACATGTAGAAAGAGGTCTGATCCAGAAGCACGTTTATGTTTAGTTCAATGTGAGGCAGTCAGGCTTTGTTAACTGGATTCCTATCTCATCAGAGTGAGCTATGGCACGCTCCCAGAGGACATGCACACATGATGGAGTTTCCCTGTGGCTTTCATTGGCATTTACTAAGCTCTGGTTTGCCTTAATTGTTTACATGTCACGCTCAGTGTATGTGAAACGCAAAGGCCACCACAAATGCATGTGACACCATATCATATTTAGTACGCACCTACCTGTAGAAAGAATGAGATAATGTTTCTAATATTCTGGTTATTGTAATTTCATACGAGCAATCTCTCTGTAACAGGGTTAAATATTTCATCAGGACTGGCCTCATCTTCCCCAACATATGTCCACCAAAATTTTTTTGCTAGGCTAAGCAATATTAAGTTGGCAGTGCAGCAACACTGTTAGGCCATGTCTGCAGTGTGCTTACATATGATACAAGCGAATACACATTACACACCCCATACACCACAGAGTGTGTCATGTGTATTTGTTTGTATCGTATGTATAAACACACTGCAGTAGACATGGCCTAACGCCACACATATGGAGGCCATGGACTAATCCTGCATGTGGACCTGCGGGACTGCAGAGCTCCTCGTAACACGACTGAGTGGCACAGGCAGGCTGCTCTTGTCCTTCCACAACACAAACACCACCAGCACACACGGCTGTATCTGGGGAGCCCATTCTATTGGCCTGCCTGCGCCAGCTTACGGTACCTCTCTGCTCTTACGGCTGTACACTGCATCCAGTGAACTTTTGGAAACACTACCAACTCGTTTTGAACATTTTGAACTCATTTTGAGGAAGCAGCTGGTTACCATTTCCTGTCAAATCTTATCCAATCATTCCTATCATTTCCAATTACAGACAGGCATAAATCAGGCTTGTTTTTTTTCTGCCCACGTTATCCGTTGGAAGCATAGACTGTCGAGTCAGGAAAGCCGATGCCCTTGAATATGGATTATCTGTCTCAGTGTTAAAATAGCAATGCTGGATGATTTGGTTTCCCTGTCAGAGGCTCTTTCATGATAACTCTAAACATAGACATCATTAGCGCTCACAGGTCTTTCAGAGTAATGCAATCTCTGGTAAAGCAGCAGAGGCACCTCATATTTGTGGAAACATTAACTTTGTTCTTCTATTTAAATACAAAATCTCACTTTATAGGCTTGATAACTTTTTGCATGTCAACAGTTAAGTGTCTAAATAAGTACTAGAACTAAGATTAAGAACTAATATAGAACTAGAGCTGAGAAGAGTCAAGGTTCAGAAATATGTCTGATCTTAATAAGGATTTGATTTGGAGTAATCATGCCCTGCCCTGCACAGAAAAGAGTCCTTTTGACTCTTCATCCCCACCCCAAGGACTGCTAGTGAAGGTTAGTGTCTGATTTGCCTAGCTACAAAGTTCTCTTGCTTCTCTATTCCCTGTTTGTCATTTTTTTTTCTTCACTCTTTCAGCCTCACCTTCTTTTCTCAAATGATTGATACATTCTTTTGGAGTCTGTGTTCTCCATCTGCGCTGCAACACACACACACACACACACACACACACACACACACACCTCATTCTGTGTACTGCTGTACAAACACAAAGCG
>NC_085012.1:17747569-17750069 GCF_963854185.1 Sardina pilchardus
AACACAGACATACCAGGATATGGACACACAGATGAGAGAAAGAGAGAGAGAGAAACTTGAATATTATTCAAAATAATTACTGTGTTATTCTCACAGGCTGGTGGCTGAGACCATACATTCATTAGCATCTGTCCTTGGCTTTTCAAACAGCTGCTCAAATATGTGATGAAACCCAAGGAAAATACAGTGAGAAGGACACAGAAGTGTAGACAAAAGAAATATCAAGCACCATAGTGACAAAAAAATACCCACAAGTGTGGCTCAAACAATGAATAATTAACACATATTGAAAGGAGCCTAACAATTAAAAAAAGAGAGTTGATGTTGTTAATGTATCAACAATGCGAAAAACACAAAATATACAGCCAAGAACAATTACACATATTTAAATTATGTATGGTTACACTTCGCTTCTATCTACATAAGAGTGACATGAGACTGTCATGAACACGTCATAAATATTATAAACAGTGTATTGTGTATTTGTAATGACAAGTTAGGGTTAGTGATAAAGGTTAGGGTAGGGTAAATGTGTCATGGCACTGTCAGCTGTTCATTACATGTCACATGTCACTCTTATGTAGGTAAACCTCAAGCAGAGTTTTACCGTATATACCTCAACTGTTTTGAAATACAGAGTCAATCCCCATTGGATTTTTTGAGAAATTCAGTAATCATAATCGGGGAAGTCAAATTAATTGCATGTATGACATTCATTATGAAAATCACATCACCTTGCAACCCGTCAGGTTGTAAGAGGCTTAGAAATTAAATTAGTAATTGCAAGGTTTAAATATATCATTGGCAGGTTTGACTGGTCTGGCCTGTCTGTCTGGAAACAGTGTGTGTGTGTGCGTGTGTGCGTGTGTGTGTGTGTGTGTGTCTGTGTGTCTGTGTCTGTGTGCGTGTGCGTGTGCGTGTGCGTGTGCGTGTGCGTGTGCGTGTGTGTCTGTGTCTGTGTGTGTGTGTGTGTGTGTGTGTGTGTGTCTGTGCACGTCTGTGTGTGTGTGTGTGTGTGTGTGTGTGTGTGGACATGTGAGAGTGATGAAGGAGATGGATGGCCCTGTTGTTGATTGGCTGAGAGCAGTGCCAGTGAGTAGGTGGGTCATGGGAGCAGCACTCCTAGTCACATTATCCAGCGGCTCATGAATAAGAGATGAGGCCTTTGTGGATGGCGGGTCAAACCATTACACTTACACAGCCTTGGGCTTCACTTGACCCCCTCACCCGCACGGGAACTCCACCTGCCCTTGTCTCAAGGCTGACCGCAGAAATGAAGTTTGCGATTGAAAGTGACGCCAGCAGAGATAAAGGAGTGGGTAACACTTTATAATAACTACACACAATTCATCATCTATTAAGCATTTGTTAACTATTAGTTAATGGTTTGTTCATCATTAGTAATTCATTGTTCATGCATAATTTATCATCAGTTAAGCATTTGTGCACAAAGTTATTATTGGTTTGTTCATAGTGAATAAGCCTATTTCTAAGATATGTATAAATTGTTGCTAATACTTAATAGATCATGCAATAACATTTTGTTAATGAAGTACTATATCATTATTTAACAGTTGTTACATACTGTATGCACTAATGATTAGTAAGGATGTGAATACATGTTTTATAAACCACTTCCTAATACTGTAATTCATGATTAACTCAGGAGTTACAAGTGGTTAGGTAATGATATTTTGTGACCTCATCTAAAGTGAGGACTATTTATGCCTTGCTACACATTTGCAAATGAGTTGTAAATACTACATTCACATTCATTCATTAAACTGACAATTTTATCCAGAGAAACATACACGTCAATTAAATTAAACATAACTGCAGGAGCTGGGAATCGAACCCTCAACTGAACAGGCTACAGAATGATAGCCCTGCTCCTTAACCGCTACACCACCTGTGCTACTATGTAGAAATAGATGGGATCTACTTTTAGTTGTTTTAAAAGAACTACTTTCCTGTTATGCGTATGACTACATTTGATGTAGCACTAAGCAGCGCATTGATACAATAGTTAGAGAGTTATAGTATACAAGTAATTGACCGACGTACTGTATACTGAAGTAAAACTATGCAAGAGTGTCTACTACACACTGTTAAGCATGTTATTAAATGCTGTGTTCTTAATTTTAAAGCATAATTCCTACCTTAACTCTCATCTGTAAATCATGCGTATACACAATTATAGATGTTTGTTCAAAGTAAAAACTCGCGCGTCTATTTTATATTTGTGAATTTCTAGTTAAAATAGAAGTGGCCAGAGGTAGTGTAGTGGATAAGGCACTGGGCTAGCATGCTGTAAGCCAGATAGTTGGGGGTTCAATCCCCAGGTGCCACCATTGTGGCCTTGTTCTTTACTTTCATTGATAGTGTCTCTTTGGATGAAAGTGTCTGCTAAATGAATAAATGCAAATGTAACCTTTATAACTCATTTGTAAATGTGTAGCAAGGCATATTCAGTCCTCACTTTAGATGAGCTCACAAATAT
>NC_085012.1:17752569-17785069 GCF_963854185.1 Sardina pilchardus
TCTCTCTCTCTCTCTCTCTCTCTCTCTCTCTCTCTCTCTCTCTCTCTCTCTCTGTATCTCTCTCTCTCTCTCTCTCTCTCTCTCTCTCTCTCAAAAAGAGGCCTTTTGCATAAGATGAAATATTTGAGCTGAAATCTATGGTGGGTTTATTTACAAGCATAAATGCGCAACAACACACTGGGGAAAGTGTGTTAATCAGCACATAGATGATTCCCCAACACAGTTTTTGCATACACTTGGGGTTGCTTTCTTGTTGCATCAGGGCAAATCAGAGGCTTTTTTGTCATCCCATGTATGCTTGTTTATTTATTGATTTATGCATTTGGTCTCTCTGATCTGACTTCACACAGAATATGGAAGACATGTCCTGTTAGCCTGTTTCACATCCAAGGTTTCCTTTGTTTCTGCAGCACAGTGCCTTGACCATACAAATTTTGGTTTTGGTTTCTCATCTTTTGCTTGTGTGTATGTTGTTGTGTATGTTGTGTATGCATTCTAGCGCCTGTGTGTGTGCGTATGTGTGTGTGGAATGCTGCAATAACAGCAATAGCTGGTCACACACACATATATATATTAATTATGTATATCAAACTGTAAACTATTCATCTGCAGGTGCATGCTGATTGGGTTAATTTATAACATACTCCATAACGGAAAACAGAGACAGGAGGCAAAATAGGACAAACAGAGTCTGATGGCTGGGCTACACTGGGCTCATCATTGAAGAGTTCCATTCGCAGAACATAAATAGTTTTAGAGGAGTAGTCTGTTTTCTTTCTCCAATATGCACACCACTATTACATCAAACTCTTTACCTTGACCGTACCATAGCAGTAAACAGTGTCAACAGATGTTATTGACAGTATGAGCTTGAGTATTTACTAGTATCCAAATATGTTGAAGAATTTATATGTTGAGGAATAATTTAGAAACAATAATGATTTTATAATGTCAGTAAACTGGGAAATTCATGGCCGCAAAACTGTTCTTGAGCATATCCATCTCCTTCATGTGTCTTTATAAAGTGAGGAATCCACCGGTAGACGAACCCAGGAATCAAGATATGATTTACAACAGTTTGCTGATAACCTGAGCACCTGTACAGTAGATAGTCTTTGGGTAGACTATCCAAATCAAGTGTGATTTGGACCCTGGCAGCCTACAGTATATCAATAATGGCTGTGTTTGTTCATTATCTCTCCTTTATGTCCATGTGTGTGACGGGTCTGTGTGATGATCAGGCTAAAGAGGAGGAGTGTGTGTGTGCAGCAGAAGACAGTGAGACCAGACTGAGATGAAGGAGAGGTGGGAGGTGACTGAGTGGGGGCCCGAGAGCATAGAGAGGGACAGAGCAGAAGCAGGAGATGGATGTGTAAACAAGTAAACAACAATACCATGTATTGTGAAGAAAACACTAGTCTGTAAGCCAGAGAAAAATGGGGAGATGGAGAGAGTGTCATGTTGGGAGAAATACACAAACAGGGAGAGGGACAGACTGGGATGGAGATATGAGAGATGAGTAGGGTCCTGACTCTTGATGGCGTGTGTGTGAGTGTGTGAGTGTGTGAGTGAGTGAGTGAGTGAGTGAGTGAGTGAGTGAGTGAGTGAGTGAGTCTGTCTGTGTGTCTGAGAGTGTGTGTGAGAGAGAGAGAGAGAGAGTGTCTGATTGAGTGTGCATGTACATGAGTGTGCGCGTACGTGAGAGTGTGCGTGTGTGTGTGTGTGAGCGTACACGTGCGTGTGAGTGTGTGTCTATTTGTGTACGTGCGCACGCGTGTGCGTATGAGTGTGTGCGTTGCCACCTCTTGATAAAGGGGCTGAGCCGAGCGTCACCGAGGACCTTGAGCATCTGCAAACATGACAGGATCTCATTTATTAGACAGCAACCTTGACCAGACCCCCCGCAGCCCACCCCCACCCTCCGCCACTACCGTCCCTACCACCCCCCCCCCACCCCCCAAAACAGAGGCCGCCATCTCCGTAGGAGCGTAGCCGACGCCGTCCGCCACCAACGCGACTAGATTTCACACCCTCGCTGAAGGGCACCGCATCACTAATGGCCCTCAATTACCTCATTTGCCAACTCGCCAGACAGTTTGGCTTTTGTGGTAATCTTGACAAATTGAGGGGTGAGCGCGAGCGCAGGCGCTGATGGATAGGTACACGTTCACCGGCGTAGCGCAGCGCACAGTTTAAACATCTGGGATCTATTCCTGTCCCCTGTGCTGTGCGCGCGGTGCGCGAGCTGGAAAACCATTTGGCTCATAACGCACGCTTCGCTGAGCATGCCTGTGCACAGAGAGTGAACTCGGTGAACATCCATGATTAACCTCTGTGTGTAATGTTGGGAAAGCTTGCCGTGCGTGTGTGTGTGTGCGTGTGTGTGTGTGTGTGTGTGTGCTTTATTGCAATTAAGCAGTATCAGTGTCATTCACAATAGCGAGTTGAACTGAATGAAAAATCGTTTGCACATACCCTTTGGTGTGTCTAACATAGACAGACAAATAGATAGCTGAAAAGACTGCTTCATCTGAATGCTAACGGTCGCTTGCCCAAGTCACCAAGAGCTATGAAATGAATCGGATTCATTGTTCACACAGTGATAGAACAGACAATGAGCTCACCTTCACTTTATTTTATTATTATTATTTTTTTCTCCGTTGTGCTGTCACCCCTCTGTCCCAGTTCGATCCTGTGAGGGTGAGTTGGCCCTCTGCTCTTAATCCCCCATGAAGGGGCAAAACGGCCTCTGTCAGATGGCCAGAGAGATATATTGCTCTAAAAGTGCACTATTCTCGCAGGACACCACCTCTGGGTCACTATCAACTGAACAGAGAGGGGGGGGGAGTGGGCGAGTTTCATTTGATTTCACTCTTAACACAATACATCTTTTTGTTTTTTACTCGTTTAACTTTGTCACCTTTTGAAAGATCAGAGTCAGCACAGAGTTATATAAGATGGTGTGTGATTTAAAAAAGGGAATTATATTGTTTTCTTTCTGATGGCCTAAACTCAAAGATTGCTTAGCATCCATTTACTTCGGAGAAACAGAACATTGGCAGGAGAGTTCATTCTATGTGGATCTTTGACTCTGCAGTGCTTTCTGGGTCTGGTGATCGAAATGATAAAGAAGTGTATCCATATTAAGAGACATAAAGAATTATTCAAGCCTGTGGTCCATGCGCTAAGCACCTCTGCCAATACAATACTTTAATTAACATGTCCAATCATGATTGCCTAGTAGAATATGATATTAGCTCATACATATTCAATATGCCCCAACAGTGCATGAAATGAAAGGCATCAGTTATAGGGCTGAATGAGTTTCTTGGGGTGTTGTGCAGAGTACTGACTAGATTCATATGGAGGACAAAAGCTCTTATGTTAAGCTGTATATGTATATGAGTTTGATTCCAAAACGCTAAAAAACATTAAAAAGTCATGTTATTTAATTGTGTATTTCAGGTAATATCAATAAAAATGCAGTTGTTTTGTTTTGATTGAGTAAAGACAATTCAACTAAACATAAACCAATACAGTTCCACTGAAATTACTTGCAAAACAAAATTAAAAAAATATATTTATGAAAATTCATTAAAATGGTGGATATAGCGTTTTGGAACCAAACTCTTCATATGCAAGTACAGGAGCAATCTCCTCCTCCCCTCAGCATACCTGAAATAATCTTATTAATTAGAATATGGCTTAGTCAGAGCTGTGCTATTATTTGCAGAGGACCATTACTGAATAGCATGTATTGTAATCAAATGACCACACCTTGTTTCAGATGTGCTGTGGAATTGCTACTTGAGTAGTTGATTTCCATGATTTACACTTATAGGCCTACTTATTCATTTGACTAACACTTTTATCCAAATCAATTTACATCAATTATTCAATCAATTCAATCAATTCAGTAACTCAATTATTACAAGGGCCAGTCTTGCCAGAGCAACTCGGGGTTAAGTGCTTTGCTCAAGGGCACAACAGAGTCTGACTGCTGCATGCTAGCCCAGTTCTTTAGCCTTTACCTAGATGTACTGTATGTCTAATTTGGTTGCTGTGCAGGCCAGGCTGACATACAGTATCTTGGTAAGAAACAAACTCAGCAAACTCCTGATAATTAGTGCTTTTGCTGATAAGAAAGTGGTTGTAGCATAGTGTTTAAGAACCTGGACTAGCATGCAGTGGCCTGAAAAGTTATGGGTTCAAGTACTGGCTTTCACTGCATGTGCCCTTGAGCGAGGCACTTAACCACACATTGCTCTGTGAAGAAACACCTTGTACAGCCTTGTAACACAATTGACATAATAAGTCTCTTGGATAAAACTGTCTGGTGAATAGAAAGCTTCACTG
Source organism: Sardina pilchardus (assembly GCF_963854185.1). Classification (NCBI taxonomy): domain Eukaryota; kingdom Metazoa; phylum Chordata; class Actinopteri; order Clupeiformes; family Clupeidae; genus Sardina; species Sardina pilchardus. Next base: position 17,756,926 of record NC_085012.1, read on the forward strand.
GCACTAAACATGTATTAAGTTGACCATACTGTCTCACAGACAAGCTCTGAATGTCAACATGAAAGACATGCTTTTGAGTCATGACAAATCTAACACAGGACACACAGCTACTGTGAGACACTCAGTTACACTTGGCTCAGGTCTATGCGTCAACATGGCCTTTGCAACAGCTAACTATATCATTTAAGCTGTGAATGTCGACTTGCTTGACAAAACAAAGCCATCTTAGATGGTGTAAGAAAACAACCTTTGGAAAGGTCAGATGGTACAGCTTCAAGCATGACTTGCTTTAATGGAACAACGCTTACATAAAGAGCTCTGATACTATGAGCATTGTGTGTCCTCTGAGTATTTTCCGCTTGGCTACTAAGACATCTAAATGTCATCTTTTCTATAAATAGCATGACAAACAGAAAGACATGAAGCTGTCTGATATTTGTTTGGGTGTACCCACATGAGTAAAGTCAATAGGGCATGTGGATAGATCGGATGTTATGTATCAGAGGAAACCATCCTATAACGCTCTGATGTTCCCTCCACAAACAAAACAAAAACTCCTCCCAATTTCCCCATTATTTACAATTTCAACGTCCTTTAACTGGCAGATTTCTCAGTCGTAAGTAGAAAACAATAAAAAAAAAAATGTCTGATTAGTGAGCTATTTATTTCTGTGACCACAGCGGAGCATTCATATGCAGTCCTTGTTCTCTCTCTCCCTGTCCTGGCAACTGTCAAAGAAGGACAGCAGAGGTGAAGGGAAGGGAATGTTTGTGCTTACATACACACAACACACACATGCACACTCACACAACACATGACACACACATGCACACTCACACATACACACTCACACATGCACACACACACACACACACACACATACAGCGCTCTCTCTCTCTCTCTCTCTCGGACACACACACACAGACACACACACACACACACACACTCACACACACAGCAATCCTCAAATCACTATTTCCTTCCACAACAAAAATGAATGCCCTGTTCTCTGACTGTGAGAATGACCAGGATGACTCAAGTGAAGGAGAGTTTGTCATTGCTGATTGTTTATTTCATTAACGTGACCTGAGCGCTTCACCCAGCAACACACACACACACACACACATACTGTACATGCTTAGAAAACAGAAAACAAGACACACACACACACACACATACTGTACATGCTTAGAAAACAGAAAACAAGACACACACACACACACACACAGGCACACGCGCACACACACACACACACACACACACACACACACACACACACAAAGCCCCCTGCAGGCAGTTTCTGATGATGACATATTGATTGCTTCAAATGGAGGACGTAAGTGGACAGGATGTCTGCTGTCTAGAGAAACAATAGCCTTGTCATATCCCATCTACCATTTGGCTTCCTATTCAAAATGACTCCAGAACCAAGTAAACAGAATGCATAAGGGTGTCTATTTCTGTTACATATTAGGCATTTAACTACATTTTCAGCTAGCCATATAATAAACAGTGTGGAGGCAAGTTTCTTAACATAATGTGGGCTGGCCAGTATAAACTAGTGTGAGAGAAGGACTGACTTGCAAGAAAACTTCCAAAACTAAATTACTGATATTCAAAAAAAGAGAAAAAAAAGATCAGACATTTCAAATAGATCACTGTGGTCTCCATGAGTCTGACCACACGGCGGGAGGACCACATGGGAGGGAGAAAATTGTCCAAGGTAATTCATGCGGACATTTTGAAAGGGAAGCCTGAGCCCTGCTTTACAAAGCGGAGACACATTAAAGTAGGGCGAGAGAAAGAAGCGATTTCGCTCAGAATGTCCTGACAGACGAGGCAGCCAACTCTCCTCTCCTCTCGTCTCCACTCTACTCCTCTCTACTGTACCTGCCAGTCTGACTGAAAGAGAGCCCAGGCACTGCACTGCTATTTCAGGTGCAAGGAAGGGGGGAAGAGATGGAGGAAGGACAGGGAGGGAGGGGGGTAGTGGTCAGTCAGTTGGAGTGCAACGGTAGCCAGCTGGTCCATAGCTGTGCAGCATGTATGTTGTGTTAACCCTCGGACGCCTTCAGAGTCGTGCTAGTGAGAGAGCTAGTAGCCTGGGCTTTCAGCTCAATCGATAGCATGCTCGACTCCCGATCTGAGGTGCTGCAGTTTTGGGTTCAAGTCCAGCCAAGTGCAGGGCTGAGCTGCATGGTCAGCACAGTACTCTTTACAGTAGCACTCCGAGCACGTTTATTGACACATTTATTTACAATGAATAGAATTTAGACAATAGAATTTAGTTAATCTCCATTGTGTCAAATGAATTCAGGCTCTATAGGTAATTGCTACCCAATCTCAAACGATATCTGTCACAAGTGAATGTTACTAGTAAGATAAAACAAATGTAACAACCTAAGGACTTTATAATACACTTAAATCCATATTTCAAAATGGCCTCAGTGTAAATGTTGAAACCACTAGCAGCAGTACAAGGCCTTTGCATGAGTCCCTACCTCAAAGCCATGTGCAACCACCAGTGTCATCTTAATAGAGCTTCAGAGAGCCAGTCATCAAAGGCATGTGTTTGTGATTTTTTAGGGAACTTAAGCATGCTTTGGATCCCTCCCTTTTGAAGTGAGCATCCTCTGGCTGGAGTGTACAGACATCCACGGCTAAGGCTGCACCCCAAAGAGCTCCTGATCAGTGTGCTGTAGCTCCTCTGAAGTTGATGTCTGACTGAACATCACCACAAGTGCATAGACAGCTAATATCCACTTTTAGTCCATGTTTCTAAATGCTCAATATGTCGGCAAGACTCGGGATTCTGTAGTTCAGACATGGCTGTGTGTGTGTGTGTGTGTGTGTGTGTGTGTGTGTGTGTCTGCATCTGTGTGTGTCTGTGTGGAAAGGAGTATGTGTGTGTCTGTGGTATTGTGCGGTCTGTCTGTCTGTCTCTCTCTCTCTCTCTCTGTGTGTGTGTGTGTGTGTGTGTGTGTGTGTGTGTGCGTGCTGTGTTGTGGAGAGCTGAGGAGTGAGGAAGTCAGAGGTGATGAGCAGACGGACACGGCCATACAGACCTCACCTTCCCTCTGAATCACCAGGGACACGGAGAGACACAGTGGGGGAGGACGGTGTGGTTTACAGATCAGCTGGGGTGGCAACCTTTTCAGGGAAACTCTGCAGGCTTTTGTTCTCTTTTGTTGAAAGTTTGAAGTATACTGGGGAGCCATACCAATACACTCATGCCTTGTTGGAGAAAGGGCTATAGAGATTGAAGAACAAAAATGCATCATTCATCTTGACAGTCTGACAGAGAGAGACGTGAGCTGTGCCAAAAATAAATAAATAAATGCATAAGGCAAACAACTTTCTAAAAAGTATATGTTTAATGACAACTTCGGTAAGGTATTAATTAGTGACTTATAATGACTAACAAATGGCTAGTATGCTACTAATATACATGTTAGTAAGCAGCTAATTACTGGTGAATATGTGTGTGCTAATATAAAGTGTTACCACAACTTCATGATTCCCTTTAACCGAATGTAGATTTAATTATTAAATTCTTTATTAGCATAAGTTTCTTATATAACCCAGTTTTCTGAACCAAATCCGATTAAGGAGAGAGAGAGAATAAGACAAAGGTACATTACTATTCAGGTTAACTACGCCAATTCAAAGCTCTGTGCGAGACCGTCCTCTTTCAATCTACATGACTCCTTTCATGTGATACAGGGCCATCATAAAGACCATTAAAATGACACAGGGACAAGCGTGCCGTCTGTTCCGAGGAAGGACCATTAACGGAAGATTGGCCAGAGGGAAAGAAAGCCTTCAGAAACCCTTTTCAATGAGCACCCCAAGTAGAAAAGGTTCAATCAATACAATTGACAGAATATCATGATCACAAGTCTTTTTTTTGTCCTTGTCAGATACAAGAAACTGCAAGTGGTGCATATTGAATCAAAGGGCTCATAGAATCTATTATGCTGTCGATAGGTGAACAAAGGGACCAGGCCTCGGCCATGTTCCTCGCACTGTTCCCCACTTTAATGATCATGTCAGCATTTTTGGTTCAAAGTCCCGTCTTTCCATCAGATAAGATCCTCTTGCTCCTGTCGCTTTGAATTCCATCCAACAGCATATCAGGATCTTACACAAATTTACACTCGAATGGAATGAAATCCAACCACGGCAAAAAAAGGAGTTGTGTAAAAGAGAGCATAACAGAGAGAGGGACAAAGGTTATGATATGTCCAACGTCAGGTATTCATAGTGGAGGTGGCGACTGAAAATGAGTGTAATGTAATGTATGTAAATGTATTATGTAATGCATATTCTAAAACTGATAGTTTCGGTCCTTTATTATGGCCGAGTCGTGCTCGATGCCGGTGTAAAATCCAACACAAACACACACCTTGACCGCATTTCGTTCTATAGTAATGTGCTAACACAACTTATACAAAGTAAGAGTAGCCGCGTCTCGATGTGGCATGGCAACCATTCAGATAGAGGAACTACGGCCTCTCATGGTGTATTGCTTAAATATATTATATTTATAATGTGTATGGCACAATTATATGTAAAACATTATGCTAGAGGAATACTATGCAGTTTTAGATATTTCAGACTCTAGAGCTCCCCCTAAAAGTGCAATATATTTATATTTTCTTGAGAAGTCTTGAGAATGAATTCTGGAGGCCACACCGAGTTAATTGCTGTTCAGGCATTAATCTTAGTTTCAATAATTATAAACTCTTATTATAAACCAAGTCAGCTAATTAACGTCAGAATGCGAGCATTAATTAAGTCAACCACTGCTTTTAGGCCTTGTTAGCTGTGTTTTTAATTATGCAGCACAACAGTGATGAAGTGTGTTACCGAGGCGCTTGCTGTACCCTAACTTTTCTCAACTCTCCGACTCTCTATCTGTCGTCTCTTTCATCCCACCCTCCGCTTTCCATCCCTCCTTCCCGCATTTTTCTATTCTCTGCTATTGTGTCTACCGTGACCTTGAGTGTCTGTCGTTCCGCTCTCTTGGATGACTCTCGTCTCCATCCTTGGGGAGGATGATGAATCAATGGCTGCCCTGAGCAGCAAACTCAAAGGTGGAATAACCATGAGAGTCAGAAACTCAAACCCACCCACCCACCCACGTGAACACACACACACACACACACACACACACACACACACACACACACACACAGACAAACACAAACACCCATATGCATATCCAAGTCTACAGCAAGTACACCAACATGCGGCCCCACACAATCACAACCATTTTGCTCAAACACCCACCACCCAACCTACATACCAACACACACACTCAAACCTCAGGGGGGTGGTTTTTTTTCATCAATTCTCAGAGGCTGATACGAGTCATATTGAAGGAGGAGTGTGTACTGTGCCCAGTCTGTTTGGCTTGGCACATACTGAAACGTGATGTCCTGGAGAGAGGCTTCTCTGTCAGATCACCATCTGAGAGATATGTACAGTAGCTGTCCCCTCAGCAAGAGGGTGTAGTCTTGACAAATCACATGCTGCCTGGACCATAACTCATTCATTATTGTTTGGTGTTAATTATTGTTCCACATTGTATATTCTAAAATAAAGTATACTTACTAGTCAATAACTGGTACAGTTATTCCAGTCACAGACAAAACTGAAAATTAATTCAAATTGCTTTAGTAATTCCCTAGGGGCAGTTCAAAAGGCACGTGGAGTAGCACAAAAAACAGTCATACATGGTAATAAAGAAAGAACATACAGACATTAGAAAACAAGCTTGCAGACGTGTGTGTCTGTGAATTGAAAGTTGCTGTTATGGATGTAATCTAGGGGTTCAAGGCCCAGTTAATTTTTGTGTTACAATAGTGCCTGTTGTCATAGTAACACAGGCATAAATACAGGGATTTCTTTGTTGAGCATATTGAATTGAAATTGAATCTAAATCTTATTTAACATGCCCTGCTCTGATTCAAAGAATGGCCATCACCTAACCATGACCTACCACTCCAAACATTTGATGCTGTAACTAGAATGCATTTCCCGGTGGGAAAGTGCGAAGTGTGCTTGCTCCGACGCGCCGCGAAAGCGCTCCGGCAGGAGACGCGACCGCTCGCCCTCAGGTCAAAACGCTAAAGTTTGGCCAAGACGCAAAGCTGCTTCGAGTTTGGCGGCGTTACCCTCGATTGCCAAATTCTTACACTGACGTGACGGGTTGCCTAGGTTCATCAGTGGTATGTCCCAGAGCACCTCCAATGTAAAAATGTGGATGTCATCCCAAAGATGTAAAGAGATATGAGACAAAATGCATTTTTGCTAATTGCGACGCCCCCTAGTGGCCAAATTACACCAAATTTACTAAGGCTACTTTGGATTGTGTCCAAAATCGTCCCACCAAATATGGTCTTGACACCTCAAAGCGTTTCCGAGATTTGACCTCACTTCCTGTTTGGAGGCTTCGCCATCGAATTTGATTGGCTGCCATGGGCGAATGCTTTGATGTATGGAAATGAAATGTACACCTCTAAGGTCTGTAGACCTTGTGTTGAATTATGTATGAGTTGTTCACGTGTAGCCAGCATGAAACACGTAACCAGTGAAAGAAGGAAGGAGCCTAAGGAACTAGGCATGTATAATACGAGTAATGTTAGGAGTAATGTTAGGAGTATTGCGGGAACATCTGCTGTTTACTCACTGTTGAGTAAGTTGCAATGTGTTATAGCAGCGTTTCTCAAACTGTGGGGCGCGCCCCACTAGTGGGGCGCTGAGACATGCCAGGTGGGGCGCGAGCTGACGTGAAAAACCGGATACTTCTTTTTAATCTGTAGCCTGTGCCCTCCTTTATTGATAATTACGAGAATGCACCTCCATCTCACAAAACAAACACAAACAAGGTAATCTAGACTCTTGTAGGCTTATCATTGACCAAATGAAAATGTTAGTCTGTCCTGGAATCATAGTCCGAAAAAAATGATTGAAGTCGTAATTTTAATTGCAGCGGAAACGGAAAAAAAAACATTCATTTTATAGACGAGCGCAGTGAAATTGAAGGATATCTTGGCTATCTGTCCGACGACATAATTGCTGTTCTGCGATCTCGAAGAACAACTGCTTGACAAACGCAAACACTCATGTTTTGCCTTGCAAGTGGACAAGGCCACTGACAGTTACAAAGGTGGTTTAGGTATCATGTCCGCTTTGTTAACTTGACAGCGGCCGAAGATATTCTGCGAGTATGCCAAAAGTAGGGCCACTTCAGATGAACTATTCAACATTGATCTCAACAATTAGTCTACCTGGCAGAACAGGACATCAAATGGGAAAACTGTGAGGGACTTTGCTCGGTTGGGGCCCAGATAATAGCAGGTAAAAGAAATGCAATCTTCGTGATAAAGACGGTAGTGCCCGATGCGCAACAGACGGATTGTTTCATTCAGGGAAGCGCTCGCGTCAAGGCTTGACCTGAATAAGATAGTAAGAGTGTTGAACTTAATTTATAACAAAATGGTAGCATATAGTTGGTCCTTTTGCTGTATTTTTGGAAATCAGCTTTTTTTGAAGCAAGGATTGACACCTTGTCAATGACAAAAAACTGATGTTATTGGTCATTGATTTAGATTTTTATTTTTTCTCTATTTTTGAACTGATATTTATCTGTAGTAGCCTAACTGTTATTTGTTACTGATGTATATTTAGCAAGTGACGTTATAAATGTGACAATTTTGAGCTTGACCTATACTTTCTTAGAGCGATGATGGACAGGTGGGGCTCGAGAAAGCCCCCTTGATCAAAGTGGGGAATGAAAGAAACGTTTGAGAACCACTGTGTTATAGCCTCAAATTGATGGTAGAATAAATAGGACGACTCACCTGTTCAAATGGTGTAATAGGATCAAATTTGGTGTTGATATGTCAAAGCAACCAGGCTGTTACTGGTTAACGTGTCTGAATATGAAATAGGGATGGCGAAAACTAAAAATTTTCTTGACCGACCACCGAGGCTCATTAGCCGGTTGAAACCGGTTAACCGGTTCGTTTAAAATAAATTATGCTATTTGAAATAACAGCCACGCAATTTCCCAACTCTCATCTCTCTGTCCCCCGCTCATAGGCTACACACAGCCCCGGCGCCGCCCTTTCACTCACATCACTTTTTTAAATCCCCTACAGCGCCAGTTTAGTTTGAGGAAGTGCTAACAATAATAACGAAAGATGATCATTACCTTATCTGTTACCATTGATGACCCTTCCTGAAATGTAGATGTAATGTCTTTCCAAATCTAAGCCCATCTTATGCGGAAAGTTGCCTAGACTGCAACACGATAAAACCAATGGATAAAACAGCGCACTTCCAGATTGCAAAAGACGCACCGGCCACCGCTGTGACCTCGTGCCAAATGTTTTTATTGGTTTATTACGTAGCCTAGCCTACAAGCAGGCGAGTTATGAAAAATTTAGTGTGAGGGATAATTTGTTAACTTCACGAAAAAAAGATCTTCTTGGAATGAGATGGCTAGCTGTAGTAACGTTTAGTCCACTGTCTTTAGGCTAATTTAAAGATGCCTCTCTTTTTTTTTTGTTAACCGACTAGCGACAACTTTGGTCGGTTAACGTGGATACGGTCAACCATCGGTCAAACAGTCACCGGTTAACATCCCTAATATGAAATCGATTTTGGATTGGTTGCATGTGATAAAAGCTATGCCATTTCCTGTCCATATTCAGATTCAGAAATACTGTACACCGGCAACAAGGCACACACACACACACACACACACACACACAGACACACACACACATATACATATATATATATGTATATACTGTATGAGCAATTCCATGCAAAACTGTCAAGTCCATAACCCCACACAGCGTCAAACTATGATGTGGATGATGATTTCTTAAAAGTTTACCATTTCGCTCTTCTTGTTTGTACAACATATTCAATGACATTGTTAACTTAATCATTTGCATTATATAAATGTAACCTATTTTTCCACCCTTATGTCTCAACATATAGGCTACTATACACATAGTCACATTCATAAACATAAACAGGATCCTAGGTTCTCAATTTGCTGGACTCACTGTCTACCATAAAGTTAAAGAATAGTAATAACAGAAGAAAAGGTAAGAAGATGTTGATAGTGTGATTAACTGTGTGGTGCCTCCACTGAAGAATGTCTTTACCACTGCCCTGGTGGAAATATGCAAATCCTCAGAAATGTCAAGTGACTACTGTTACTTCTAACTGCTTTGATATAGCGTATCCTAAATGAAATACTATGCAATGCAAGCATCACAAAACATTTATTTTATCCTTTGTTTTTAACTCTTAGAATTCAGTTCAGTAGGCTATGACATAATAAAATGAAAGTACAAAAACAGTTTTTAAAACCCCTTTTTAAAAGTTCAACCTATCACTTTCAATGAAATCTCAATTAAGGATTACGTAGTTTTAGATAGTAACTGTGTGGTAATAATTCACCTATACCACCCATAGCCTAAATTAATTAAATGTTTACTATGAACAATAGTTAAATAAAACACACAGTAATACTTTCTATAACACTTTGTGTTGGATGTAATTCATTGAACCTATTGTTAACTGCTATACAATAAGTGGGCCAAACTTCACAGTTTAAGTCTCCACACATAAGCTTGCCTACTGAGTCTAAAAACATAGCTCCCCCTTAGCTGGAGGGGAATTCTGAGATTTCTCCCTAAAGCAGAAACTATTATTTTTACCTAATTATTATTACTATTATTATTGGGAAGGTTATAGGTTTGCACTGATTCAGGTAGGGTAGTGGCACTATACTGGATGGTATATCGGTTAGAATATAGGACGGAGAAGAGATGGGGTTTAACTTTGTATTGTTCCAGCAGAGACATTCAGGATTCCATACATACAGAGAAATATAGGTAGATGGCTATTTATATAGATAATATATCTGCAGCATACAGATATGCATTGAATACTAAGCTCATTAAACTGAATTGTAAGCCAGGACACACATAGGCTACAGCAACGGCAACGCTAACCCCTTCAAGAAAGAAAAGAAACCTTTTTGTTCATGACTACAGTTATTATGTGGTCAATAACGCCATGTAGCGGCGTAAACGGTACTGTGTAATAGCGTTAACTCGCACAGCACAGGTACAAACTTCCTCCAGTCGGAGATTGTTAATGAGGGCTATCTTTTACTGTCTATGGGGCTAAAGGACTGTATGGATTGATTGATTGTGTTGCTTGGGTGGCGTCAGTTAGAACCAAAGATCATACAGCGCTAGAATCTTTGGTTAGAATACTGGTTGTGAAGCAGTAGTTTCTCCTTACCCAGATAGCAAACTTCATGGATTTAAAGTTGAAAATTGGTCAGATTGGTTGATGTTTGGTTGAAGTTAAAAAGTCAACATCAATTCAATGTTTAAGTGTAATCATAATTTCAACGTTGAAAAACTGGCGTTGAATCAACATTGCTTAAATGTTGGGTTTCCCATGATTAAAAGTTAAGCATTTCATCAACATTGTTTCAATGTCAATGTTCCGAAGGTACGGGCCAAAGATTCTAGAATAGAGCTTTGGTACGCGCTTTAATCAACCATCCAATCAGCAAGCAGCATTTTATTTGAATTTTCTCCCGGAGGAGCTGGATCCTCTCGCTGCACTGCAAACGTTAGAGAAGAAGAAATAGAAGTATCAGCTTAACATTTGTAAAGGTAAGTTCGACATTTCTCATTTTTTATCGGTCACTACTGAGAAACTAAACTAGAAAAAGTTGTTAAATGGGTTATTCCAAGATGTAGTTCGACCGTGTTGGTGAAAGAACTGAATTTGTTGTTCGTTAGTGCTAACATCATTATGCTAGTGAGTTAGCAGCTAGATTAGCTATTATGTTAATATTCGTTTTTAGACTTGGAAGTTGGAAAGGTTGCTATTGATTCACGGTTAAATTGTTATCGATACGTGGATGGTTAGTCTAGTGTTGGTTGGTTGGTTACCATTAGCAAGTAGCAGCTACATCCATTTTGAAGATTGGAGCACCAGAACTAACTGCTAACCGTTAGCTTATTAGCTTGCAGAGCTCCAGCCCTTGCCGTGACCCAGCTTTAGCTGCTAGCTGCTACCGAAGGAAGCTCTCGACACCTGGGACCGTTGATCCGCTGAGCTTGGTAGCGAGAGAGCTATGAATATTACCGACACACGTAAAAGAATGATCTGCATATGCGTTGGCGACTCTGGTCGTAGGTGTGACCCACTGTTTCACTGACTAATCAGAAAAACATCATCAAATATTGCCTTTCAAACAATTTCAAACCATTTACTCGTCAGCCAGCGCTTTTGCTGCCCAAACTTCTAAAACTTAAGGCAATCATTTTTCACTGCTAGCAATGCAATCCTAGTGGGTTGTGGTGGGCTCGTCAGTCAGCTCTTCCCATATGGAAAATATAGACAAAACTTATATGCCAGCAATGTGTTTTATATACAAAACTTGTATGATTTACTCTTGAAAGTGGCCCCTTTCTCGTTTTCCTCATACAACGTCATACAGTCCTTACAGGTTACAATGTTTTATATGTTTCAGGTTACACAGATTTAGCAAGGATCTTATAATGGTTTCACTGGCATATAAAAACCTGATAGATTAGTAAATCATAAACGTTTTGTATATAAAACACATTGCTGGCATATAAGTTTTTCTATGTCTTTTCCGTATGGGTTTTGCTGCTCAAACATAACAATTCTAATTTTGGTAGATTGTGGTCGTCTTAAATATCCATATAATGTCATGTCTCATGACAGGTCTCATTAACAGTGGTCTTCTGTCACCACTGTATCCCCAAATTATTGTTTCTATCTTTTTGTTGCATAGCTTTAGCTCACTTCATCATCCTAGGTATGCCACAGCTATCCCCCCCTCCTCTCCATTTGAAACTCCAAATATATGCCTAAAGTGTCCCCTCTTCTTTCTCCTTATGCAGATGTCCTGGCTCTCAACAAAGACACCAGGCAGGATTGTTTTTTCTCTTGCATTCCCATAAGCCTGACTTCCTGATGTCCACTACACTCTGTTCTCAATCTTCTCCAGTCTTTTGCAAACTGTGGTAAGTATCCCCAAATTCTTGTTTCTATCTTTTTGTTATATAACTTCTACATATCACCTCACCTCATCATCCTAGGTCTGCCACAGCGATATCTTTCTCCCTCTCTCTATTTGAAACTCCACATGTATGCCAAAAGTGTTCCCTCTTCTTTTTCCTTATGCAGATGTTCAGATGTCCTATAAGCCTGACTTCCTGATGTCCACTACACTCCGTTCTCTACCTTCTCCGGTATTCTGCAAACTGCGGTAAGTATCCCTTCATTTGTTGCACAACTTCATCAAACTTTATTCTTTCTAGCTCATTCCTTTTTTTTTTTTTTGAAAGACATCTCTGCCCGAGTACTTTTCCTTTTTATTTTACTTTGTTACTGCTCTTACTCCTCCCATCCGTTTGTCCATGGAAGTAATTATTTGACTTAGAAACTCTCTAAATCTCATTACTTGACACGTGTGTTTTCTGTGCTCTCTCCTTTTAATAATCAGAATGCCTCCTTGTGTTGGATTCATGATGTTCACCATACTGCACGGCCTACTTTTTTTCTTCGCAAGCTATGGAAAGAAACTCTGTTCAGCTCATGAAAGGGACTGTTCACATTTTTTTACTTTTGTGGAGGAAGCAGGGTATCCTGGTAATTTTATTTTGCAGCTACTATGCTCTCGTCATAGATACCTTGCATCCTACCCAGTGAGTACACTATACGATTTTGATTTCCAGTATCTGATGGACATTTTGACTCCCATGTTGAAATATGATTATTTTATCATATTTTCTCATTACAACCTACAATTTGTATATATAGGCCCAACAAAGAGAAATCTGAACTGGCAAAGATGTCAACACACTGCTGTTCTTGTACCTAATAATAACTTTGAGTTAGTCATGGCAAAATGTGTGCAAAATATGTGATGGTTGACTTCAGAGTAAACACTAATTTTTGACAAAACCCTTCACATTGAACTTGTAGTAGAGTTGTTTGCATTAATTGAACAGGCCATCTTTGTTTTTTGTATGTGAAGGTCATTAACAAGGAATAAAATGATTGTTTTCATATTAAACACCTTTGTTATTCATTTTGCTTAGTAAGACTTGAGACAAATGTTAAGCCAACTTGAATTCATGGTTATTATGGCAATGGTATGTTTGGTGAACTGTGCTTTTTTAAATTCATTTTTACTGTTCAAAGCGCAGTTTGTTGCACTGTATTTATTACGGACATGTTATGCCAGCCGATACAACCAGATTGTATTTGACCGTATTCATAGAGTGCATGAGTGAGTGTCACGTTGTCCCGGTAACGCGATTTCCTGTTAACAAACGACCTGCATGTGGCATTTTCTATCGCCTCACCGTGTTGTTTATTTCAAAATTAAAATAAATGAATTTGAAACGGTAAAAATCACTACCATGTCGAGGCGCTTATGTATGCTTCTGGTGTACTAAAAGGAGACGTTCACGCTAGCATTAGCTAACTTCATGTAATCATAGATTAGCCCAGCTTGCCGTTACATTATACACTTTCCCCCCCCATACTAGCGTGAACATTAGCCTACACCAGAAGCATACATACACGCCTCGACATGGTAGTGACTTTTACCGCTTAAAATTCATTTTTCATTTTGAAATAAACAACACGGTGAGGAAATAGAAAATGCCACTTGCAGGTCGTTTGTTTATAACAGGAAATCGCGTTACTGGGACAACGTGACACTAACTTACGCAGTGAGGTTCTGGAACCAGCTGCCGGTAAAGCATGTATATGACACGTTTTCAATGTTGAATCAACCAAATTTCAATATTAGTACCATTGAATGAGGACTGAATCAGTGTTGAATCAACGTTTGATTATCATTGAAATTTCAATGTAATTTCAACGGCAATCACATCTGGTTGAATCAACGTTGAATCAACGTTTTAGATGATTGAAATGGTGATGTTGTTTCAACGGCAATCTCATCGAGCGCTTTCAATGTCGAAACAACTTCGGAGTTCAATGCAGATTCAACGAATCCTTTCAACGTTGATTCAATGCCATTTTGCTATCTGGGTAGTTTCTTTATTGAGTTTTCTTCCACCATACAACAGCATGAATAAACTTATAATGTATAGTGGTCTGTAAAGAACCAAATAAACTGTCATTAATATGGTCACTAAATAAACTATCGCTATCTCTCATTCTATAAGCTCAACTTCTCACACAAGTAACACAGGCTTCCTTCATTTCAAACCCTTAATGCTAATGCTCCGTTTAGCATGCTAAGTCCTTGCATATCAACGTGAAAGATACATCCCACTCCCAATACACATGACCGAAGGTTACGGTCACTTACTTTTGTTGTCATACACGCACACAACTTCAACTTAAGGTAATTGGCAGTAAACTCACTCAAAACTAACGTCATGAACTTCACCAACACTGTGGTGTACTACTAGATAACGTCTCTAATGAACTAGCATGAGGCTGCACGAGAGGGCGTCACTAGGCAACAACACCTCAACAGAAGAAGAGTACAGAGATGCAAGACTAGTTCTAGTCTACGTCCTTACAGTAGAAACGCTAAACAGTAGATTCTTAAGCTAAACACATGAAGTATTATAATTTCAGAGAACACTTACAGTATATTACTTCATGGAAATCATGTCAAGAGCAAGTTTAAGTGTATTAGCAAACCTCTTGCATACCAGTGTGAATTAACGATGTATGTATCAAACTTACTTTTTGTCAATGATCGCATCTCTGAATGTAAAGGGCTGGATTACTCAGGATAACTGCAGGAATTGTCTAAGGGTAAATTAATTATCTATGTTTTTTGTGCACAGCCGTCTGCTCATCATCACAACAGAAAACGAAACTTAAAGTCCTCAGACAGGGCGACCGCTCTACTTCCGGTATTTCGCCGAATTTGGGAGTGAAGTTCACCCAGAATGCTCAGGTCAATACAAATCATCCAAAACACACCGTCAGTATGAAACATTGTGTGATTGTCGAGTATATATACCAAATGAACACTCATAATGTTTAACAGCGTGTAAGTCCGTACTTGCCCCTCGGGGCCATGGCATTGCTTAGATTTACCAGTCTCAGGATGAGACACCCCGATGCGGACCTTCCTAGAATCACACTTTCATTGTACCGTTGCGGACAATCCATGTCATCCAATGACTAATTGAATAGTGGAAGGGTACTATCATCCCATAATGAAGGTATGTAAATACAGGGAATGACTCCATAGTGCTGTGAGAATTACAGCAGTATGTTTTACAAGAATGGCCTCGATTTGATTTTTTTTTTTAAATATCAACATTGTATCTTAAATCACTCTGAAATGTCATTTCTGCATGACCTAAGCAATTTAAGATGAGCTATTCTGCTTAATAGTATACATTCGCCAACACACACGTTTTTGCTAATTATAGAGCCATCGACAGACCGAATAACACCAAATTTATTGAGGGTGCTTTGGATGGGGTCTCAAGTCATCCCACCAAATATGGCTTTCATACGTCACAGTATTTCCAAGATAGGCACACTTCCTGTTTGGCGGCTTCGCTCGCTGAATTTAATTGGTTGTCACAGGCGAACGCTTGGACGTATGAAGGCGAAATCAAGGCGGTTGATCCGCCTTGGTCTGTAGATCACGCGTGCCAAGTTTCATGACGATCGGAGGAACTATGCGGCCAGAGTTGCTTTACTTTGACTTTGGACAAAATTCAAAATGGTGGAAAATCCATCATGGCGGAAAATGACGTCACATAGTGCGTTGGAATCAGCTGAGTCAGAGGATTCCAATGGTATAAGTTTTATAAAAATCGGCCATACGGATCAAAAGTTACGGGCATGAACGTGTTTTCAATCTTTGACCAGTTGGTGGCGCTAGAGCGTGAGAGTGGCGAGCATGAAACCTGGTGGTGTCAATCAGGGTAGTCTCCTCTATCAGCATACCAAATTTCATGATTTTATGTCTTACGGTTTGGGCTACAGGTGGAAAAATGTGTGGGCATCAGCGCTCAAAAATCGCTTTTCCATTCATTCCTATGGGAAAAAATCGACCGGAAAAACTGGAATAACGGGAGAACGACATGCCGTATCAAAAAGCTGTATACAAGCCACCATCCTCGCATCAGGACCCACGCGTGAGAAGTGGAACGGCGTCTCTAGCTCTAAATCCCTTGGACAAGATAGGGAGACAAAAGTTGGACTTGAGATAAATAAGTATATGAAACGCACGGATAACAATAGTGTGCTTTTGCAAGCACACTAATTAAACATATTATATGTTACAGAAACTCCACCTTGGTGTTGACTATTGCGACTAAATCTCTTATCCATGTGTATGTGCTTGTACAACCTACACGCACGTATACACAACCAGGCAATCAAATGCATAGCCACGCATCCACTCCACTCTATCAGGCCCCAGTCTAGTCTAGTCTGCAGTGGATCCTACAGCTCTAATTTGCTCCTGTTTGGGGGCCCCAGATCAGAGCCTGTCAGCTTTACTGCAGCATTTTACAGAAATGCTTGACGTGGCCAGAGGCTTTAAAACGGGACCGCTGATAGCTGTCTGTAAAGTTCCTGCCGAAGGAAAAAAAAATAAATAAAAAAAATATATATATATAAATGCAGAGATGAAAGCATAGCCATCAATCTACGAGGAGATTAGCAATGTGGAAAAAAAATGGCAGGATTTTTTTTATTTTATTATTTATTTTTTTTTAAAGTACAATCTATTCCAGCTAGTCAAGTGCAGCACAGTTCTCTTTAGCATGCTACACCACACATAAAGCAAGTGATAACAGATACACAGAACATGTGCATCATGGTGATAAAAGCCGGGCTATCACCGAGACCAAAGGCATAATGATTAACAATGATTGATGTGCCTTCTGGCATGGGTATAATGGATGGGTATTAGGTGCCCTTGCTAGCGGATGACTCTTAGATTGTTCTGAAAAAGCTATCCTTTCATTTATCTATTTTTCTGAACATCAAGACGTCGTTGTTGTGACAGCAGTGCAAGACTAATGCTCTTTTTGGCTGGCGTAGAACGAGTCTATACTATTCTAATAATCTACTTAATCCTTCACTTCGGTGTATCACTGAGCGTAAAAAAAAGCATATATTGATATGTGAAGACCCACTGGACACCCGCCTACACTACAGGCCTGTTCTGACCGGCTTGGCTTGGGTAGATGACACTGTGATGGAGAATGATTTGGCATGTGAGCTTCAGTGTGTCAAGCTGTCTCTCTCTGTGTTCCTCATGCTCTTGTGCTATCTGGTCCCTGTGGATAGTGAGCAGATAAGGAATCAATACCGAACATTACTGCCCGAATCATGGTCATCTGATGAGTGTGAATGAGTCTTTGAGTGGGTTACCTTGTTTTGGTGGTTTGTGTGCGCTTGTGTGAGAGAGAAAGAGAAAGAGAGAGAGGGTGTGTGTGTGTCTGTCTGACTGTCTGTGTGTGTGTGTGTGTGTGTGTGTGTGTGTGTGTGTGTGTGTGTGTGTGTGTGTGTGTGAGTATGGCAAGGCAGCGATGAGTCAACAGCCCATTGGTTCAGGGTCAATGATTCTGATCACATTCAGTCAATATAAAATACCGCCACAACCGTTCGTTTGTGCTAAAGAACTACAGACAGAAAAGAACAAACTCTGGAGGAAAAGGTTGAGTGAGTGAGTGTGTACAGTGTGTGTGTGTGTGTGTGTGTGTATGTGTGTGTGTGTGTGTGTATACAAATTAATTGGGTGCAATGTGTCAAGGTGGATCTCAAACTCAAGTCGTTCTCATTCAATTCCCTCACTGCAGCTGAATGGGAATATGTGAAATGCCCGTGGCTTAGCTTAAAAAGAGAAGGTGGAGTGCATTGCTGTCCCTGAAACAAGCATTACATATTCTCTGGCCTACTTTGGCAACTCACAGGCATTAGATCCGTATGTGGTTTATGTCACATAAGCAGTAGGTGAAAGTAGGTTAAAACGTACTGAGTGACAGCATGTCATGATCAAGACAGTGTTTTGGTCTGTTGTTTACACGATTACTTTCACCTTAGTGAATTTTTTTGGGGGTGGTATCTGTTTTTGATTAAAGAGTCACTTCACCCCATAACTCCACCCACTTCACATTTCTGAAAACGGCTTTGAAAATGGGCGAGACGTTCTGAAATTTGGAGAGAGCATGCAGCACTGCTGCAACCAATCAACCATGGTGATTTCGTGTCAATCTGGGAATGAATGCTGCAGACATGGTTTATCACAGGTAGGCTAATCAGGGCAGCAGGTGTTGGGGCGTTTCAGTCCTAATTTGTAACGACCCGGTGACGTAGTGTCGGACTAGAAGTGCAGGACAACGTCAGCATTCCAATAGTATTTTGGACCAACATGCCATGGCATGTTTTCAAACGGTAGTATGCGCGAGAGAGCAATATCTCCAATGCAAAGTCAGACGAAATGTTACTTTTGTCGAGAAACACGATTTTTGTCAATATTAACCCTGGTAATAGTACAGTTCACCACTTATGAGTATTTTCAATCAATCAACAGCTCAAAAAACCTATTTTAGGGTGCAGTGACCCTTTAAGATGGGAAACCGGTTGTTGCATAAGAACGCATTCAATCACTGTAAATAATGTAGAGCAACTGCTTGTTATAAACACCGAATGGATTTTCACTGCACAGAATACAGGACGTTAAAAATGTACCGTGCGGCAGTTATCCATGACCCAAAGTAATTATTTTACCTTTTAGACAATAGCAGTGCATAGGGGTAACCATTAACACCCTCAGGGGCTGTAAATAACCGAAACACTCTCCTTGGTTTCAGTGGAACGAAATCCATTTAGATACCAATGCCTTGTCCTCTGCAGCCAAGCGTGCACGCTGGCT
The DNA here is from genome assembly GCF_963854185.1 of Sardina pilchardus. Taxonomy (NCBI): domain Eukaryota; kingdom Metazoa; phylum Chordata; class Actinopteri; order Clupeiformes; family Clupeidae; genus Sardina; species Sardina pilchardus. The sequence continues at coordinate 17,775,914 of NC_085012.1, forward strand.
CTGTAATCTCTGTATTCATCTGCCAGTAATAGCGTATGTTGACGTTGCACTCTGAAACAAATGAGAGAGGCCAGGGATCATCATTACTGCCATGTCACGGAAGGCTATAAAACCACAGCTCTCTCTCAGGTCCTGTTCTCACCACCAGTTGTTTTTTTTCTCTCTCTCTCTCTCTCTTTTTTTTTTCTCCACGCTCTGTTACATAAATTGGCTCTCTTATGAATAATTGAAATGCATGTTGTTTAGGAGAGCACTCTGTGGAGCAGTTTCACTCAGAGTGTTACATTTCCACAAGCTTCACCAAATCATTAGTCTGTGGTTAGCCCTGTTCCTTTCACCAGCATTCATCTACAGTACAATGGCACACGCTTATTAGGTTACGTCTAACAAAGGCAACTAACTAATGTGCTTATCTGCTCTTTTACATTAAGTACATATCAGGTTCCTCTGTGGCTCACAGCGAAGAAAGAGAGAATGAGAGAATGAGAAGAGTGATGTTCAATACACAATAGGGTCAGTTTTGATTTCATAGGGTTTGAAGTTTTAGAACATCTTTTTTTGGCCTGCTCATATATTTATTTCAAGTTTTAAGTTTTTTGTAGACCAGTCTGTTTAATAATGTACTCTGTGTGAGGCTGTCACTCTATAATGTAAGAACACCAGAGTGTCACGTGAGGCATAGACAAAAGAAACATGAATTCTCAGAGCTTAACACAACATCCAATGGTTAGTGCAACTATCTCAGTGTGTATTGGGTAGAATGAAATACATGACATTGGTGAGAACACTTGCTTGCAGGCTCACTGTTGACCTGGCGACCACACAACTGTGGTCATTCTGGAATAGATTCGGAACTGCCACTGATGCCCAACAACAACAACAACAACAACAAAAACAACAGTAACAACAACAACAACAACTTGCAATTCCATAGTACTTTTCAAGACACCCTGCCTCACTAACCACTCCAATGTGTAACATGCACCAAGGTGATGCATACCACCCATTATGTGCCAGAATGTTCACCACACACCAGTGTGAGGTGGAGAGTAAAGGCAAGCGCTCACCGGACACGTACGAGACACGACGCAAAAAGAAAAAAATACAACTCCATTGTTTTTAATGAAGCAAAACCCACTAGAAACGTCTGCCACGTGGCAACAGCACAGGGTTAGAGAACTGCTCTAAAATCCTGTCCGTCCAGCCCTCACAGTTGAACGCCATGTCCATTGGGCGCCGGCCTTAAGGGAATAAGTTCAGGTACCTGCAAACCAGAAGAGACAGGCTTGTAAATTGGTGATACTTGACAATATGACAACATTTGTGTCTATGTTGACAAACAAAAACAGCTGGTCTAAGCATTTGGATGACTGGCAAACACCTTCTTTCAAACTTGAACTTGTTGTTTTCTGTAGAAAGCAAAGAGGATCACAAAATATGTGAAGACCACAACAGATGTAGTGCTTTTTGACTATCTGGATCTAATTAAGATAAAACGCTATCTGCTCAAATTGAAAGTCCTGGGGAAAAAAAGTCTGCTTATTGTATCCATTCTTAAAGGAACAGAGAAATCTGGAATGCATTTTATACTGTACAGTACATCAAACAACTGTTTGATGCAACAGTTGATAAAGCATAAAAAATAGGTCTGGTCACATTTGTACGGGTATGATTTTTGCTGATATGCAAATTTGTTTATGAAAAACACAAGACTATTATATAATTTGTGTATTACATTACAGGATAGTAAGAATTATTCTTCTAATTCTTGTGGCATGCATGTACATAGTTACCTTTTTCTTCTCCAAATAACCTTTCCTGCTTTCTATCTTTATCTATTTTTTTTTATCTCACCTGATTTTTCTCGCTCTCTTAGTACTATGATTTCAACCACAAAGTAGTTCAGAAAATTATCTGTGCAAACCTATAATTACCAAATCGCAAAAATCATTCCACCTGAGCCGAATAAATTAGCATGTCAAACACACCCAGCCAGAGCTGTGTGTGTGTGTGTGTGTGTGTGTGTGTGTGTGTGTGTGTGTGTGTGAGTGTGTGTGTCTGCTGACGACCCCTACAGTAAGCGGATTTGAGACCTCGCCAACTGTTCCCTCTGATACTGTGGCGGAGAGTTGTTCGTCCGAACTGGGTCCTCAGCCTTGGCAATCCAAACGATAATTTCAGCGTTAATATTTCATGAGCTGAATAATTCAGCAGCTAAATGAGAGACATTAACAGCGAGCTGGAATGGAGAGCTGAAACTTGGCGGTCATTCCACAGGAAATCAAGCCCAATGAGTTTCCAGTGTGTCACTGAGCTCCCCATCACAGAGGAGCTGCACAGTTGAAGAGTTCGTCACATTGTGCGCCGTGAAGCGTCAGCTCAGCAGGTTTAATCCAGTGATTGTCCCAGGTCATTGTGATTCTTTTATGCATAAGGGACGTGGGTATAGCCTGTGACTCCTTCCTGTCCAGGTCTTTACACTTGCTGAGCTGTGGAACTCAGCAGTGGAAAAGTAAAGCTGTTCCTTTTCAGAGCAGCAGCATTATGATCATTCCGATTATTTATTTGTTATTCTCAAACTAATAGTTCCGGTCCTTGATTGTGATTGGCTGAATCGCGTTCGATGCCATTGTAAATATCACAATATACACACACCTTGACCGCATTTCGTTCTATAGTAAAGCGCTACCACAAAACTAGCACAAAAGTTAGAGTGGCTGCATCTCATTGTTGCATGGCAACCATTCATATGGAGGGAATACATTTCTTGATTTATTTTCAGGCAAAGGCAAAGCTAGCCTACCACTAGTGTATAGTGTATAGTATAGTGAACAACAGTAGTGAACAGTTTAGTGAACAACAGTAGTGTGCACTGTGCATGTTTTATGACCCTAGCGGACCTCAATCAAACAGTGGTATAAAAAGTAATAACACACATGAACATCCAATAAAAAAAAAAGCATTTATTTTCATGACCAGGTCATTTTTATACTTGAAATACTCATATCCATTTCAGCATCAAGCCTTTGTCAGCGAGTTAAAAAGGGGAGTGAAAATTGCTTTACAAAATGACTGAAATACAGTCAATCTGATGTGGTTGCATGTCACAATATAAACTGCCTCTTTTCACTGGCTGCTGTTGCTGATTCCCATTTGTGATGATGACCGTAGCTTTTGCAGGTGTCAACCTTAATTTCCTCAGCCCATAAATCCGGGCCTGGTTAGCATAATGGAAGCCAGTTTGCTGTGTCCGATAAAATGGTGCTGAGGCCACAAAGACTGTGATCCTTGATGTTTTATGCTGAGCTGATCCTTCTGTCGCCCCAATCACTCGGATTCATCAGTTCTCTTTAGAAAACCTCACGCAAGCCTGTTCAGAGACCCATGAAGCACCTCTGCCTGACTGTATCACACATAACAGTCACTGTGGTAACAGAATCTTACAGTATGCTTCTTAATGTGTATACATGTGCAATTCATTTGTAAAACCCAATTACTTTTAAAACCAAAGTAGAGTGCATTTTCCTTTGCCTCATTTAAATGATTGAGTTGCACATGAATTAAATTACCGTGTGTAGGCATAATAGGAATTTTATTTTGAAGCTATTTGTGAGAAAATAAATGTACTTTTTCTTCTAGTTCAGAATTCCCACTGTCTGCTCCAAGGCAGTTCCTGGCAGTCAGTACGTAGTAATCACCTATCCAGCAAAGATCAAAGCCTCTCTGCTTAAAAGGAGTCCCTGAAGCGGGAACTGTTATTTTGATATCAGCTCTTTTTGTCATCAAAACAAAGCTGGGTGTCTAGGCATGACGTGGAGGCCTGTGCTCCAGGTAGTCTCTGCAGCCCTGTCCAAAATGCGGCAGCGCAGCACATCAGCTCTGTGTCAATACCTCACGCTTGATTGACAGATGGGGCTTAGAAAGTGCATCACCTGTCTGTAGCAGCAGAGGTGACTACATCCCATACCATCTGTCTTAGCTCACTGCCCCCCCCCCCCCCACACACACACACACACACACACCACATCACCACTACCCCACCACCTCTCTGTCTGATGGAGGTGATCTTTTTGATATTAGCTCATGTTCCTTTTGCTCCATCATCTCCTTGTAGCTAATCCCTCAACACAAGGGAGAATCGGCTTAGCTTTCTAGCTAATTGGAAAAGGCCAAGTGCTATGAGGAAGCTCAAGAAACTATAAGGAAAGTAACTGCATGCATTCAGTATTAAATGCTAGTGTTCTATTTATTGTAAGACTCAAATAAAAATAAATATTTTATCTGCACTTGATGCACACAGCATTTTGCACATGAGTATGTTTTATGGCCTATTCCTACAAGCTCCATCTGCATGTGAAAACATGTACAGTAGTTGTCTATTTACCAATGCAATGCAGATGAAGAGTAATGTCTGCTACTATTTTCAGAACAGGGCTCTTATCTTGACTGCAGCCAAGTGTCTGGCTCAGCTCATGCTATGTGAAATCTACTGAAAAATGGCAAAAGGACATCGCATTGTGGTCCCCTACAACACTCAACTGATTTCACTCTCTCACAAGCAACCCCCCCCCCCCTCGTCTCCTTCTCTCTCTCTTTTCCACCCCCCTCTCTCTCCTACACCCCCCTCCCTCTCTCTGTCTCTCGCTCTTTCTCTCCTCCCTCTCCCCCTCCTCGCTCCCTCTCTCCCTCTCTCTCTCTCTGTAGCCTCAAACTAACTCTTGTCTTTCAGGCTTTTGAGACAGATTCATATTGCATGTTATCTTCACACTTCCTCTCCTGCTGCTTCTCTAAAGGTACACTGGGGATTTTTTTGCTCTTTATTCCTCCTCTCCTTTTTCTCTGTCAACACTCTTTCAAAACTCTGCCTTTCATCATTTCTCCATGTGCCGCATGCCGGCGGTGGCCCGACTAGATTTTCCTCGACGTCAGTGTCAGAACTGCAATTAAACTTTGTTCTCGCTGTCACGCGCAGTCTATTCAAATCTGTGAGCATTTCAATTAATGTGGATGAAAAGCTCTTTGTATTTCTATTAAGAAACAGAACTCTGATTTCAATGAACGACTGGGATTACTTGGCAGTCATTATGAGGTTAATAGGCCCTCTCTATGTATTGAATCATACAGTTACTAATAGTGGCACACATGATGTTTTGGTGGAGAATGTGTTTACACTATATGCAGGCTACAGTAGGCACACACATGCTGAACCATAGCTATTTCTCACATTTCTAGATCATCCTGTTATGGCAAAACAGATATAATACAACTGTTACAGTTTTAACTGGCAATTTATACGGAGAAAATATACCCTTACAAACACACTGAAAGACGATTAAAGAGCTCTGGTATTTTTAAAGATGGGGGCTCACTAAATCAGGTCAGCATGTTGCAAGTTTAGTCAAGAAAGCTTTGCTTCCCTCTGTCGTCTGTAGTAGTTGTACGATGCCTGATGTTACTCCATTTGAACGCTTTATTTATCAATTCAGCTGCGCTCATATACACACACATCCAGTATACACTTCCACACCATCAACAACAACCAACAACAAAGCAAACACATACAGAATTCTCTCTCTCTCTCTCTCTCTCTCTCTCTCTCTCTCTCTCTCTCACACACACACACACACACACACACACACACACACACACACACACACACACACACACACACACACACACACACACACACACACACACACACACACACACACACACACACACACACACACACACAGGAGGCTTAAAAAGCTCTGATGTCAACAGCCAGAAAAACAGATATATAAAAAGTAATTAACAGATCCTTATATCAACCCCTAATTTGTTCAGGAGTTTAAAGAAATCTACAAAGAGATATAAAAAGAGCAGTACAAATTCTTAAAGGAACAAGGCAACTTTTTGCCATCTACCTCTGAATTAAAGAAGCTGTATTCCCCTCTCACCTCTGTTAGGCCTTTTCCACCGACAGAGAACCAGCTCCATTCCCCATCTTGAACCAACATTTGAACCGTTCAAAAGCAACCTTAACTTTCGGTTACGTCTACTTTCACTTTCACGCCATCCGCTTAAACTTTCCTACATGTTAGATTAGATAAATCTTCCATAGCCTACGTGCACGTAAGCCTTGTTTGAGTAGAACTACTGCTCTTCATTATCTTCCTGCTTGTTGACATTATGCATTGTATTATTTCATGATCGCTAAACGTTGGATTCCTTTTAATGTTGTCACCAGTTAACTTAATTCAACTGCGCTTCTGATTGAAATGTCATTCAGTTGTTGTCACTAATTGTGTTAGGGGGCGGAGAACGGCGCAGATTACCCAACAAATTTCAGGATTGGTAAAGGACATAAACTGAAGTATCATAGCGTGTGCTTTCTGCGTGTTGGCCTTGGCGCAAACAACGTTACGATTGCTAATCTACGTACATCTGGCTCAGAGAGTCTTCAGCCTCGCGATCATGCTCATGAAAAGGCAGACTGACCGATTGAGGAGTGTTGTAAAACGTTAATGCTAAAGCTGTGGGGGAAGCTCTGCAGAGAAATCTACAAGTGTAAAACGAGTGGAAACGAAAAATGAAAGCAAAACCGGCAATGAAATCGCCAAACCTGCATAGTTTCCCTTTAATCAGTGGCGCCTGCAGGCGTACGGCCGTACGCACTGTGCGTACCTTGAGACTACTCATCAAGGAGAGAAAATTACCCTTGTGCGTGTGTATTCACATCAAATTGGCCTACCATAACTTCCCAACTATACACAGTATCCCATTAGCCGCATGCCATCAGGCTATTTACAATTTTCTGTATGAAGTTAGTCAACACGTTATCAAAATTAACTTAATGCAGAGCTACTGTATATCCACGTGCACATATTTCATTTCAGCAGGAGAGATTACGCACGCAGGCACGCAACTAGGCTACTTGTTTTCTTTTACTCGGCTATCTATTATGGTTATCAGAACACAATGTGACGCTAAATCACTAACTCAAATGCTCATCATGGATATCGCAAGTTCTTTTAAATAACGAAAAGAGAAAGAATGGAAGATGGAGGCAGGAAAGCTAGAGGAGATTCCAGATGGGCAATAACAAGCTAGGTAGACAATTTGTGTGCTTGTCGGAACGTTATCATGGGGGAGGGGGGGGGGGGGGGTTGATTGGTGTGCGTACTATAGCATTAAGTTCTGCAGGCGCCCCTGCCTTTAATTCCTTATGTTGCAACTCTCACTGCTAACTTTGTTAATTAATCCAACAAACTTTGAAATTCATGACTGTAAACAAATCAGTCATCCGAACCGCAACTCTCGCTGGAAGCCTATAGCCAATTTAACATGACACTCTTCTTAAACTGACTATTCAAACTTCATGACTACAGGCATTTTATTTATAAATGACTTGGTTAATTTACGGTGTGGGCTAGGCTAAATGAAATGCCTGAATGTGGTTGATGCCTGTAGAGGGACACCTGCTCCTCGATCTTGACTTCAAGCTCCTCCTTCTTGTCACGCGCCACTGAAAATAAAAATCCTGTGCACGACCTGTCTGTGCGAGGCTGAAATTGCTTGTGCGACAGAGGAAATGACGTAACATTGTTGTGCAACAGGTCGAGACCGGCGACTGTAAAGAGGGCTTAAGGCAGAAAATGGTGTATCAGGGAACACAGTGCTTTTATCCTTGTCACTCAAACTGAAACAAGCACATACAGCAATGACAGGGTCTGACCTGATCATTTTACACACTTCCCGGTCTCTTCTCCTCGTACTCTCTTTCACTCACTATATCATTTGGTACTCTTCTATCACCTTGTAAATCCATTTAATCTTCAAAGTGTATTTCTTCTTCACATAAACCCCATGGGCGCAGGACACAATTCTAATCACTATTTTGTATTCTTCCAGAACATTAAATTTAAAAAGTAATTGTTTCATTTTGTAGGGAAAAATTACAACACTACTAAATGTTAGGGTAACAGCGTTGACTTAAAGTTTCCCTTGTCTTTCAATCTGTCGTTGTTATAGCATAGCAATTTTGGAAATGGGATGAAAATTTCATCCCATTTCACAAAAAAAGTGTTGGCACTGACTATATTTCCCTTCAATCTGAGACACACACAGACACACACACATGCACACACTGTGTCTTCCTATATATTATCATACCTTTGACTTCTGCAGAGCATTTCTTCCCCCTCCCTATGTATACCTCCATGCTTTGTTCCCTCCATCTGATTTCACATCAAAGCATCCTATCCAAAACCTTATTTCCCCCTGACTGTTCTACCTATACCAGTGGTCTGCCGATCCTTCAAAAGCTTCCTAGTGTCAACAGGTATCGTGTGTCCTTCTATCCACAACACAGCCATCCACTTGAACACCTCTGCTTCGTACTCTCTCTCTCTCTCTATCTCTTGTCAATATTATCGATCGGCCGCTTGACAGCTTGAGACATTGAAAGGGCCTGGTTTGTCTAGACATTTCCCAGGCAAAATTGCTTTCATAAAGGATCAAGATTACTCTGCTGGAGCTTCGGACACAAACTCCATCAGGGCTGGGTTAGATGGAGGAACCTGGCGAGGGCCCCCCTGCTAGGATATCTCCAAAGATGTGCAGGGCTTACAGTACACAGTGTCCCATTGCTTTAAAGGAGTATGTAAAACAGAAGTGGAGCCTGAACAGAAACAGACACTTGTGATTCAAGAGGCTGGTTACTGAGTCGAGGCTCTTTGTGTTCAATGATGATGTTCATTCACGCAACCATTCAAATTTTCCAGAACATCACATACCCCTCACCTCCAATAATAGTTTTCAAAGGCTAAGGCTGAGCATCTTAGGTCTTTCAGAGGGTGTGTGTGTGTGTGTGTGTGTGTGTGTGTGTTGTGTTATAAGTGTAGGTGTGTCATCTGAGTAGATCTCTTCACATCAGTATAGTGATGACTAGAACAGAAAGACTATCATGTTGGCAGGAACGTGAGAGCTAGAACCGTCTTCGAACGCAGAACAATGACAGCCATTTCAATCGAACAACAATACGTATGAACAATGTTCACGCTAGTCTATAATGAGAGCAAAAAAAAAGAACATCAGAGACTGACCTAGGATTATCTCCCCCAGTGCTTCCACCCCAAGTGTCAATGAAAAGCCTTAGGCTTTATGGGATTCCAC
>NC_085012.1:17787569-17792569 GCF_963854185.1 Sardina pilchardus
ACTATCAAATTCAGATTATTTTAATTGTTCAGCACATGCCGTGTTCTCCCTCTCTCTTTGATCACCTCTAACTCTGTGCTACTCCCTGCTCCCTTCATCTACGATCGTGTGTGTGTGTGTGTGTGTGTGTGTGTGTGTGTGTGTGTGTGTGTGTGTGTGTGTGTGTGTGTGTGTGCCTGTGCCTGTGTGCAACTACGCAATCACCTGCAGCTCCATGTCGTTAAAGCCGCGCCAACTTTCCGCTCTGTGTGGGAGCTGTCATTTGCCCCGCGCCAATTAATGGAATGCGTTTACTCGCACCAGGGAGCATTGACACAGAAAACATCCACTGGCATCATCTGCCATGCAAAATGCATACTACTACAGTAAGCATTAAGGACTGCCTTTACCCAGAAAGACGCAAAAGCGTTTTTCTTTCGTTTCAAGAAAGTATGACTCCATGCGGACGGTCTATTAGTCAGCATCTGAAACGTGTAATTCAGACAATAAAGCAACTACTGCTAAACGGTAGAAGCGCCTATTACAGATAAAAGCTTACTGGCATCAAACTATGACAAACCCCCGGAGGACCGCCCGCAAAATAGCAATCTGATAAATCACCTAGTTACTCTCTGTATTGATTTCAGGCACAGTTCCGTTAAGAGAACGTAACATACACTCTATATGTTTTTTACGCTCATAGACATACTCTGAACTAGTAAAATTACGATGGCGCAAAAGTTAGACTCTGACAAACGAATTTATTTAAGATGATGACATGAAAGTTCGTCTCACCCTGCAGATTCGATTGGCTTTGTAAATAACTTTTGCTAACCCGTTTCTCCATCTGGAGCTGCTGTAGTCCTTCTTAACTTTGGGCTCCGTGTGAGTCAGAACAGCATCACTCCCCCCGCAGAGTGTCAGAGAGGGACTATAGCGCTGATTGGCTGCCTAAAATAAATGATACGCAGGCGGGAATCCAGCAGCTTGTGTATGAATGTATATGAGTGTTTATTAATAGGTCTCAAACGAAATCATGCTGTAAATTATCTCAGCAGTCTAATGACAAAAATAGACATAATGGTAGGCCCATATCAGCAATAAACCTCTTCTTAATTAGATTTACTGTAGGTTTTGCTTATGTGCCTATAACAGACCTAACATAAGGAACAAACATATAAATATAAATATAAATATAAACATAAACATAAGACATAGCCTACACATTTATACCAGTAGGTTCTATTCCTTAATATGAATCAAAATATTTACTCAAAGCAAGTCATATTTCAGAGAAATCATACTCCTGAAAGTCTTAAACCTTAAAAAGTTAGACTTTACCAACTAGTAGGGTGAAGTTGATCTTTACTTCATAGGCCTCAAACATCATTTGGCTTCCGATAGTGACTTGTCACATTTATCCTGTTAAGTAGTATGTAGAGACTGTGCTGGGGGATTACAGAGTGACAGCCTCCAGTGAGAAAGGATGTGAAAAGGCAGCTTAAGGCCATGTTCACGTCATGAGGATATTGTAAAGAGACACCAAGGCAAGCCCGACACAAGCACACACCTTCCATTAATTTGCCTACAAAAATAGTGGTAGCCATGTACACATAACATATACACACAAAATATTATCGCAACATGAACACACAAACTCTCTTTCTCTTTCTCTCTCTAAAAAAAACAAACAAACAAACACACACACGCACGCACGCACACACGCACACACACTCAAAGACATCAGAGACTCACTCCAAGTTATCAGTAGACTTGAGCTCTTTTCTCCTGTTTTGATATTTTTCCTGTTTTACTGTTTCCTCTCCCGCTTCCTTCCTTGAACTCATTTCCACCCAAATCACTGTTCATTCTCTTTTCTCTCATAAGATCTGCAGGTCTTTGATGCTGCACCCTGCCAGCATTGCAATACTGATGCCTTCATGTGAACACACACACACACACACACACACACACACACACACACACACACACACACACACACACACATACAAAGCATGCACAAGCAAAAGCACAAATGTGCATATACCACTGTTTTCAATAATTAACAAACTTGTGTTTTTTTTGGTCTGGAAAGATATTAAGAATAATATCCTTTGTATCATGCATATGAGCTATTTATAGTCTCCTGTATATTGCTCTTTGTGAGAAGGTTAAAAATGAACTCAATGGCCCTGTGGAGCATCTGAAATGGTCACGCCAGTCATAAGGTCGGCCCCACCTCACTCCAGTCCTCTCTCTCTCTCTCTCTCTCTCTCTCTCTCTCTCTCTCTCTCTCTCTCTCTCTCTCTCTCTCTCTCTCTCTCTCTCTCTCTCTCTCTCTCTCTCTCTCTCTCTCTCTCTCTCTCTCTCTCTCTCAACAGGTGGTAGCCCTTCCAGGCACCTGACGGGGAGGACAACACCATTAATAACGCGTCACGGCGCAGCAGCTGTCAGCCGTCGCTATGTTGTGACAAGCCTGACACGTCGCACGGGGACGGATGAGAGTGTGAGAGGAATAATTCACACACAAGGTGCCATGCCATTTATTTGTCATTTACGGTGACAAACATGTGCCTTCCTTTCCCAGCAGCCCTTTGATGTGATACATGTCACAGGGAGCCTTCGAGATTTTTCCTTACCACTTTGGGTCTGAGGCTGTCCTAAGGCTCTTGTCATATGAATTTCTCCTGCTGCATTGGAATGAAATACTGTATATGGAGTTTTGTGTTCATATCTTATCATCTGCAGGGCACGGTCAGACTCCATGACACACACACAGGCTCAGATGGGATTTAGACGCAGAGACTGTCCAGGTCAAACTATATTATAAATATATCTGCATCAAATATATTTTTGGTAACCTTTTACGGTAAAGGTACATGAATTATCATGAATTCATGCACTGATTTATTCATGGTGTATGTATTACTTCATTCCTTAATATCTCATGAATCATCAGGAATTGGCATGAGTTCATAGTTTGTGACCTGATACATGAACAGTGCGTACAGTACAGTGACTAAATTTAATTAAAGTTAGTAATGAGGTTTCTCAGCTTGCCCACAAAACTGGAGAATCATGAAACAAGGAAAAACAATGTTGAATAAGAAAATTGGGCCTTTATTGAATCAAGATGGAGAAAGCCAAGATGACAGAAATTCTGAGAGTCACGTCAGGAGTCACCATGGGAGTCTACAGGGATAAAAACAGCTTTTTTACTTACAATAAGTCATAGCTTCAAGAGAGGGGCAAATCAAAAGTGCTGCACATTTATTGCAGCCACAAATAGTCATTATGGAAAAGCAGTAGAAAGTACACATCTTCAGACTAGAGTCAATTCTATTCCAGAGCACCTGACAACTGATCCAGGTTGAATTTCCAGACTGAACAATAAGGTTAACTTTTTCACAACAGGAAACATGACAAAAAGCCAAACAATTACCAGTAATGGTGGCTACATCTTGGGCAGCTTAATGCAATCAACAGCAGTCGTAAACACGTCCTGCACTTCACATAGCAAACCTTACCAGTTCCTACAGTGTGGGCCAAAGTGGTCTGGTTTTGGGCATTCTGGGTTGTGGTGGCAACCTCAGCATCTTCACTCGGTCCATCTGGAGACAATGCACAAAGCCAGACTTCTGATTCAGACCCCAGTAGCTAGTAATATTAATAAGGCAGCAGCGAGTCAGTCACACTTGTGGGATATTGATCTGGCCAGTTATGTAACAGAGGTGGTTGTGAATCAGGTTGACCTGCTTTGATGTCAACGGAATTTACTGCAGGTGTACTAGAGGGCCAACTGTGAGACGACCCCCAAAACAGGAATGGCTTTACAGGTGGTGGCAACTGGTCATTTTTCCATCTTCATCCTTCTTGACTGATTTTTCACTATTTTTGCATTTGGATAGGGCCGGTGTTACTACTGGTAGCATAAGCCAGTATCTGGAGCCTACTAGTACAGAGGTTGCACAGGGTAGTCCAACTCCTCCAAAATGGCACACCAATACTTTCCATTGCCAAAAAGATTGCTTTGTCTCCCACTGCAGTCTCAACAGCATGGAAGAGATTCCAGGAGACAGGCAGTTGCTATAGGAAAGCAGGGCAGAGTGGTAGAAGGTCCTTAACCCAGTAGCAGGACCAGTATGTGTTCCTTTGTGCAAGGAGGAACAGTAGGAGCCCAGCTAGAGCCTTACAGAATGACCTCTAGCAGGTCGCGGGTGTGAATGTCTCTGGCCACACTGTCAGAAACAGACTTCATGAAGGTGGCCTGAGGGCCCGATGTGTTTTCTACATGCACTGTTATGTATGACAGAACTACAATATCTCCACAGCTTACAATGAACTCGTCAGTTTTGAGTCGTTAGGTCAAAGTCTGTTTAAGAATGCTACTCTGACAATGAATTTTCTCCCTACATCGCAAGTTATATTCATTATTAAGTCATTTCTATTTACATGTCCCTTTTAAGGCTTTTTCTTGAATAAGGCCAAACAATTTGAGTAGTCAAGTCGCTAGCTTTGACTTGTGTGATTATGCGCCTCAATTGTGTACCTCAGCTTTCGACAGAATGACTGCTTTACATCACCATAACACGCAATGCCCTACTCAGCTCCCTGACACAGACAAAGAGGTATGTGTATTGGCAAGCATTGTGTAACGGTGTGTGAATGTGAATGTCTGAATGACTGAATAGGTTTGTCCATGAATAGGTGTTCTAAGAGACAACTCAGATAGGAATGCTAACGTGAGGTGATGTGGTGATACAACCAGATAAGACTAATCACCAACACACACACATTGACCAGAGTGAGTGAAAATCAACTCTTAAAGACACAATAAGAGAGAGAAAAGAAGAGAGAGAGAGAGAGAGAGACTACCTTTGTTAATATTTCTCCCATGTGGACATGTGCTAAACAGCCATTCTTTCAGGAGATGAGTGCATAATTCATATTGTGTGTGTGTGTGTGTGTGTGTGTGTGTGTGTGTGTGTGTGTGTGTGTGTGTGTGTGTGTGTGTGTGTGTG
>NC_085012.1:17797569-17810069 GCF_963854185.1 Sardina pilchardus
TCATACTCAGAAATATAACTATAACAACATCTGCCAAAGGGGTATACTTGTTAATTCAATGAAGTGAATATCATATATATGACCCAGAGGCTATAGAAATTCACTGTAAATAAATTAAGTTGTTTTTATAATTGATGAAAAAAGGTGTTATCTGCAGACTGTATTCTAAAAACAAAATCCAAGCTTCACACAACAGCAAACTTTAAGTTACACAAACAACAGTGATTTGCTAGATGGACATGTATAGTTATTGAAGTTACTGTAGCATGCAACCACAAAGTAAGTTGTTTTTAAAAGGAAATATGTGTTAAACACAACATACACCAGCTAATCCATGATGTTCCCGTCCTGACAGATAGAAAAATCGGTGCAAGACTAGAGCGGCCTTGAGTCGTGGTGAAAGAGAGCTTTCTGTCATAGAGAAAAGAAGGTGTCAGGGACAGGATTAGGTTGAGAGAGAGAGGAATAAAAAGAGTGAGGTTATCTCTGGGTGATCAGACGTGCTTTAGCCCCACCAGAATCCTGTCCCTCCATCCCGATGGTTATTAATTCCTGGAGTCTGGGCCACGCATTTTTAAAGGAGTCATAGAACGCATTTTTTGACCATTACAAATTGATCTTTGAGCCTAAATAATGTCATATGTAAATTTGTGGGGCTGAAAACGCCCCAGGAGCACTGCTAGATCGCCTAATACAAGGTCATAAATAAGCCTTGCAATGAAACAGTTTGTTTTTCCCGCCCACTCAGCAAGTTCATGAATATTCAAATGAGATGCGCGCTGATTGGTCTATTGGCCGATATGTCCTGAAAGTTGATTGGCTCAATCCACCGGTCTGAAGCTAGAGCAAAGTGAAACTACGTTTACTGCTGGTAAATAAAGCCAAAGTCTTTGATAAAGCTATCAACAATGGATTTAAATAAGGAATACAGCCGTACATGTATAAACCGAGTCAGAAGAAGGTTCTGACGAAGATGAAGTGCAGCAGATTCCCCAACAGAATGAATGTGTTAGATTGGTAAATTTTATCAGTACATTTCTTATTATTCTTATTAACTCTCCAAAGTTAGCTGTAATAACGCTAGCATTACAACGTCTCTGCCATAGACCACATATCTAGACACTAGCATCGTAAGAGCAGTTTAACAAGAATTATTAATCGAAGGTATGCAAATGAGAGGGGGTGTATCTAAAGGGGGATGGGCGCCTATTACGTGTTATCTGAGCTCTGTTCAGATTGGAGCATTTAAACACGGCTGTTTCTATTTCCCAATTTGCATACGAAAGCAGGCGGGGGACGCGGTAAAGTCTTTGGTGTTGTCCTTTGGACACTGCTCGCAACCTTAATTCAACAGGAACAAGGTGAATGTGGTTTTGAATTCTAGGACTCCTTTAAAAAGCCATAGGAAACACAGTGTGACCCACTGCAGGTGTGCTCTGCAAGATTAGCGCTGGACAGCCTAGAGACTAGACACTGCATGAGGGAAAAAGTCCTTTTTGGACAAGTTTTATTGGATGTATTTGTTTTTCTTTTTCCTTTCTTTCTTTCTAACTTTTTGTTTTTCTTTGGTGTCAGTGTCTGATGTTAGACCCACAATACAATCAAGACGCAAAACACCTGACTGATTCCATTGCCCCAGTCAATCAGTTCTTGTTGCTACTTTGTCCTTCTTTAGGCAAACTGTCTATGGGGTAGTCCATCATCGTTATGAGAACTAGGCCAGATCCACTCCTCTAATTGCCCACTAACACAAACTTCAGGAGTGCAGCGCTCCTTCACACCTCTGGCCTCTTCCTTCTGGATGTATGCCTCTTCTGTCATAGGGTGACGAGTCCTTTGAAAGCTCTGATCTTTCTGTGACTGTCAAACACACACACACACACACACACACACACACACACACACACACACACACACACACACACACACACACACACACACACACACACACACACACACACACACCAAAAGCTTAAGGTCACTGTGCTTGGTGTGATGTGTGATGCAACTCTAAGGTCCTTTGAAATCACTCATTTCCATGACCTCAGGACGACCTCCTGTTGCTATAAACCTTTTCCCTTTTCTCTAGTCGCTCTTGACCTAACATGTTGTCTCAAGGTCATGCACTGAAGAGTTGAAAGGAATAGAGGAATAGTAAAGAGATGCTCAATCATGGAGGATACATGCTAGTCAAGTCTTGGAGGTGTATTGGGTATATTGTAAAATCACAGTGGCCTTCTGTATGGCCTTAATCATTTCACAAGGACTAAGCTCATATTCAATTAAAGAAAATAACAAAGAGAGGTTTACAAATGCTTGTTCTGTAGGCTAATTGTGCTATGGTTTGTTTGTGAGTACGTAATAGGGATGCTTTCAATGCAAAAAAAGTTGTGGGTTCAATTTTACAATTCCACTATTGTGTCCTTGAGCAAGGCACTTAACCTCAGACCTGTTCTGGGGTCAAGTAATGTAATATAATCGATATAAATCTGCTAAATGATTCATTGTAAATGTACATGTGACATTGGGATAACAAAGAGTAGACCCTCAATTGTGCATCAATTTCTTTCTGTGTGTGTGTGTGTGTGTGTGTGTGTGTGTGTGTGTATGTGTGTGTGTTTTAGTTTGTGCGTGGGTTAGCTGCTTTCTCTGCACACATAAACACTAGGCTGGTTCACTTTAAGCAGTCCATGGCGACGAGAGGGATAGGAGAAGAGTCACCAGCTGTCATTTTGCTGCCGGCTCTCTTTAGTAGATGCCATTCCATCACAATAGCAATTATGCACCAAGCCAACACACCCTCATCGCCCACAGACACGCTGCCTTTTTTCTCTCTCCGTCTCCATCTCATTGTTAACTATTTCCCACAGTAGGATTATTTGTACTGATTAGAACAATAGCACCTGACAGTATTTCCTTGTATTGTGAATAAAATAAAAAAATAAAAAAAAATAAAGTGCATGAGGAATAACCACGAAAAAAAATGTTGAGAAGCTCCCATGAGGTCAACCAAATGGGTACAGCGAGCTCTTATCTCCTGCGTTGCAATGCTGTGCCGTGGACCGTTGGCAGAGGACACAACGCGGGGATAAGAGATTGGCCGGGACGCCCGACAGGATGTTTGGACTTGGGCTTTCCACTCTGTTTCTCTGTCAGCGGGCCAGGAGGGAAGCCATCGCACACTCTCCGCCTGCCCGACGGAGAGGCTCCGCCATTCAGCTAAACACACATAATCCAGGTGGTTAGAGGAGATTCTGGACCAGAGAATGCCTTTTCAGTCCATCGGATTTGCTTGCTGATATGTGCTTACTTTCGTGTGGCTATTTTGTGCGTGCCAAGAAGATTTTGCACGAAAAGGGAACAAAGACAATGATCATCTATAGCCATGAACATCCTTCTGGCCATAAACACTACAGGAAAGAATGGAAAAGATAACTCTATCTTTCTCTCACATTATTTGTTTGCTATACAGAGTGTAGACAGAATAGGCTGTGCTCTTGATTGTAACTATCATCGGGAAATGAATACAGTATGTTTGGTAGGTCATAGATTTATTGGCTCTCCAGTTTTATTCAAGTGGTTTTCAATTGGGGACATGAGCACACGCAGTGTTTGTGCTGAAACATTATCTTTTTCAGAAGTACTTTAGCAGAAAATGTCAACTTCAAATGTCAGCAGTTCTTTCTCTCCCAGCTGCCCCCCTCCCCTCCCCCTCTCTCGTGACTCTGTGTGTGTGTGTGTGTGTGTGTGTGTGTGTTTGTGTGTGTGTGTGTGAGAGTGTGTGTGTGTGTGTGTGTGTGTGTGAGTGTGAGAGAGAGAGCATGTACACTATTCTCAGTTCCACTGAAACATTTACACCTCTGCTCCATTGTTTCTGAGCTCTTGTTAGATCCCTATCACTTCCAACATGTCCCTCTTCCTTGATTCCTCCCTTCACATCAAACTTTCCTGTGCCACTCTGTGTTTTTAAGCCCCATTAACTAGCGAGCTTAGGGGACTTGTAGTACTTCTTTCAGGTGCAACAAATAGCGTCAGATCCCGCCGCGGTCCGTGTCCGCCTCATTTACCCAGCGGCCTTTGAGGCCGACGGCGCCCCAGCTGCTCGGCGCTCCATCTGCCCAGGTGCTGCATCGGGCAGGAGGGGGACGAGCCTGCGGTGCCCAGTGTGCCCTCCCATGCCATCAGTGCCACCTGCAGAACACGACACCTGAGCTGCCACGGTCGTTAGCCTCGGACGGCGTGGCCCGCTGTACTTGTAGCGGTTAATTACCGCAGTGTGGGCTTGTCTGATCTTTACCCCTTTACTTTTAAGTCTGCCTAATTTGGCCGTTCTGTTTCAAGCCCACTTTATACGTGTCATTGTTTAGTTCATAGATGCGTGGGAACGTAGTCAAATAGTGTGAGTGCAATTAGTGGACAATGTACATTTATTAGTGGAGAACTTCCCTGGGTGCTGATACCTGTCTCATTAGTGGAGTCCAGAAATCAGGCTTGGCACATTACTTCCTGTCTCTTTATATGGCTGGAAAAAAAGGTTATTAATTCAACCGGGAAGCTATTCCATTCATGAAGTGAAGATATAAGGGAAGCACTGCAGTAAAGTTTATTCTGCTTTTGTGTGTGTGTGTGTGTGTGTGTGTGTGTGTGTGTGTGTGTGTGTGTGTGTGTGTGTGTGTGTGTGTGTGTGTGTGTGTGTGTTGTGTGTGAGAGAGTGTGAGAGAGTGTGTGTGTGTGTGTGTGTGTGTGTGTTTGTGCGTGTGTGCGTGCGTGCGTGTGTGTGTGTGTGTATGTGTGTGTGTGTGTGAGGGACAGACATTCTTGAATGTTAGTTATTTAGCATCATTAGTTTGATCATGATATTGATCAGGGCCCGTATTCACAAAGCATTTTATCTTACCACTAAGAGTACTCCTAAATCGCGCTAGAAGATTTTAGTTAGGAGTTTTCCCTTAAAAGTTATTCACAAAGCCTTTCAGACATGGGCGTAGCCAGAAATCATGAAATGGGTGGGCCTAGAAAAAATCAGGTGGGCCTGAGCAGCGGTTCCAACCATCCGACACATACAAACGTAACGCATTGTATTGCCACCGCCACCGCTCCCCCGCAACAAAACACAAAACGTTCAAAGCGTTGACAATATTTGTTCGGTTCCCAGTTAGGTTCGTGCATTGGTCAGCTAAAAAGTAGCCTGCATAGACTAACAACATCCACATACAATATCTTATAATAGGCTGGCCTACAACAACGCCTGTCAAGGATGTATTCGTTTGGACAACTTTATAGCCCTATAAAGGCTAAACTTACCTTTTAGTTTGTTAACGTTGCCTTGTTCTTACCCATCCGAAATAACTCCTAGCTTTGCTGCCTCTCTCCTTTCTGTTTTTGTTGTAAAGTTAGGCTATATCCATGATGAGTCTTGAGTTTTGAAACTTTGTCCCCACGGACAACCCAACATCCGACACATTCAAAATGAACGCACCTGCGTCGCTATTCCAGGCTTCATGCTTAGGCTAATAAACCGCCCTTTAATTAGCCTAGTTTATGATGATATTTAAGCATCATAGCCATAGTGTGATTCTACACAGCCACAAACACGTCAGGCACAATAACTACCACTTCAAGTTCAGAATATTGACACCAATTAGGCTACAATGTTATTTCTGTCTGAAAATACCACACGAGTCAGCAATATTGTTTCAAGTAGTATATTGTAAAACGAAAGATCTTGCGTTTGTTACAGAGTTCAACGTATATCGTCAACGTTCAATAAGTTCAAAAGCTCATTGGTTAGGCTATTAGGTTTCAGACAACCAACAATGAAAATGGAAAAAGAAAAACAATAAGCAAAGACAAGTGATATAAACTATATGCATGAAATTATTCATCCATTTAAACAGCATGGCTCAGCGGCCAAATTCAAAAGCTCATGGGTTAGGCTAGTAGGTTTCAGACAACCAACAATGAAAATGGAAAAAGAAAAACAATAAGCAAAGACGAGTGATATAAACTATATGCATGAAATTATTTATCCATTTAAACAGCATGGCTCAGTGGCCAAATTCAAAAGCTCATGGGTCAGGCTATTGTTTCAGACAACCAACAATGAAAATGGAAAAAGAAAAACAATAAGCAAAGACGAGTGATATAAACTATATGAATGAAATTATTAATCTATTTAAACAGCATGGCTCAGCGGCCAAATTATCAATCCACACACTTACTTTTGCATGCGATGCTACAGCAGGAGACGGCGGGGTTTTGAGTTGAACACTCTTATAACGTCATTATAATCCAACAATTCAGTCAGTTGTCTTTCAAGAGAGAGGACGGAGAGTGAGTTCAGTCTGTGAGTCAACATTGATGCTCTGGTGGGGGTTTTTATCCGATTGACAGTAGAAAAGAGTCGTTCAACACTACAGGTGGTTACTGGCATTGTGATAAGGGCCCGCAGGAGACTGTTCATTTGTGGGAAAATGTCATTGGGGCATGAATCGAGGACTTCCATAAGTGATGGAAATGCATTGCCCTGCGCTACCTTTCTATTGAGAAGCTGAACAAATACTGCATGTTCAGGACCTTCGATTGCAATCTGAAAGTGTGCAGCGACAGGTTGTAATGATGCTTTTTCTCCAAAGGTGCTCGAATGAGGCATGCAAGCAACTGCTGCCTTCATAAACCCGTATGTGTCGTCCTTGAAACGGGTGTTCAGCTCCATAAGCTGCCTATCGAGTACATCAGTCCATATTCGCTTGAGGTCTGCTTTGTCCCTCACAGGTGCGGCTTTGCCTAAGCTACACTCGACCTGCGTATCGGCAAACCTTGCTGGCAACCTTTTCGTTCTGGTGCCAGTTACGTCCCAGCTCACGATGTCATTTTTCTTACTGAGGTCGTCAGTCAGATCAAACACTCTGTTGAAGCAACTGTCATCATTTCGGAATTCAGTGTAAGATGCCTTAAGCGCTTCAAGTAGATTAATGCAGTCTGTAACTGATATTGTGGAAGACTGCAAGCCCTTAGTGGCATAGTCGCTGGTATCAAATAGCTTGTTAAACATGACCAGCAGAAAAACGAATTTTTTTGTTTGCATCTGCTGTAGTAACGAGTCGGCTTCAACTTTGGTGTTACCGGAGCCGAGCTCGGAGTACTCAGCAAGCGTCTCCAAAATGCAATCAAAAAGTGTCAGGACTTTGCTTACGGCGCATGACCACGAACTCCAGCGAACCTCGCAGGCCCTCACGAGCTCCAGAGCTGGTCTCCCCGGACGCAGCTCTTTTTGAATCTCCATAAATTTGGCATGTCTGCTTGACCCGGTCATGAAAGAATGTAAATTATTAATAACGTCAAAAAATGTGGATAAACCGGGGGAAGCCTTTGAAGCTGTGGAGAGCACCAGGTTTAAACGGTGTGATGCGCAATGCACGTATGTTGCATTGGGGAAATGTCTTTTTAAAAGCACCTGCACCCCCCCTTTATGTCCAGACATAACTGATGCCCCGTCAAACCCGAATCCAACACATAGAGCCGGATCTAGCTGAAGTGGCTCCAAAACATCCAGAATCTTTGCTGATATGGCATTTGCGCTCATGTCGCCAGTCTCTACAAAGCCCACAGCCCTTTCCTTTATCAGGCCTTTGTGAATGTATCGAAGGCACACTGCCACAAGCTCCCTTTTGGACAAGTCTTTACATTCGTCTGCCAAAATTGTGTAGTATGTGCCTGTCTCCTCTTGCAATTCTGCTTTTATTTTTCGGATGACTAGTGATGCTGCAATTTCCAGTATTTCGTTCTGGATATCAGGGCTCATGAATGTCGCATTTCGAGGCAATTCCGCCAGCTGTGTTGCTATTTCGGGGATAAATTCTGTGAGCAGCTTAAATAATTCCAAAAAGTTGCCTTTGTTTAGAGCCTCTTTGTTTTCGCGATGCCCACGCAAGGGGATGTCTTGTTTTGCACAAAATAAAATTAGTCTGATTACAGATGTCAAATGGTCCCTGTTCCTTTCCACAATCGACCTGTTCATCGCATCCTGGTTCAGCTGGTTGACGATATTCCCTAGTGCTTGATGGCTTTGCCTGTATCCCTCAGTCCGAGCTAGCGCTGCAGCATGAGCCCTACTAGCCTCATGTTTGGTACAAGAATTGGAAAGATGTTTCCAGTCTCTGAAGCCAATTAGATCGAATCTGTGTTCGGTGGCAGCTTCTGGGAAATGGCGACATGGTTTGCAAAACACAGCATCCCTCGAAATACTGTATTCTAGCCACGGGAATTTCTCATACCACTGAACGTTAAAACTTCTGGCTTTGCCTGCTATAGTGGTGGCGGGGAATGATCTCTGTCTTGGCCGGGTGGCAGGCTCGTGTATAGCCGACAAATCTGATGGGGCATTGACATTCTCACTGCAACTGTTGGCCACATCTGACTCTGAAATATGAACAAAAATAAGCCTATGGTAAATAACGATTCGTTTGTGCTCATTATATTGCGGATTTACTTCAGCTTTTATGGTTAGGCTAGCTGCTAATAAGGTAGCCTACCTTGGCACGGAGGGGTAGCAGGCGTAGCTGAAGACTCGAGCGTTGCTGGTTGTGAAGTTTTGGAAACGTTTTCGACATTGGACTGTGTTGCTTCATGAGCATTGTTAGATATCTCCTGTTCACTCTGACCACGTCCACGTACCATAAAATTCAATAAACTACTTTGTTTAGGCATATTTATTCTGGGTTAGCTCTAGCTAACAGCCAGTTAATAACACGATAACATGTCTGATTCAGAGAGACGTTAGAAGGGGGAGGGTCACATGCAGGTGCGCACGCAGTCACAATCTGGTATTTCGGAATGTAAAATGTTACGGCTCCAAAAATGATAGTCTGACATTTAATAAATACAAATCACAAAAATAGAACAACCTTTTGCATTATAGCTGTAACCCAGTGCTCACTACTAATTGCGTACAGTTTTATAAAGTAACAAGGGGATTTAGCGATTTAGGAGGCCATCTGATTGGGTGGGCCTGACTGACAGGTGGGCGGGCCCAGGCCCATCCGGGCCCACCCGTGGCTACGCGGCTGCTTTCAGACCTACTTTTAGTAAGGAGAAACGCCCACTCCTAAACTAAAAGTGAGTCTTCGTTGCTATGGTTGACGTCATTACTCATGCATGAGCTTGATGAAAGTGACCACCTTGATTGGCTGGTGATTATAACGCGGGAATGATGGCAAACCTCCCCTACAATTACAAGTTGAGTGACAGGTGTTAGGTCTTAGCTGGTGAGAATGCGTGCGCTATGTCGGGCTGTGAAGGATGGAAGATGATGAATAAATAGGCATAGCCTTAATGAATAAAGAGTAAAGCAAGCCTAGGCTTAATGGAACACCATGGACTGGAGCAGTAGGCTATGCAACATGTTTTAAATTAATATGAAAACACGTAGCCTATATTTGCAAAGAGGAGAAGCGATTTAATTTAATTAGGCACAATAAGACGTTACATTTAGTTTACATGCAATGGTGGTTTTGGTTGTCGGTGGCATTATTGCATTTGCATCCTGCAATGCACATTTGTTCCCTTGCATGACAGCGAGCTCCTGCACTGCACGGTCATTTCAAAACATCGCGACGTGAAATGCCACTAAAAGCGGGTTGTGAATAGGTCTTAGTGAGTTAGAAGTCCTCTCGAGTTCTTCTACGCTGTCCTAGACTTAGGAGCTACTTTTAGGCTTAAAATGCTTTGTGAATAACTTTTAGTGAAAAAAATTAGGAGTCATAAAGTTAGGAGTGACACGCCCATTATTTTTAGGAGTTCCTCCCTAAATTCGCCAGTTAGGAGCTACTTTTAGCCCTAAAATTCTTTGTGAATACGGGCCCAGGTCACAAGCATTTACACATTCAAAATAGTCATTCTGAAATGACACATTCAGATTATTGAAAACCCCCGCAAAAGCCGAAGCAAAGCCGATGTTTTATTTCAGCGCTTACTCACTATCTGTGAACAATATGTGAGTGAATTTCTGTACGCAAGTGTTCTCCATCATTATGACTCTGTGAATTAAAACTGTATCCGTAACAATGAAGTATTGTTTCTACCCCTGCAGGCACAAGTTCATACAATCTGTGCAAACTAACCTAATCAGCCAATCACACAGCTATCCTACTGCGGTAAATATTGAAATGACCTTCAAGCAAAAGGATGCATAATTGCACCAAAGGCTCCTGAGTAATATCCATTGAACAAATGAATAATGAGCAATTATTAATGAACAATAATACGTTTTTTTGGCTGTCATTACCTTGAGCTGCCTATGAGTGCTAGTAAATTGCTGGATGTGTGTAGTGCCCCTGAACTCTAGAGAGTGCATGCATCTTAAAGAGAAGACATTGAACAAGCCATCGCTCCTCTCTTTGTGTTTGTGCATAAAGGATACTTGAACTAAATAGGATATAAGCAAGGACACATAGGGAACAAGAGCTAAATAGGACATCAGTGACGACATCAATATAACATGAGAGTGAATGAGAGTGAGTTGAATGCAAATACTTGGGTGCTTGTAATTTAAAAGAAGGACTTCTACTTTTACTGGAGTGGCCTTTTACCAGATATCTCTTCTATATCGCTCAAGTACAGGATCTGTGTACGTAGTCCACCACTTGGTGAGTGAGAATCAAAGTAAAAAGGAATAAGAAGGCATACAGTGAGAGAATGAGAGAACTGACAAGTAGACTTGAAGTATTATTGACTACGTTTCCATTCACACCATATTCCAGTTTTACTCAGAATAATGACAACCTTCTGAGATGTCGTGATGAGATACTACTTGTACCGCACATAGCTGGTTTATTAAATACTATTAAACATGTATTTTTCCTGACTTTTTGGTCAGCGATTTCCGGGTCAACGAAACACCGGGGCACATGAAACTTGGGTGAGCATGTAATGTCACTAAACCTTTATGGAGAAAAAAGGTTGGTCTCTGTGGCCATTAGCGCCACCCACCCCTCCCTGCGCTGGGCAGTTTTTCCCAAATAACTACCTGAACCGTGGCACAGAGAATTACACAATATTTTGTATGCTATGTTAGTCTGAAGGGCCCACATCACAGAAGGAAATGGAGACAAATTGGCAAGCGTATTTATTGGAGGATTTACAGGACTTAGTGAAAGTCATATTGTGTACCGCTGTGCGGTACATCAAGTTCAGATAATACAGGTTACAGTAACATATTGGGAACATTCCTGTTTCTATTGGACACATCTTATTGTGGATATTGCTACCACCTGGATATGGTCTTTCATCGGAATATGTTGTGCATGGAAACCAAAGATCATAGAGCGCTACCCTCTAGAATCTTTGATGGAAACATAGTCATTGTAAGACTGTTTTGTGTGTTTGATTAAATGGCAAGTTCAGACAGGGGCAGGCAACCATTGTTCATGGCTCATTATACCGATATGTATAACAACCAAGTAGGAACAGGGGGAAGAAAGGGAGGGAAAGAGAGAGAGAGATGATCAGAACGTGTTTTGCTCATTAAGTCCATCGGTAAATTAGGATGGTCAAGATGTGGGTGGTTTCTTCAGAGTGATTTACTCATCTTTCAGAACTCTATGCAACTCTGTTATCACATAATAAGGAGTATATATAGTGTGATATAATGTTCTATTACTCGGTAACTCATCTTTCATAACTCTATGCAAGTCTGTTATCACATAATAAGGAGTATATATAGTGTGCTATAATGTTCTATTACTCGGTAGTCTCTACCATTAGGGAACATCATAGAGCTACTCTGACCCATGCAGGGAATAACTTCCACAGCACGGTAAACTCAGTAAAATATGGAGAATCAGCAGTTGGTCATAGTGGGCTCACTCACAGTGCCGACTCCAAACTCACAGCGCTTTCAATAAAGTAGCCCATGTTTTATTTATTTTTTTCTGTTTTCCCCGGTGTAGCGCCTTGGACGTTTATTGCATTTATTTCCAGCTTGTTATTACTTCCGTGTCCCATGCCTACTACCCCCCCCCCTCCCCGTCTCACACACTATTCCCCCCCGCCCGCCCCAACACACACACACACACACACACACACACACACACACACACACCTCCCATTGGAGGGCTGCCCGTGTGCTGAGGAGCTGGGTGAGCGCAGTGTCGTGGGTACTGAGTGGGGAATGCCTGCCTGTCACTGTGTCTCTGTCTGCCTCTGTGTGTCTCATGTGCATTATCTGTGTCTGCACGATCCCTTCTGTCTGATACGCCATCTGTGGCACACTCTTCTAAGCTGCTAAGCCTCTTCAAATGTTTTCCCCTTGAAACACGCTATTTTTTTTCCTATCCTGCATAAAAATACACAGAAATCTTTTCCCCAGATTTTCTCTCTCCACCTCTTTCTTTCTTCCTGCCTTTCTCTCTCTCTCTCTCTCCCTCCATGTCCTCCTTTCTCTGCTGCCTCTCTGTCTCTTTCTTTCAAAGAAAGAAACAACATTTGTCGACACACTTTCA
>NC_085012.1:17812569-17817569 GCF_963854185.1 Sardina pilchardus
TGTTCTGCTTTGCCAATGCAAACATATTTGTCATGTTAATAAAGCTCACTTGGATTTAATTGAATTGAATTGAGAGAGAGAGAGAGAGAGAGAGAGAGAGAAAGAGAGAGAGAGAGAGGGGGGGGGGGCAGGATGAATGCAGATATGGTTGCTGAGGCTGGAGAGACTGGGGGGTCTTTAGTGAAACAGATACGATCTTGAAGACAATGTGGCAAGACAGAGAGAGTCTTCCTGGTAATTAGGAGGTAAACGTGTGTAACTAACGACCGTACTCCACCCACAGGGAAAGACGAGTCTATCCACGTGACTGCTGAACATGCTGCACAGTTACAGCCCAGCAACTTGAACAAATACATGTGTGTGTGAGTGTGAGAGAGATGGAGATAGAGAGTGAGCGAGCGACAAAGGGGTGGGCAAGTCCAGGTGGAGTTTGCAGGGGGGGGGGGGGATGTGCTGGAGTGTGTTTGTGTTTACTTCAACGTGATTCTACTCCTGCACTCATGCTTCTGCCCCCACTACTCTGTAAAGGATGAGCCTGTAGCTGTTAGACCTGCAGGCATGTCCTCACATAGGCTATCCATTTCAAATGAATGGCAACATTTCAGTGTCGATTCCTTCTTAAATATTGTCAAGTATGAGGATCAATAAAACGTTTATTTAAGAGTGCACGTGGAACACATTTTTTTACCCACAGAACCCACAATTGCTCCCACAAAATGTGAAATGCCTCAAATGATACACAGCATTCAAAAAGTCAAAGACACAACTCAAAAGGAAACAATCACCTCACATTATAAACACCTTTTTCATTCAGGACATTTTGGTCTTCATGTAAACACTGTTACTCAAAAACTATGGAATATAAGCCCATTAAAGACAGAAATGCCAATCAAATACACAGTAAACAAGACAACTAAAAAGAGTGATTTTCCTCAAATGATTTGCTGTTGTGAATACAGTATTCCACAGTAAAATACAATGACCAGCATATGCACATGTAACATATATATTTTTTTTTTCACAAAAGCAATCTATCCAGCAATTGTAATGATTTATTTTTACTTTTGTTTGTCGCTACATTTTCTACTACATTCATTTAGTATTGCATTGATAAGTGTGATTCTACTTTTCTTTATTTCTGTAAGAATATTTTGTTTTTTGTTTATGTTGCAAAAAAAAAAATGTTACAGTAGTTGTTTAGTGCAGAAATTCTACTTTTTCACTAACTTCACAGAAGACTGATCCATAGAAAATGACAATGAAAGTGGAACACAAAGACTGCGGTGTTTTAGGGCGTACTCACACTAGGCAATTCGTACCGTACCCGAGTACACTTGGCCCCTAAAGTCCGGTTCGTTTGACCAGTGTGATCGCTTCGTTCCGTACCGGGGTACGGTACGCTAGTACGCTTGGAGGAGGTGGACTCTGGTACGGTACGCATGGAAGCACAGGACGTCATTAATGATGAAATAAACAATAACGTTCCAATTACTATCACACGTTGCATAAAGATTCTAGAACACAGCAACTCAATCGTACCCAAGTACGGTTTGATTATATGCAGTGTGAGCGCAGACCAGGGACCAGAGGCAACCGTGCTCCAGTACGGTACGGGTGAAACGTACCTAGTGTGAGTGCGCCCTTATATAAAACATCACTGTGTTGCTTTTGATTTGAAAAAGAAATTCAAACAGTACATAGCATGTGTGTGGTTTAATTGCAGTTTTAGAAAGGATTGGTGAGTTTTCATTGCATTGCATTGCAGTGTATGTGTGAGTTGTTTATCAGCACTATCCCTTATTTGGCTGTATGCAGAGTTTTAACATAATGAGACAAATTCTGCAAAAAGTGTGTAAGCAAAATCCAAAAAACTCATGAGTCATGAGTCATGGCAGTCTTCTGATTATACAGGAGGATCTTGGACCATGAACTATTCAGCTGATGCAACCCTTCACACACAGCATACACACACACACACACACACACACACACACACACACACACACACACACACACACATATGCATGCCACATGCAAGCATGCACCCATCCACGTACACACGCACTTACGCATGCTCACGCACACGCACACACACACACACACACACACATACACACACATGCAAAAAAGGTAATGGTTCTGTAGAAAAGTAAGAATAAGATATTGAAATTGAATAAAAAAAATCAATTATATACGAATATAAGATGTAAGAAGGACAGGTTTGCTCACTGGTAGACCAGGATGGAGTGGGGAAATGGTGCGCTGGAGGAGAGAGTCAGAAGCCTTGAGCATTTCCATATCAGAGGCGCGTTGGAGAGGGCATGCCCAAATAATTGGACAGAAGCTGGAGCTTCCAGTAACTGGACTGATTTTTCACTGATACTCCCCTCATTATAAGGACTTGGTGTAATATAGTCTGACTTTTTAATGAAATGCTCCCCAGCTTCTCGTCTGGGCCTGTGGCCGCTGAGCGCTCACTGCAGACCCAGAGGGTATCGCATCATTAGTGTTTGCTTTACCACGGACATATTTATTGTTTAAATTGGCCGAGTTATCGTAGCCTCTGATGCTCATTATTTCCTATCCACTTTTTGCGCAGAACTTTTTCCGGATTTCATTTCATTTAATACGGTGACCCCTACAACTGGCAAACTCAGACATATTCTCATTCTTGCATCAGCTAAAGTATAGCGGAAACCAGCGCCTTGTAGAATCACATCAAACATTTTCTTTTTTCATTGGGAGATAAAAGAACAGTATCGGGCTGGCCTGTGTGAAGCCACGTGAGGATTTAACTTTATGTCGGGTCTCCTATCCCATTTCCAGCTGACTTCAGAGGCATCTCTTTCCGTGATTAAAAAACGGCTGGGCTTAACCTTAATTTCAAAGACTCCAAAAAGTTAATGTCCTGGAAGGAAGACACACTATTCAAGGGTAGACGAGGAAAGGCAGGAAATTAGCTAATGGAGAACTCATTTTGTGGTAAAAATGACAAAAGTGTAAAAGACAAGAGCATAATGGGAAGAACCTCAGCTCTTCCCTAACATTAGACTGTTACAGAATCTAATGATTTCCTTGTTCATAAAAAAAATGCAATTTGTCCACATTATTCTCACCCTTTCACTTGAGCAAGAGAATGAATTCATTTGAACAATGCTTGGCTTGAACACATATAGCCTTGTAAGACCTCAAAAAGCTAGACTAGTGTGCTATTCTACAATTGTGTCACTCAGTCTGCTTTTGTGACCATGTAACAAGATGTAGACATCAATGACACACCTTAGAGAGAGGGGCTCTGAGAGGAAGTGTAACAAACCTGGCAGTAGAGGCATGCGCTTGGCGCTGCATTCTTCAGTGTGTGCCCGTGAGAACGTCCTGCTCTGCGCCCCTGGGGTGTACGATCCTCGTCCAGCGTGAAGTCTCTGGCCAGTGAGAGGTTGAACAGAACCGTCTACCGGTGCAGGCCAGGAGAACACACACAGCATTCGTATCCCCTGAACGTTTCCGGCAAGACATTTAGACAGGGTTCAGTGAGTGACTAACACATCACCCATGGGCTGCACTGACCAACAGCTCCCTTCACAAAGCCCTCGTATTCCTTTTACAGCAAACTTGTGGTACGAACCTTCATCGTGGTTTAGGCAGGACTGTGGGATATTGGAAGGCACAGGTCCTAAAATCAAGAACACCAACAGCCTTAATGGGTCTCCTCTGGATACACCTCTAGCGATGTGTACTAGGTAAACCTCTCCATTCTGTCTTTGAATACCAAACATTAGGAACACATTATGGTCTCACTCTAATAAACTAGCCTACATTATATGTAATCAAATAGCAGCTAATAGCTAAATTAATGATTGATTAACGTCAGATTTATCATCTATCAATCTTCCGTTTCTCAGTTTGATTTGCCGCCAACTTCATTCCAGCTCTAAACACACACTCAATAATCAATATGTATATCTATATTTTACATTTCTGTCCTTAAATATGTTTTATATCTATATTCTGTATGTCTGTCTTTACATTTGTTCAGTCTCAAACCAATCCCAGGTAATTCACAATATACTCCACCATGGGTTGGTGTTTCAAAGCTCGACAATATCCTGTTCTGACGTGCCAGTGCCACAAAGAGCATCGTCTCTTCAAGGCCTAAGGCAGCTTCCTCAGCACTGGCATAAAATATGACACTACAGTCAATATTGAGCTGATGCTTTTTCTTTCCTTGAAGAAATAAAGCCAATATTACCAAAAGAGCTCAACTATAAACTAAAGTGCCAGAGGCTTTCTTCTAATGTAATCTAAGTGTCGTCTCTCATCGTGACTTTCATCACAACTTCAATAAAGGAAGACATGAAAAGTGGCATGTCATTACCTGGGGCGGTCCTCTCAGCCTGCCACCAAAACAGTTTGAAAAAGAAGGCAATCTGCCTCATCAAATCATATACAACCATCAAGACAGGTGCGGCGAGAAATTAAAAAGTTTAATTTGGAAAGTTGTTGTGGCAATCATTTACACTTTCTCCCTCTGTGCCTTTTTTGTCTGCATTTGAGGAGCCTCAAGAACCATAAACTTTTCATTCCCATTTATTCTTTTAATATTATAATTCAAACAAATTCAGAGGAATATGAAACTTGTGACACTTGTGATAACCAAATGCTTAGATCAGAAATACATAGACGAATGTACAAAATTAAGTGATTCAGGAAAAAAAGGAGATGTATTGAAGCAGTATAAAAAAGCTAAACTTGAAAACTAACAAAAAAGTTAAAAAGTTTAAAGTCGATTAACAACATATAAGAACAATGGGTCTCCAGTCCAGTCTAGACTTAACATCGACTACAGTTGAAGTACCTTTGATTGTTTGTTCCAGTGTTGATCAGCATAGCAACTAGGGATGCAACGGTTTTCAATAATTTATTGAACCGTTCGGTTTGGCCTGTTCGGTTCAATAGACTCACCTAAACCGCAATATTTCGGTATACGCGACATTAAACTT
>NC_085012.1:17827569-17875069 GCF_963854185.1 Sardina pilchardus
ATCGTTTTCCGCAGAAAGTTGCATAGGGTCTCTTTAAAACTTGATGGATGGCATGGATTTATGACCAGCCTTTTCCTCTGTTCAAATTAGCCATGCGTAAGAGGATATGCCCAGCACTGTGTCAGCATCTATCATAGATGCCACTAAGTCACATTAACCTCACGTCCATCTGCCTCGGCCAGCATTTTGTCTCCGCAATACTGACAAAAAGTGCCTTGCTTTTAAAAATGAAAGAAAACATCTGACAGGATATTGTTTGCTATAAAACTCTCTCACATTTCAATAGGTCTTTCCCCACTCCCTTCCAAAGAGCCACAAGTGTGGCGTTGAATGGACCTACTCTTCCACCTGCAGACTATTATGCTAACACTCTGACAGACAAGTGCACAAGTTCACGTTATTGTCCTAGACTGCATTCGATATCATCACAAATGCAATATATTTATTGAATGAGTATTTCTTTCATTGCGAGTATCTGCCCAGGCGAATCTAGGGGCTGATCTCTTTAACCATGCCAACCCACCGCTCCACAGGGAGCTCACCAGCTCCAATCAGCCTCCAGTATAATACGCCTTTGAATGCCACTTGCCCTCAAGGTCATTCATCTTCCACTGCAAAGATGGAGAGGCGTCCGTGCACAGAGAGAGCACATTCCTTCCTTCTCCTTTGAAGAATGTATCCTACAGTTTGCTTTGGGCGATGCATTATTCCTCAAAAAAGTATCTGTCCACTAGACCTCATCAGCGCCGCGCCTTGGAAAGAAAAACAAGAGCCCTCTACACACTTTGCCCATCCGCGGCTGATGTATGAGTATTTCAAAACAATTTCACCTCGTTTTCCAAAAGCGCCATACCTCATTATCTGTCTGGGGCCGAGCGCGGAGGAAAGCTTTGAGAGATTAGAGGAGACACTGGCAGCTCTGAGCAAATATTAATTTGGTCTCGGCGACCCGGCTCCATTCCCTCGCAGGCGCTGGGGGCCCTTTTCATTTTCTATTTATTTCAACACTGACTTTGGGCCAGAGCGCCAGGCATTTCCTCAGCAATAAATCCTAATGTCACTCAGTAGGGGCTCCCGCTTCACACAACAAACATCTGTGTGGTTCCTCCTGATAGAGCAACTGCCATAGATGTGTGTGTGTGTGTGAGCGAGAGAGAAACAGAGAGAGAGAGAGAGAGAGAGAGAGAGAGAGAGAGAGAGAGAGAGAGAGAGAGAGAGAGAGAGAGAGAGAGAGAGAGAGAGAGTGACAGTTGTGATACAAGAAAAGTGCAATGGTAAAATGGAGCGGAAAGGTGAGAAACAAAAAAAAAAAAAAACACAGACATGAGGAAAAATTGAGAGAATGCTACGGTGATAGGGGAGCGCTGTCAAAACCAGAAGCAGCTCCATGTAATAGGTAGTAAGTGTGTGTATGTGCGTGTGTGTGTGTGTGTGCGTGTGTGTGAGAGAGACAGAGGTTGTGTGTGTGTGTGTGTGTGTGTGTGTGTGTGTGTGTGTGTCAGTGGTAAAGAGACCAGCACACCTGTCATGTGGGAGAGTGTTAAATAGATAAGGAATCATGCATGGCTGTGCTGTTGATGTGGGATCATACTTGACAGTATTGTAATGTAAAATGCTGTTGTAATCTTTCATGGGCAGGTCACTCAGTCGCACAGATCACTTTAACCTAGAGTATTGTATAGAACATTTCACAGCATGTGTGTATAAGTTTGAGTGTGTATGTGTGTATAGGTTTGAGTGTGTATATGCATATGTGTGCATGTGTCTGTGTGCGTGTGAAGGAGACAGAGAGAGAGAGCGAGAGAGAGAGAATGTTACTCATAATCGTCTTTGCTTTTATTATACGTTCCTCACACAAACACACACCAGATCTCTTTCTCTCTCTCACACACACACACACACACACACACACACACACACACAGTCACAAACACAGATGCGTAGGCCTACAGAGCCAGCAGCGAGTCTGTGAGCAGGGGAAGGCAGCTGATGATGGAGTGATTGGCTAATGGGGCTGGCAGTGGCAGTCTCTCTCCCGCGTCGTGCTTGCAGGCCAGACAACAGGCACTCACTCTCTCTCTTTCTCTCTCTCTCTCTCTGTCTGCCTCTCTCTTTCTTTCTCTGTCTGTCTCTCTCTCCAACCATGCTGGGCATGGACACGCTCATCAGCCGTGACAGACTGCAGCCGTCTCCGCAAACGCAAACAACAACAGCGGCTGCCCAGCTGTTCTCTCTGCTCTCTCTCTCTCTCTCTCTCTCTCTCTCTCTCTCTCTCTCTCTCTCTCTCTCTCTCTTGCTCACACCTCTCTCTCTCACGCACACACACACACACACACACACACACGACAGGTAGTATTGAATAGAGGTGTTGTCCCTTATCTGTTTCTCCTCAATATCCATCCTTCCCTCCCGTTCTTCTCTCCATCCCTTTCTCACAGCTCTATGTCCTTTGTTCATCCTTTTCTCACAGCTCTGTGTGTATCTTCTAAGAAATGGGTCACTGTAATCACTACCAAATGTGTGCACACTACAGTTGATGAACAAATGTTATTAAGAAGGCACTCAAAGATGAATGTGTTTACTATAAATATGCTTTCTGATGGCTCTGTTTATCAAATACAAAGTGTCACAGCTAATGTTTAAATGAGTTGAACTGATTGGGGTGATGAAGGAAAGAAGGTTTAGTGTCTGATCACAACACAGATGGATTGGTGGTACTGTACGTCTACAGTGAAAGAGAGAAAAAAGAATAGAAAAGAAGGTGGAGAAGGCTGAAGACGAGTGGAGAGGAGATGGAGAGGGGCGTTTCAGCGCTCCAGACGGTCACAGCTGTTCCCACCTTCCGTTTGACCCCTCTTCCTCCAAAAGCCTTTCTGACCTTTCGTCTGGGAAAACTAGGGCATGGCTAGGTAAGCGTTCCCCTGGGAAGGCAGAAACAAAGTAGAAATATATAAATAACTTTGCGCTAAAAGGGTGGATTTTTGTGGGGCATGCAGGCATACAGGTATGAATTTTGAGTTTCGCGATAACAATGAAATGTTTCACTAGTAACATGAACAACTAATAGGTTTTACTCATGACAATTATAGGAACATGTGCCAATGACAACACTGTGTCTTTCGCTCAGGTGAACTCCGGGGCTTTGCGGAGTGCAAAGTAAAAAGAGCGAGAGAGAGAAAAGTGAGCACTATATTCTCAGAGTTGACTACCGGTGTTATCAGTCCCCGCCATTAGACTTGCAAATGTGCAAACTGAGCTGGGAGGGGTGGGGGGTGTGTGTGTGTGTGTGTGTGAGTGAAAGAGAGAGTGTGTGTGTGTGTGTGTGTGTGTGTGTGTCTCTACGAGCAGCCTCACCGGCAGGTCTACGCTGAAGGACCCAGGCCGGTTTGAGCCTCATCTCAGCCGAATAATTGGGCTCCGTTTTTTCTGTGTCACCTCAAGCAAATCACCAAGTTGAAAAGCAGCTGTGTTTTTCTTCTTTCTTCCTATTCATCTCCTGGTCTGGGCATAAAGACCCTTCGGCAGACCGGACTGTTTGAAAGACAAGTTTGTTTAGCTCTGCACACTTTTTGTTTTAGCCCCCCCACTTAACCTCCCTCTCCTGGCCAGCTCAGAGTTTAACGGGAGGCCAATTAGATCGGCGAGAAGTCTGCACCACCACCTGATTGGACAATAATAAGGAAGGCAACTGGAGACTAGCTATCCTGGGGGAGCGACCATGGTGCTGCTGAGAAACATAATGAAACAAAGGAAGGAGAAGGGAAAAAAATAATGGAACAAAATCTGAGAGGCAGCAAATAATAGAAACACACACATTTCTTCTTTCTTTCCTTTTTTATCACTCTCTCTCTCACACACATATTCTCTCTCTTTCTCTCTCTCTCTCTCTCTCTCTCTCTCTCTCTCTCTTTCTCTCCTCTCAAATTCAGAAGGGGCTGCAGGTGGACACTCCTCTCAGCTAAAACCTTAATTGGCCATTTAAAGCAATCAGAGGCTTGTTTCCTCATCTCCACCCTCTCCACAGTCAGCTCCAGGCCCAGTAGCGCAACGACGCCAAGAAGCATTACGCTTAAATAGACAATTTGTTAGGGGGGGAAATGCATTTTGTTTCCTTTAGAGAAGTCAAGAATGGCAGCGCTGGTGGAGAAAGGGTTGAGAGATGTACGCTGAAGCTCTTTTCCACTGTTTACAGTGTGCAAAAGAAATCTTCATGAGTCAGTGTGAAGGTGGTGTTCATCACCACAGCCTACAGTGTATAAAAAAACTTGACAGATTAACCCCCCTCCCCCAGTAACACACACATGCACACATACTGTACACTCAAACTCACATACGCACAGACACACACCCACACACACACACACAACACACACACACACACACACACACACACACACACACACACACACACACACACACACACACACACACACACACACACACACACACACACACACACACCCGTGCGCTAGCACAAACGCACACACACGCACACACCTTTTTCTGAGCTTGTCTGAATGGAACTCTCTGTGGACCCATTAGGCAGTGTAGCTGCACACCATTCCGTGCCAGAGTCAGGAATTTAGTCGCCCTGAATGGATTAACATTCCGATTCCTTCAAATGAACATGGCCGTGTCCCACAGGGCAAAGCGATGACAAGAGGATTTACAGGGACTTGGGCTGGGTAAAACTGCAAGGGGGAAAGGTCTCCTTCTCTTCTCTCTTAATTTGGACTGTTCGCTGCACTTTTGAAGCTGTAAAAAACGAGATGATCTTAAACTTTGGCATGGCGTGCGGACACGGTATGTCACGGTGAAACGGCCTCTCAGTGGCGTATTGCTGTAACTGTAAAAGCTGGTTGAGACATAAAAAAAAGTTTTTTAATAGGTTGTGAGGAATCCATGACAACAGGCATGAGTGAGAGAGTGTTTTTGTTCAAATGGCCTGTAGGCTAATTGGATAAGTAGTTATGTCTCTCAGATAAGTTATGGTTTTTAACTTCCCATTTAATTTGTTATTTCTGGCTAGCAATAATTGACAAAGTGCTAATGAAAAACATTTTACCTTTTGCCCTTGGCTTTTGTCGAGCATCTGCCAAGAGATGTTCATTTGAAATATCTACATCTATGAAAGGATTCAGCAGCAATATTTAAACAGCTTTACTAAAACCTAAATGAAATACTATTAAAGCAACACCATGGAGTTTTTCAACCTTTTGGGGTTCGGGTACGAACCGGTACGAACCAAAGAACTACAAAATTCGACTGCTTTACGGCATATAGGGCACACTTCCCCCACCACTTCCTCAAGTTCTGTGTGAGCGTTGAATAGACAGTTGATGCCTTATAAACATGAGCTACGTGATCTTTTGGCGTTTGAAAAAAATAAAACCCATGAAATTATGTTCATATGATGATATGCTGAAATGCATGCTATGGGCTAGGCTACCTGGAATAGCTAGCCTACATTTCACACGCAACGCAGGCAGTCCGAGTTTGCCCAAGACGTGAGAACTCCTCCTGCAGAAATCGGCTTATCAACAAAAGCATGTGAATCCTAGCTCTGTCATCTAGTCACTA
This sequence comes from Sardina pilchardus, assembly GCF_963854185.1. Taxonomy (NCBI): domain Eukaryota; kingdom Metazoa; phylum Chordata; class Actinopteri; order Clupeiformes; family Clupeidae; genus Sardina; species Sardina pilchardus. Next base: position 17,833,150 of record NC_085012.1, read on the forward strand.
GATTCTAGTGTCATCATGCTGCCAACCAAACTGCACGGGAGCTGGTTATGTGTGCTAGTTATAGCTCAACGTGTAAATCTACCGCCTATACTGACCAAACAATTATCTTGAAAAACAAAGTTATCACGTGTAAGATTCTGTCATCATATTATAAGAGCTCTGCCTCTCCAAACATTTTGGGCATGCAAATATATGCCACTATGGACGTGAATGCCATAGAATACAATATCTGGTGACCATCGATTTTTTTTTATGTTATTAAGACACTAAAAATGACCACCCTAGATTAGGCTACGCTATTGCTCATAAATATCATAATCGTTTTTTTTTTTAACAATGACCAACATCATCCCAATACCGAGAACGTGCACAGACCTGAGCTGAAAGCCTAGTTTTACAAATGTATCACATAACTGGTATCGTAGTAGGCTACCACATAATTTAATATTTAATGTGCAGCCTCAAGTCTAGCCTATACTGTACGCTATGTCTAACTTGCTTCTGGTGTAACCGTGACAGATTTTACGACATATATAAGAAATTACCGTTTCCCAACTGTAGGGGGACCCCGAGAGCAAAACTTACATGGTGTTGCTTTAAAGATAACTCTATCTGAAAGAGTTACATTCTTATGAAAGTACAGCACCAGAAATGGATGGAGATATGGATACTATGGATAACTATTTAAAGATGAAACACCCACTGCCAACCGCCAACACTGTGACGACTAGTTGTTAGTCAAACCACTTGCCAATGAGTAAAAATCAGTAGTCGTGAAATCTCTAAGCTGCATATTAGCAAGCAAAAGGAACAAGCTACTTAATGTTGATAAATCCAACACGCTACACCTTTAAGGGTTTTCAAGGACACTACATTAACCCCTGAGCTTAGATGTGGTGGTAGTTCAGTATGACTGAACTATATTCTGTTGTACAAATGGCTGTTGTTTGTTGCTTTTGGCTTCATCTCAGTGTGTGTGGTGACCAATGCATTTCTTCTAAACATACTAATAACTGAGAATGTGCTATGATTTGTGTTTATGCAACTGGATTTGTGGCTCTGATCAGCATGTGGTTCATTTAATGAGGCCTGTGTTCCCTTAAATAGCAATTCATATCTTTGCACTAGATATTTTCACTTTGAAAACATTGAACATTGTTGTGTGTTCTTGCATGTTATTTAGTGAGAGTTTGTGTGTGGTACCTTCATCAATATAGCACTGCTGTGCAATGCCGTCACAATCATACATATTCATGGGACAAAACTTGATGCACAATATTACTTGAATATACTGTATACACACAGTGTAATTCTTTAATATTGTTTAATTCACCTCACCTACTGTATACACACACACACACACACACACACATATACAGTATATATATATATATATATATATATACTGGAATGGTATAACTGGAATGATTTGTAATTTGAATTATTCAAATTTATCGAACCATTTATGTATGAGTAATTATCTAAAATGATAATGTAATTTCCAGAGAAATCTGATAATTACATCAGTTAAGTTTGTATTTGTATGTGTGCCAGCCTGTCCCTTAACCATGTTAATTTCAACTTTGAAAGGGAATCTGAAAATAAATGCAGTTGTATGAACAAGCAGTGTATAACACAGTAATATATCATATACAACATGGTAACACCTTCAACAATGCCTGTGAGGTACCTTAATGGTCAAATCTTCAACACACGCCATATACTTACTTGAACAACCCAACTAATTAAATTGGATGTGTTGAATAAAAAATGACCTCAATGTCTCCTCACCTTAGTTGCCCAAAATTACATTTCATGACATTATACAGCGCTGCTGTGTTTTCTCAATAGTTCCCCTTCCCCTTCTCCTCAACATGTTTGTGTAAGCACAAGTGTGTGTGCGTGTGTGTGTGTGTGTGTGTGTGTGTGTTTGTGTCTGCATTTGTGCAAGCACACCTTCCACAATTCCGACACTCACCATAAAACCTGTGACTTTCACTTGCAGTTTTTTTTCCCCCCGTAGCCTATCACATCAGTGCAGCTGGGCCAGGCTTAGCACTGCTGTTCATATCTTGTAGATAACACTTTGCCTGCATGAGCAGGATTGTATTCAAATAGGAGCCAGGGTATAGTCTCAGTAAGCACTCGCGATCACGGCAGGGATCAGGCTCATTCACAGGCTATGAGAGAGGAGGGGAAGGGAGGGAGGGGAAAAAAGGTGCAGTCGGGCAGGTGAAGTGAGGTGAGGTGAGGTGAGGTGAAAGATAATGAGAGAGACGGGAACAGATAGACATGGAGAGCGAAACAAAGATGGAAGGACGGGTCGCCGAAGTACGGTTCTCTCCCATTCTAGGTCTGTACTCACAGTCACACATCATACTATCAAACTGTACCCAGGCTCGGTTGAACACTAGAATCTTTTGGCATAGGTGCGATCAAAAGTCCAACCATGCCCTGCCCTGGGGTGCGTTTCTAGAAAAGTTAGCAACAGCGTTGTTTAACCACCGTGGTGCGACGCAACTTGCTATCAAACAACGACAGTGTTACACCTGTTTCCAGAAAGCATCGTACCTGTGTCGCAATTCGCTACCTCCGTTGTTCGAACACCGTTGTTCCAACAACGTTGTTGAGGACCCAGCGGCACATTTCATTGGTGGAAAAGGTGTCAACGTATAATACCCCACCCACTAGAAATGCTCCGTCACTGGATGCCGATCACTTGTCTTTTATAGATTCTCCTTTCCTTCCTCGATCCTCGTCCTTACTGAATGATAGGGCGGCAACAATGGGATAGAGGACCGAGGATCGAGGAGGGATGTTGAGAGGCACCCACTATGTGTCGACGAGTCTAATTTAAACCCAAAGTGATTCATGCTGGCATTATCATTGCTATCAGAAAAAAACGTAAACCTATGCAAGCACATGAAACAGTTTGCTTAAGCTGTCCAATATATGTACTTATTTGTGTGAAATATCTAAAAAATATCTGTACAAAATATATATGGCCTAGACTAATTACAAATGATCACAATACTAAATCGGTGTCTGGTGGTTCAGCTGTTGCACGTCAGTACATTGCGCGCGCGGCCCAAGTTCGCATCTTACCTCTCCATGTCACTTTTGAGTAAGAGCAGGCATACCACACACACAACAATAGGTTAGACCCTAAATATATTTAATTGCTTTACATCGAGTGGCCAGGAACACGACATCAGTTTAATAGTTCCACGACATTACTTATTAGGGTTATTTCCACGTTTCACTAGTCAGAAACAAAAGCATGTGTGATGCATACGGGAAAAGAACCTACTATGTTGTGATGATAAACCACCTGCCTTAACCACTATACTAATGAACGGTGTGCTTGACCCGAGGGTTTGTCAATATTATAACAGTAGCCTACCAAAACGCAAACCAACAGGCAAATGAACGCAAGGTAACACACGTAGCAAGAATGAGCCCAACGGTATTTTACTTTATATTAGCTTACAGTATAGCGCAATCATTGAGTCACGAGAAAACAACAACTTAGTGATTTTTGGTTGGGCGCTTGTGATTTTTGGTCAGGCGATCTTGCACTGACGACATCACCAACTGGAACTCCCAAGGTACGACACAGGTGCGACTGCCCAGGGGCAGTAGTTCAAACGACCAAACTTTGCGTCCTTGTTTGCGATTGAGAGTTTGAACTACCTTTTCTAGAAACACCAAATTCAAGAACGACGGAGCGAACTCCCAAGATTGCGACGCAAGTTAGCAAACGACGCTTTCTAGAAACGCACCCCTGCCCGAGTCCAGCTCCTCAAGCGGACGGTACGTAGCGATCACACTGGTCAAACGAACCGGACTTTGGGGGCCAAGAGTACTTGGTTACGGTATGGAGGGTATAGCATGAGTAGGCTATGCCCTGAGAAAGGACAAAAACGAGGAGACAGAAGGACAGTGAGATGTCCTGTTGTTTATGCTAGTGCTGTTTAGTACAGTACACATCACCAGCAACACATACGAGCCATACACAAAGTTGTTCACAGGTTTATGTACAAGCATTGGCATACAGTCCAGTTGTTCTGTTATATGGGTGCATATAGTTGAGAGGCATTGTGGCTCTGTTTGTTTGCAGTGCTTCAATTGACAATGCCACAGAGCGAGAACTCAGAGATCACTGTTTGCTCACCATGCGTCCGTGGCTGCACTGTGTGTATCAGTAACACTGGCTTTGCATTGATTCAATGTGCGCCTGTTGTGCTTGCAAATAAGTTGGGAGTCCTTGCTTGAAAGAGACTTGTTTATTTTGCACCTCACTGACCAAACTAAAAAACAATAACACCCAGTCTCTCAGAGAAGACCCGTCAATATCCTCTTCATCACCTCATCACCTCTTCTCACCAGGACCAAGTGCTGTGACGTGGTGCCTCCTCAGTAATTATCCAATGAAAACAGTGGGAGGTCGGAGACAGACCTTTTCTCACAAGACTTTCTCCGTTGTGTGAGAAAATCTTCCCAGAAACGGCATTACTGTTCCTGATGGGAGACATTAATATGAATTTCAAATATTGAAAATGTCACATGTTGTGACCCCCTCATGCTTGAAAAATGTTTCAGGCCAATATCATTGTGCTGTCTCTAGCTTATTCTGGACTGGATCTGGTCAAATATGTCTGCCACATCCTGAAATCAGCCCCCAAAAGAGGAATAACCCCCCTCTCCAGCTCCTGCTGCACAACTTTTCTTTTCTGTTTACTTCAGCCATTCTTTTACTGTGCCCTCAGTTTGTCTTAAATTAGTTAGTTGGAAAATCTAAATTCAACAGCCGGCAGCAACATTCTGTTTTCCTTGTGCTTGTGCTCTTTTTAGTGGGTTTTCTTGAGGAGCTTCCGTTTCTGCTGATGCAGTTATTATCGAACTAATCTCCAACTGTGACCGAATTGGAGCCTCACGTCCACAGTGACAGATGCGTGTTTTATCTCAAACATACTCTGGGCATCTGGAGAACTCACACGGTGGCATCGCTGCAGAAAGCCTAATGAAGAAGAGGAGGCTTATCACAGTGGACAGCTGGTAGTCACAATTTTGTGTTTTAAATAAGAAAGCAAAAGAGTCTTACTCCAGTGCAGCGTGAACAATCTAAACATATTCACCACCAGCCGTCAACATCCAGCCTCGCATACTGTGTAGTGCAGAATTGAAAATCTTTCCACATTGGACATACGTACTGTATCAGCAGTTATGAGGGTGGTATGAAAGGAATCACTTCCAAAAGAGTGTGAGGGTTCTATGAACATTCAGCTTTTCAAAGAGCTAGCATGGCATAATGAAGGCTTGAAACCAGAGGGGCGTAAGTGACATTTCACCAACTTTGGAGGGCCAAAACAACACCAATTAGTTCACTGTGTTCAGCGTTAAATCCTTTGGTTTTTTTTTTTACTAAAAACTCTTTTTAAAAATGCTTCTAAAATTATTTTTGACTTCACCAAAAATGTCACCTACGCCCCTCTGGTTCCCACCCCTCAGTCAAGGTCCTTCTTCCCACAAGGTTTTATGATCACATTTTATCTGAAGGGCACAGTGAAGGGACTCGGAACGTTCATCACCTGACACAGGTTCACGATAATTACTCCAAATGTCCAGCACTAAATCTTTCACACTTGTCAGGTCCACTCTGGAGCAGCAAAAGTGGTCTCTCTCTTCTCCTCTGTCTTCCCCTCTCCTCTGTGAGCTGCACCACATGCTTCCTCACACGTTCTCTCTGATAACTCAGATCTCACTGGTCCAGCTTCACCGCAGGTTAGAGGAGGACAATCTATTAAACCCATCTATGTGGGTTTTACAGTCCTAGCTGTCCCGAACCCACCCTGGTCATGATTGGCTATTTTCAGTTTTCCTTTCCGTGTGTGCTGTTGGGTATATGGTCTTTTGGGCCCTGCCGTCGACTTCAAGGCAGTGCCGCCTGGAAGGTGCTAGGGTTAGGCAAGTCGGCGATAGGGGCCCAAAAGAACCTCAAAAACACCAGCTGTGTGTTGACACGGGACACTCCTTCCTTCTCCAGGCTTGACCTAAGCCCTGCTCTACAGCGCTGGTGTTGCCGCCTGCACACTTGCAGGCAATCTACAGGTCAGTGTGGGCATTGAACCTCTGCTCTAAGAATCATTCGGTGCTAAATTATCTCACCATATTCCGCTGGCCACTGGTGTTTGCTGCTGTGATCTAGCCTGGATTCAGTTTTCAAGGAATTACTCTGCCCTATGTTATAGATCTCTGTATTTTTGGGACTGTATTTCTCAGTGTGCTGTTGTTGTTTTTGTTGTTGGTGTGTGTGTGTGTGTGTGTGTGTGTGTGTGTGTGTGTGTGTGTGTGTGTGTGTGTGTGTGTGTTGTGAGTGTATGTGTTCATCTTGGCCTGTAAAAGCCCCTGGCTTGTTATTGTTGGGATCCTACTGAACTCTGCGGTCTCCTTCATGATTCACAGAGGCTCAGCAACTCAATATTGTGTGTGTTTCTTCTTCTGTATCTGCACAGGCACTTGAAAAGAAGATTCATAAACACCCGTTTATTTTCCATATTCTCATCTATCGTTTGTGTTTGGGTCCTAATGCTGCCTTCCAGTTCTCATTAAGTCAGAAAATTGCTGGTAGGAATCTCTAAATTTAATCCAGACAAACTAGAAAGTTTTCTAGGAGGACCTTTGACCTTGTCTGTAATACAACATAATAGGCTACCATTTCTTCCCTGGCATGTGCTTTGTTTTTCTGACAGCTGATACTGTCATGGTTATACACAACCATGTAGCGATTAAGTAAAGTGATGTTTTTGTTATACTCATTTCATTACTAAATATGTAACATATGATTACTGTCTCCAATAAAAACAATGAGAAAATTGGCCACAGAATGAGGTTGGTACTAACAGATAGGCACAGAGAAGTTTGGCCTATTGTATATCAAATAGTGCAGCAAGGGGAAAACACAATGTTGATCCTTGAAAATCTGTGCAGATTCAAACACGAGAGTGCCATCAGAGCAAATTTATGTTGTGACTTCATTTCTGTCACCAGACACTGTCGGTTAAGTCACTGGACACACTGTGTGTAGGTACAGTAGGAGCAATTGAAACTGCCATGCGTTAAATTCAGAACAACTGGCTCTGGCAGTCATCCTGGTGTTGGATAAAAGCAGAAAACACACCTGACAGACTGGAATCAATGTGGTTAGCTTTGCATGTGACATCTCTCTCTCTCTCTCTCTCTCTCTCTCTCTCTCTCTCTCTCTCTCTCTCTCTCTCTCTCTCTGTCTTTCTCAGCTTTTCCATATTGAATGTTCTATTGTTGATGGTGAATGGTCTGGCCAGAATAGAGTTATAGTTTACATTGTTAATGACTGATGTGCTTTAATTACTGTAGCACAAGGAGTCTAGAAGGAGCTTAGGTGTACATGTTCTGTCCTTTTCAGAATATGTTTTTGCACAAGCTAATTACCAACACCTACAGTACATAGAGCAAAACAACAACACTGTCAGTCACAAACACAGTCACACTGCCACTATGTGACTGACTGCTCAATGACCTCTCAGCACAGCATTAGTGTCTTAATGATGGGCTCATCAATGTCCATCATATCTGCCAGCCTGGCCCTCAGACAAGAAACACGTCTGGCCAATCAGCGACGAGAGGGGAAGACAAAACCAAAACTTATTGTGATAAGCAGTAACAGCAACACATGCAAAAACAATGCAGTTGGAAAAATGCAGAAATGTATTTACCGTAAAGGTAGACCCACATACATTGTTTCCTGACTGTTGCCGCTGTTTATCGCCAGTTTGTGAAGGTATGGCGAAGTAGGAAGTGACATTAGGAATCTCTGATCAATGTGATTGGTTAGGCTGGACCAACGATTTCAAAGTTTAGTGCTCATTGCGATGCAAGTGTTGGAAACGAAGCCCAATCATGACTCATCAGACTCTATTCACTTTGCAAATGAGTTTCTTGTGTCAGAATACGAGAACCTGAACTATCTATCACACTGTACTTCTCCTAACACTTCAGACAGCAGTGTGAAGCTCAGAGATGAAACGGCATTCTAATTACCCTAACATGCCTCTGTTTTCTTTAAAGGTATACTATGCAGGATTGGCGATTTCATTGCCGGTTTCGCTTTCACTTTTCATTTTCGCTCGTTTTATGCTTGCATATTTCTCTGCAAAGCTTCCCCTACAGCTTTAGCATGTATATTTGACAAAACTCCCCAATCGGTTAGTCTGCCGTGCCTTTTCATGAGACTTTACATGACACTTCCTGGATCGAGCATGGGTGCGTGCCCGGTGTCTCCTGAAGTTGCAAGTGTGGTTCTACCGCTACAGAGCACTAGAGCGGCCAAAAAAAACACTGTTTGACCGGTAATGACTAATTTTATCATATATAACAGTATGGATCGAATTGATTAACTGAAAAACGTTGCATAGTATACCTTTAAATCAGATGCACTCTTTTGAACTTTGTGTTTGTAATTATTTACAAAGCTATTTTATTTAGCTTACTTTTTGAGTATTTCTAATCCTATTTAACAGAACAGAAGATCCAAGATAGTTGAAGTGATGGTTGACAACATCACACTTTATCACACTTTATACAAGAGGTTTCTATATGATTCACAGTCAATAGCTATGACAAGAAAGAGTCATACAGGCGAGGCCTGAGGACTCCAGTAAGAAAAGCCTTGTCAGAAGACGTGCAGATCTAAGTCAGTGAAAAGCCAGGACAACCTTTGTCAGGACAGAGGTGTGTGAGGAAGTCATGACTGGATCATTGGTGAGTTAATCTGCACCACTCATCTTCATCTTGATGTAAGGCCTTCATTGGTGCATTATACAGTATATGCCACGTGTGCTATATGCTAGGCTATACTATATGTTGGACAACACCGGCACCACAAATGAAGTCGTTATTGCCCTCAGCATACAATCTTAAAATTAATGTGTTGTCCCTATCTGGTCACAGAAATGTGTTAAAATCAACAAGTTGTGTTGTTTTCAGCACATTTGTTTCAAGACTGCAATATGGCGAGAGACAAAGGTATCCTATGACAACCAGATGGCAGAACTCCATAGTATATTCTACACAGCCTTGATCACATGCAGTAATTTAATCTTAACAACATCTTAACATGTCAGAAAGCATGATTATCCTTAATGTCTCAATCCTGCAGAACTGTGAGACATTGCCTCAGCGTGTGATTTTTCTATTAGGAACAACACTTACACTCTTATTTATGGAACCCATACATCGAGCAGCTGCGAGGATAAACATTTTTCCTTTTTTGTACTTCATGATTCCACTTAAAAATGAATCTATAGCAATCTGCCTCTCAAAATGAACTTATATATAATGAGACTAATGAAAAATGCATGAACACAAAAAAATGTGCCAATGAAAAAATGTGCTTAATTGCAGCTGGTGTGTAAGACCACACAGGGCTCATCAGGGTGTGTGTGTGTGTGTGTGTGTGTGTGTGTGTGTGTGTGTGTGTGTGTGTGTGTGTGTGTGTCCGTGCGTGTGAATTCCTTTATACCTTTTTACAGCCTTTGTTACCCCTCGTCAGTTAACACCATAACAACAGCAATGAAAAACATAGACATAATAAAAAACTAAATATTTAGTATTCAGAAGTTTCAGTACTGGAGACTACTTTCCATTTCTTTTAGCCCTGGTTCCTGGAGGAGAACTCTGGTAATCTGTGCAGTGCTGTTCTGATGACGCCAAGGCCAGCCACGTGGGGACGGAACAATAATCCTCAGTGCGGTCCAGAACAAATGATCCTCAGCAGAGCATGTGTAAAGGCCTTTCTCCTCTCCATGCTCTTATCACTAATTAATTCAGTGTTTCTAATTACCTATTCTTTTGCTCCTCCCGAGTAGGGATAATTATTTTTCGTCTAACAATTTCCTTTTTCTGAAATGATGGTTTGAGATAAAAAAAGAAAAAAAATGAAATGAAAATGATAGGACGGTTGCAGACTGGAGGGGAGAGAGAGAGGGGGAGAGAGAGAGACCTAATGTTTGAGTGTGTGGAGTCAGTAACTGTCCTATCTGCTCTTCATTGAAGTAATTCTGGTGGAATGGTGAAACACAAGTGAACAGTCATGACTGGACTGAACCTTTACATTGAACATGAAAACCAAACAGAAGCATTCTGCCTACATATTTTGTATCGCCCTGGGCCTGGAGAAAATAGGATCAGAATTTGCTTGGATAGTCCACCTACAGACTACCTGCAGATGCTCAGATACTCGACTGTGTCTGAGTGTTGGCATGGTATGGTAGGGGCAGAGAGTGGCAGTCACAAATTCTTCCCGCCACCTCTGTGAGGAGAGGGACAGCTATATGGCCCTGGGAATAAAGCATCTCCTCTGCCAGACCTGTAAACATAACAGCAACAGGAGTCTGCCACTGAACCTGCTCCTCTAGGCTACCTGGTGAATGTGTTGTGTAAGTGGTGGCGGCCATTTTCCATGATTGACAGCAACTTGCTCAGGGTCTCCATTACTGATGTTATATATACTCCAGCTTAGCGCTAGTAACAGAGCTAGCTTTTCCCACCAGCATGCCCAGTCGTCCAGCATCCTTCTAATGCCTCTCCTGCTCATGGCAGCATAGAGGAGAACACTGGCAATGACAGACTGGTAAAACATCAGGAAGAGTTTGCTGCAGATGTTAAAAGAGCCTCTGGTAGCAATCAGAGAAATGGAGAATCAATCTTTGGAGAACCAGCCACAATTGTACAAGAGCCTATACCGATATGCCATTATGTAAAATTACTTTGGAGATTGTCTTTACTGGTTCCTATCCTTCGGCTTGCAACAAATCCACATGTACTGTATCCAGGGTAAAGGGCACATGCAATGAGTGGTATTTACAATGGATATACAATGGACCTATGTGTAACTAGCAGAGTATAGCTTACATGCATTCTGCCCTTGCCTAATTTGAACTCATAAGCAAAGAGACACTAACTTCATGTCTGAATGACTGAAAAAAAAATAATCTAATGACATTTATTGTGCAGAGGAGTTGTTTGGGACTCGTTGCTAAGGCCTGCCTACATCTCATGACACCGCGTCTTCAGCTGTGCTTTATACTGTATGTACCTTTCACTTAGCCTGATTACCATCGACTTTCAAAGGCTCTGCGAGACTTTAGTCTGACCAACAGCCTGTGCTAACACGGTTTCTCCAAGCCCTGGTTGACCCGCCTCCTTGAAGTGCCTCGATTTGCTACTGGTCGATGTCAGAAAGCGGTTTGCCGAGTTTAAACCAATAACAACACTCTTTCCGCTGCCTTGAACACGCCTCTACCCAGAGCCGTTGGAGCTGCTCAAAGTTGATTGGTTCTCGACCAAAGGGGGCAGTTCCGCAGATTTCGGGAACTCAGAAATCCTTCCCGATTAGCAGTTGACCAGACCAGCGACAGAAACAGCCTGAAGGCATTACGTCACTGGGAGGGCGTTCCAGGCTACCTTTCACTATAGACCAGGTTATTTCTTGGGCAGTGGCGTAATGATGAAGACTTGCATTGCGCTTTGCACCACGATAGGGCCCTCAGCACCTTTGTCCATAAGTGGCTTAAACCTTTTTTGGTGCTAGGTATATTGGGCCTAAACCTGTTTTGGTACTAGGTATGGTCTTAAACCTGTTTTGGTGCTAGGTATTTGGTCTTAAACCTGTTTTGGTACTAGGTACTGTTACTACTGTATATGGTCTTAAACCTGTTTTGGCGCTAGGTATATTGGCCTTAAACCTGTTTTGGTACTAAGTATATTGGTCTTAACCCTGTTTTGGTACTAGGTATATTGGTCTTAAACCTGTTTATATTGGTCTTCAACCTGTTTCGGTTCTAGATATATGGTCTTAAACCTGTTTTGGTGCTAGGTATATTGGTCTTAAGCCTGTTTTGGTGCTAGGTATATTGGGCTTAAACCTGTCTTGGTGCTAGGTTTATTGGTCTTAAGTTCCATAGGTGTCTTTGTTCATTAGTGCTTACAGTGATGTGATAATAATGGGCATGGAAACAAAATCCTCAGTGTGCCTTTAAGTATCACCCAGGGAGTTTTGCTATGGAGAATCATCAGGCACGCATGACAGCTTTGCACACTTACGAGACCCACACAAACATTTACTTAGTGCACATTCCCTTGGATGAACCCAAGTTGAAAGACTCTGTGTCCTCATCGAACATTACTGTAATTATGTGTTCCAGAGTTAATACATAATGTAAACCTCCAGAGCCCACTCTTCACAGAGCCATGGGTGACAAGAGAATACGATCTGCTTTCGCTGTGGAGTTTGTTCTTCTTTTAATGGCAGTCTACCCTGACTTGCCTTTGAAATGAGAGAACTACATTAGAGTTGTGTAAATACAGAATGTTCACATCAAAGGCAGTGTCCCAGTTTTGTAGCATGCTCTATTAAAATGGTCCATATTGTTAATATTATATTCTAAGTGTTTCCTTCCTGGCAAGGTTTTTACTACATCTCTTGTACTATTCAGTATTTATTTTACAGTGATACGAGCCATACGACTGGTGAAATGAACAAGAGAAAATACTCACTCTTACACATCACAGAACTCAAGCAACACTATTTTGATATGGAGTTTTTCCAAGACGTGCCCATCTAAATTTAAGTTATGTTCTCTGACTCTGTGTGTGTGTGTGTGTGTGTGTGTGTGTGTGTGTGTGTGTGTGTGTGTGTGTGTGAGAGAGTGTGTGCCCACATACACACCTTGTGAACTGTCTGACAAATGACTCCAACTCAACAGAGTTTGTTGAATGAACAGAGGGGTATTAAAATTGCTCCAATCTGATGCCTGCCTGAATTTGTGGTCCTTTTTAAGAGCTAGCTGTCAGTAGCATTAGTAATGTGCAAGCTCAGCTGTCATATGGACTGTTTCCATGTTGTTACATTGCCATTAATATAGTCATAACTATGGCAAAGATCAATCATGTTTTTTTAGAAAATAAACAAACTTCACATTTCTTTATGGAAATGCAAGTTTGACTTGTAGGGATCCCGTTCATGTTCCACAGCACTCTGTTAAGAGGTTCAAAGTCTAATCTGCCTCTATAGAGATACTGTATCTCACTTTGGATTTCCTTTTCTGTGTAAAGTTGCATCAAACAGTGGATGCAAAAACCCACATTTGTATTTTATATAACTATTTTTGTTGTGAATAAACTTGAGATATGGCAATGAGCTGACACACAGACTCAGGAGGTTGTCTGAGATGGTGTCTTGGTTTCTATTAACACATGTGACCATGTGACTTCTCAGCATCCACAGCAGTGACATGGGGGCTATAGAAAGCACTGTTTTAATTAGGAACAGTGTGCTCATGTGATGAAAGGATTTCCAAAACGTGTTTTCTAATGAGTCATGAGAGGACCCTCTCCACTGAGTATGCACCTCAACCCACAAAGAGAGAGAGAGTGAGAAAAAAAAACATGAAGAAGCAAAGAAATAACTTTAATAATATTGTGTCAAGTCTATTCGGATGGGATTAGTGTTATCAGTGGACGCTGGGGAAATTTGTGCATCGCAGATGTTCTAGTGATAATAATTCCGTCCAGACTGAGTTCCTCACACTCGACCTCCGTGAAAATTACACAGCAAATTACCTCATGCTTTTCGCCCAACTCTAGGGGGTGTTTTGATCATTTTGAAAGACTCCCAGAGAGACATGTAAACATTGATCTCAGAAATACATTTTGCACATATATTTTTTTCACTTTTATCAAATTCTCTCTAGGACCTTCTTTTCTTTGCAAGAGAAAGTTATTTGGACTGATATTTGCTCCCCACTGAAATGATGATTCAAATTCCATATCAAGAAATGTGTTGAAAGATTGAAAGAGACACATCCTTTGTATAGCTCAGTTGTCCATGGAACACACATTCCCTTGGTCCTGCATGGGCTAACTGAAAGCAGTAAAAGCTTTGTAAACCCAAAACCTCTCTGACCTGTAAGGAAAAAAGTTTTTGAGAGATTTGTGTAAAAATAAGAAATATGTATTAATCATTCCAAAGTGTAGATATTCATCTCTTTTTTTTTCAGATTTCATATACTGTACTGTATGTGCGCACATGTGTTTGGGTGAACTCTGTCTTGCCATCTTCCCCTCCCGTCTCTGTTGCCTCAGTGCTGGAGCTCTTCCTGTGATGTCTACCCTCTCTCCCTTCATAATTCCTCTGCTTGATTGATAATCGCATTGCTCTCTGTCTTTGATTGATCCAGTTCACTGCCCACTGCATGTCCTGTTCTCAGGTGCTGGTCTCTAAATCTAAGTCTCTAAATCTCTTAAATACTGTCCTGCCCGTAGTGTCCTCCTCTGCTACCTTGCCTCTCTCTGGACCCCTCATCCTGATCTTCCCTGTGCCTCACCTTTCTGTTTTGTTTACATCTTGATAATGTGGTTAGTGTGGTTAGTGTGGCACTTTCACTTCCACATGTACATTGAGCACAGGAAAACAACCAGTTTGATATTATATGTATTATTGTTTTAGATATGAAATAGTAAGACATATCTTGAATTCTGAATAACCAAATCAAAGTATTTGTACTTTTTTTTTTCTTGAAATATTCAAAGGCCATGCTTACAAAAAACATGTGCACATTGTTAGCCCACACTGGCAAACAGGACTTTGGATCAGCGTGCTTTACCTATGTCGCAAAAGTGTCACTTGAGAATCCATCTCTTTCCCCCTACCGCTCTCTCGCCCTCTCTATCCTTTTTTTCATTCCTGTGTGTTCCAAATATAAGAGAGGGATAACATAAAGTGAACATGTTTTAACACCCTCTGTGGAATATGGGAAAGGATAGATTGTTTGCTTAATTCTAGAAACCCAACTCTCTCAGTGGTACCAGCATTGGTGTATGAGTGTGTATGAATGGGTGAATGTGAGGCATGAAATGGTAAAACTTGTAAAAGAAAAGTGCTATACAAATGCAGTCCATTAGCCATTTACTGTTTAATGTTGTTTTTTTGTGTTTTGAAATACACAGGATCAGTTTGTTATATTCCTAGTGCTATTACAGATTTCTCACAGTTCGACAACCAAGCCTATTTAGCATCAAAAACAAAACCTATGAAGCAGGCACTTTCTGTCAACAGTTTTTCACTGTAAAGAATGTGGTCTTTATTACAGAGCAAGAAGATAAAAAAAATAAATAAATACGTACAGAACATGTGCCTTTTCAGAGAGCTTGTGGCAGAATAAATATGATACGCGTGTCCTTAAGGTTAGTAGCAATAGGGCCCACACAGTGAAAAACACCACAAACACACAAATAAAGACCCTCTAAATGTAGGGCATTTCAATCTCAAATGGAAAGTTTAAAAAAAAAAACATGAATATTGTGAAGAATGTGTTCTCTTATCACTGCCATGAAAAAGTTGCAGTTTGAGGCGTTGTTCCACTATGCCAGCCTACTGTATGTTCTGACAGTATTAACAACAAATGTGGGAACCAGCCCTAGAGAGAGGCATCCCTGTCTGACAGTTACCTCAGATAATGAAGTGTGGGGGTGGTAGCCAGGATTAGGCTATGACACACCAAATATAGGTTTGATACAAACAGTAATTTGGTGACAGAAGACATTCTTGCAGATATTAATTGGCAATGCTCTGCAGTCTGACAGGCAAAAACAATACATCCTCACTGTTTGAGCCATTTTGAAAAAAAAAAAAAATATGATTCTTCAGCAGACTGTCTGAAATGACAAATTAATATTATTTCAATCTAGGCTTATATTTCTTAAAACATATAGGCCTATGGATCTCAGATTTATGGACTTACTGTATCATCCCATTAATTCTCAGGTGATGCTGCACTGCCAAACTATACAGCCAATACTATATCTCTCATTAAGACATTTCTGTCCACAGACCAACACTATTTCAAGTGCACACATGGTGTATGTATACATACGGTCATCCCAATTGCAAATCTCCCTCAGCACCAAGGCTATGTTGAGTGTCCTGCACCCATGATGGAGGACTGGATTTCTCCCTTATCTGATAGCGATAGGAAGGTAATCTATAATCAATTCTGATGGATCCCTTGGTATGTTCCTGCCGACTATAATCCTATGAGCGTGGGTCTGAAATGAAACACCTTTCTCTTCGGGAGAGTTTTAATCTCATTCTCAGTGGGGATTTTATCACAGGCATTCATATCATGTCTTAAGTCCTGAGCTCAGAAGGATTCACGCTCTCCACACTTTGCCTTTCTCGTGATTGCATTTTTTTTGTCTTGTGCGTGTGTGCGTGTGTGCGTGCGTGCGCGCATGTGTGTGTGTGTGTGTGTGTGTGTGTGTGTGTGTGTGTGTGTGTGTGTGTGTGTGTGTGTGTGTGTGTGTGTGTGTGTGTCTGTGCCTGTGTCTGTGCGTGAGTAAGTGAGAGAGAGAGAGAGAAAAGAATAGAAACATGTCATTCTCATTTTCAATTTGACAGTATAAATCATATTTTTCTTTTTGTTCCAGTGTCATGTCAATTATCCCATGCTATGTGCAATGCACAATACACTGATGCCTGATTCCACAGTTGCCTGACTTAGAATGTATAAATCAATAATACAAATAATAATAATACAAAAAAAACCTTTCCCTTACATCTGAAATACATAAGACTACATAATGACTGGGTTGCAACAATGATGTCAATACAATTCTGTAGCACTTTCTGAGTATATTACTACCTGAACTGAGCACGAGAGGCCCAGATTTCATGCAATGTGGGATCTCTTTGTCAAACATGGTCTCCTTTTGTCTTTGGGAACCTCTTTACAATATAAGTAATGAGACAAAAGCTGTAATAATTATTTGAATGGGAATGCTTGCTCAGTAAGAGCCACCGTTGTCATGGCTGCTATGTGAATGTCTGCCTTTGAGTTGCATTTGACCATTTCTTTTTTGAGTCTGGACTGGTCACATAGGAAAACGGACACATTGAACCCATCTGTCACAATTACAAGAATGCCATTATTGTGTCAGATTTGGTATGTTTTCCATGGTCTTCAAATTTGTTGTGATCAATGAGTCACTTACCGCTGCAATGTAGACTTGAGAGGAGTCTCAGCCCATAATGTGATTTAGAGATTTGTTTATTTTTTGAACATATTTGAGTTCATTCATTTTAAGGTCAAATGCCTACCTTAGCAATTAAGCTATATCTGTGTAGCTCAGCTTCTCTTAATCTCAGCAACTCTTAATGAGGTTTAATGGGGATCATACATTAATGAATCCAAATGGCCACACAGTAATAGATCACTTCCAGCATATTTTCTTTTTCAAAAGCTATGGGCATTAAGGAATAATCACTAATTAAACATATCAATCAGTATTCAGTCATACTTGCCAGCGTTAAAGAATGAAGAATGGCTAATAATTCCACAACAAAAAAGAACTTGTGGGTGTTCTCTCTAAAATTTGTCAATAAAGTTTAGTCATTCACAATCCCAACATCAATAACACGCTGCTCTCCCAGTAGACCATCCAATGTGTGTGTGTGTGTGTGTGTGTGTGTCTGTGTGTCTGTGTGTCTGTGCGTGCGCGAGAGAGAGATAGAGAAAGAGAGAGAGAGAGAATGTGTGTGTGTGTGTGTGTGTGTCACATTTCCCTAATTCTTCACCATGTGCTGTGACTAGCAGATATTTTGAGTATTTGTATGTCCGTCACCATGCACTGGTCAGTAGCTGTGTGTAAATGATACTTCTGTTGCGTTAGTGCTTCCCTGGATTAAGAGTGCCATGCAAGCAAGTTTGTGTCTGTATGTGTTTATGTGATTGTTTGTCTGTGTGGGTGTTTGTGTGTCTATGTGTGTGTGTGTGTGTGTGTGTGTGTGTGTGTGTGTGTGTGCTGTAGGAAACTGTCTAGAGAGAGGCAGAGGAGCTTAATCTCAGCCGTGGCATCTCTGCGGTGATGAGGGTGCACATTTCTAATCTCTCGCCAGGCCAAGCCAGAGCGGCAGAGACGGAAGGTGAAGTCACAGTGGCCGAGCACAGACAGACACACACACAGTATCAGGACAGGACAGTTATTACCCAACACACACCTGTCTTGTTAGAATGTGAAGCAGATTGTGTGCCACCTCAAAAAGCTAGCACGACTTTGTGGGGACGAAAGAGGAAAATATGTCACAATATGTTGCTTTTATCAGTGCAAAGAAAAGGAGTGACCGACGGATTTGTTGGTGCCGCCATCAACGGCTTGCGGTTTGCCACTGATTTGATCATAACCAACAGTCACTGCAATGGTGGTAGGCTTGGTGAACCCTGCCTGACCTGCCGGCGAATTTGGATTTCGCCCATCAGATCAGGCTGGAAACATGCACATCTATCTCCTCTGTTCCCTGCCAGAACCTTTGGCTCCAATCACAAACTAGCTTATCCAAAAGATGCAGCGGATCTGATTGGTTGAAGGATTATCCAAGTG
Source organism: Sardina pilchardus (assembly GCF_963854185.1). NCBI lineage: Eukaryota > Metazoa > Chordata > Actinopteri > Clupeiformes > Clupeidae > Sardina > Sardina pilchardus. The sequence continues at coordinate 17,851,624 of NC_085012.1, forward strand.
TATGGAGTCATGATTTTAGTCCCACCCCTTCTCCCAGAGAGCATGCCTCTCGTGCAGTAGAAATAAAGCGCAGCCTCCCCATACTAATGCTCAATCTTAAAAGACTAAAATGACAAAAAAATGTGTTGGTATTTCTTGGAGGGCCCATAAGGAGATTGGGTGTTGTCTGGTTGTGTTCCAGAACAGATCATAAACAGCCAGTGCAGCAAAGAGGATTTTCTGAAGAATGTTTTGGTGCCTACATCAAGGCCTTGTCTGGTTATATTGCTGGATGGATCATGAATGGCCACAGCTCAAAGAGTATAGACTGAACAAAATGTTGGTGTCCTTGGGTGCCTATATGAGGGGTTTGTCTGGTTATGTTGTTGATAAACGACTACAGCATCGAACAGGAATGAACAATATGTTTCTTTAGAACATGTGAGTCATGTGTATGGAGAGGAGTGGGTTTAAGATGTCAGCTATTACTGTTTAGGCATCATGAGTATGGAGAGGGGTGGGTCTAGGACGCCGTACTGTATACTACTCTTTAGCCTTCTGGATGTGTCATATAGGCCTAATTCAACTCCAGTGAAATGCTGCTCTGTTGGTGATTATGTTTTCATTGTTTGGCCTTTAAGGCTACTGGTAGCACATAGATTGATAGATAGATAGATAGATAGATAGATAGATACTTTACTGATCCCCAAGGGGAAATTCAAGACATGGTACCGGTGAGGGCATTACCTATTCTGGGAACAAAATGCGTTGATTTCTGACTGCTGCCAGGTAATTGTCGTTGTATGCTGATTCACTTTGTGCATGTTAGACTTTGATGTTGATTAGACACTGTGTGAAATCCCCTACCTATCGCATAAGAAATGTAACAACTCTCCTGTATGTTTGAAAATGAACCCCACATTATTTCTTTTTCACTACATTCATAATCAATATATCAAACGTTATGGTAAAACACTCATTCATTAATAAAATATTGATTCAGTTCGGTGAGAGACCGTCAGACGCGAGTAGACAAGCACACAAACACCCACCCACACAAACTTTTAAAAAGGGGCGCTGCTGGAACAACCTGAGAATACTGCGCTGTGGTCTACCAGGCCAGTTGGATGGGCTCCCAGAGGGAAAGGGAACACACAAACTGTCAAACTAACAGGGCTGAGGAAGTTCCTCTGCGTGTCAATTATCGGATTTTTTCAGCTCTGCACGTATCATGTGACTGAATAAAGAGCTTTTTATGTGCATTCCGCAGCAGGCTGTGATGTGGAGATGGCGCTGGTTTGGTTTAGACATGGTAATTGGATGTTTTCTGCGACTGGGATGAAAGTCAGATTAGGTGTGAAGTAGGAAGTGGGTGGGTGGGTGGAATCACAAGACACACACACACACACAGACACACAGACACACACACACACACACACAGAGAGAGACAGAAGCACACACACGCACACACGCATACACAGACAAACTCACATATGCACACACACACACACACACACACACACACAGAGACACGCACCTCTTGTTTACCTCCTTCTCTATCGGCTCCAGTGGAGGGAAGCTGTCACATGTCACAACTTTGTTGAAGACAAAGTGAGAATAGGAGCATGGATACAGAGGAGATTACAGAAATACACCATGACATGATTTTTGGAATGTTTGCCGTTAATAGTAGAGTCAGATATGACAAATATCTCCACTTTTAAATAATGTGTTATTTCCAGTAATTTGGGCAAGTGCAATATCTTATTTATTTATTTTTCTGGTCACATCCACAGATCCATGTTGAAACTGAAATTGAACTTGAGAATCAACAAGTCATGGAAAACCATGGCCATCGGATCATGGGGATTTACTTTGTGCCTCTTCTGCCTATGCCGTACGTATAGACAATTATCCGACGGTGAAAATAGGATCAGACAGAGCTGCTATACAGAAGCAATGGCAGTGTGTAGACTCTGTGTATAGTGTGTAGATGAGGACACATAGCACAAACAGAGTCAGACATAACAAAGGAATAACATTTTCTGTCAAAAGTTGCAGGCAGCGGCACAGTCGACTTGACCCCAACAGTCCTCCAGGTGATTGCTGCTCCCTTTTATATGAATGTTTATTCAAGGAAATCATCTACAGTAAATATGATTCTCTGTAACAGACAACATCCTCTACATCTTCCAGATCCTTTCATCATCCTATGGGGGCTGGCTCTGCAGATAAAGCCATGCATAATATTTAGTGAAATCATGGCCTTGGCGAAACGCAAGGTTAATACTTTCCTCATGTCTTATTCTGTTAGGACAGTGGACTGCTTTCGACGAGAAATGCAGAGGGTCAAGACCGGAGCATGCTGCCAGTCAAAGAAAAAGAGATGTTTGGCCTCGTCTATACAACTCACGTTGGCTGTTATCATGTTTCGTTGACACAGAGGAGCCTACATGCAGTAACTAATGGGTTTTTGCGGTTGCTAAAAGGTTCTAAAAGGTTACAAACATTTTTGAAGCAATTTACTGCTGACCTGCACCGTGAACCCACAGTTTGAAGAGCATCAATAAACTAGAAATGCAATTCCAAGGAATTACCAGTGCATGAAAATGCAAAAAAAAATATAGATAGATAATGTAGATATGGCTACTAAGGTATAGCTAGGGTAAACATGGTGGTTGCATAGTTTAAAGAGAGTTGATAGTGTTTAGGTAGACATTTTAAAGCTTAAACATTCCTGTTCTAACTTAACGAATGATTTCTAACAGGTATTCTAAAATGTTAACTATGCTAACAATGATAACCAGGTTGATTGGTTTACTTGGCTAATGATTTCTAGCAGTAATGCTAAAAATGTTAACTATGCTAATGTAGCAGGACTAGGTCCATGCCCCTTTAAGTTAGCTTGCCAGTGCCCTTCTGAGTGGCTCTGGGCAATTGGAGGTGAGCCAATCAGCACGGGGTAACGGCTATAAAGTTTTAGCTTTTATTTTGAAGGCTGATGTCGTAGCTACATCGTTTCCTGACTCCAGCCTTCACCGTTCCCTGTCTTGGCTTCTCCTCTGGCCGGTTCTGTGTTTCCACCGACTTCCTGGTAGGTAATTGGCAGTGTGTTTGTAGTAGGCTATGTTTATTTATTATTCAGTTGGCTAACTCAAACATTGGGGTTTAGGAGTGCAGCTAGTCGCTGAACATATGGGCCTTATGACGGACCACAGCAGAGCGGTAGGTCACGTTAAACGTTTTAAAGTAATATGTGAACTTGTGTGGGTTTAATCGTATGTTCTTTGTGTAGCAGATCTCGGGCGTAACAGGGAGCGGCAACATCAAGGCGTCTTGGTCCCAGTTACGACGAACGCTGCTGTTTTGTCTTGTTTTGTTTTGTTCTGTTTTGTGTTTGTGTTTGTGTTTGTTTCATTCCGGTTGTGAGTCGGCTGTGTTTAGCCACCACGAAGTCAGCCCTCATTGATTAACTGAAGTGACGACAGGTGTGCTGCTGTTTGCTCACGAGTGACTACGAATTCAGTTCGGTTGTGGAGGCTAATTCCTTAGCTTGTTGCACTGCGTGTCATGATTTATCACCATAAGCCTGCGTGAGTGATTGTGATGATTTCACTGTTTGCTGTGACAACTGAGTGCTGTGCATTGGAGTGCTACTTAATCACGAGTGTCTCATTCCCTGAATAGTCACCTCTACTGACTTAAGCGAACTCACTCAGGAGAGTACTACTGCTGTTAGCGAACCCACACTGGAGAGTACTACTGCTGTTAGCGAACCCACACTGGAGAGTAATACTGACTTGAGCGAATCCACACTGGAAAGAACTCACTCATGTTTTTAATGTAAATAAATAAGAGTTTATTTTTGGAACACATGCCTCTCTGGTTTTCTGTGACCCCGAACCTGTGTTGCCTGGTAGTTTGTAACACCTTAATTCAGTTTCAAATCATTCATATTCTGAGGGGAAGGGCCTCAGGTGGCGTAGTCGACATGTGTCAAAATATAGCAAACCATCCACTTTGCCACACTAACAATGCTAACTATGCTAACAATGCTAACCACGTTGATTAGCTAACTTAGCTAATCATTTTTAGCAGTTATGCTAAAAATGCTAACAATGCTAACAATGTTAACTATGCTAACAATGCTAACCAGGTTGATTAGCTAACTTAGCTAATCATTTTTAGCAGTTATGTTAAAAATGCTAACTATGCTAACAATGTTAACTATGCTAACCATGCTAACTAGCGAACTTGGTACTGAGGACTTTTATTTTGAAACATTTGTTGATGGGGTATCCATGGCTGCCACTATCAGGAATAAAGAAGTTACTGTAGTAAAATCATGTTGGTTGCTATGGAAACGGTCATAAACGCTTAATTTTGATGGTTGCTATGTTGGTTGCTAGGTGCATGGAGGTCTCATGTAGTTGACTGGAGGCATAGTTGATGATAACTGACAGTTGGAATGGTTGAACAGTTAAATAGTTGAGTAGTTTCAATGGTTAAATGATTTAATAGTGTATTATTGCAGTGAGGACTTTTATTTTGAAACAGTTGTGGAAAGAGGAAACAGTTAACAGGATATGTAGTCTTCACAGAGAGATTGTATGCTTAAAGCCTGAGAGAGAGAGGGCTGCTGCAGGTGGGGCTGGCCACCTGGCATAAGATTCTAATTGCTTAATGATCCGATTGTGATGTCATAGAGGCCAATGTTAAGTCTATGGGGAAATTTGTAATAGTTTTTAATTTATAGTTTAAAAAGTATAAAAGTTACAAAGTTGAAAAATACTTAGCAGCCTTCCCCTATTTAAGACCTACGTTGCGACGTTTGAATGAAGTTTCTAAGTTAAACGGTTCAAGCTGAATAGAAAAAATGAATTTGATCAGCGGAATAATAAGAAGAAGAAGAAGAAGCCTTGGAAGAACAGTACAGTGCATTTTCATGCACTGTAATGATGAGCAAGTGCAAACTGGTGTTAATAACTGCTAATGCTGAGGTGCCAGAAACAAACATACATTTTGACATTAACTGCAACATGTGAAAAGACAAGTAAAATACTACCATGTATGAAGATATATTTTTGCGTCTGTTGTTGGTGGTAATGATAATAATTTGTATACATAAATATAAAGAGTAAGTGGAAGAAGTAGAAGAAAAAAAGGAAAAATAAGAATGTTATGATTTACATTATTTGTGATTTTTTTTGAAGGAAACATCAATATCGTACAGTGATAGTACTCCACAGTACACAGATCATATGTTGTCAAAATGCATAGTGTGTCATTTGTAGTGGTGTGTGGTTTTCGTTTCAAAACACATTGGTCACACTGACCAAAATTAAAAAAAAAAGGAAAAAAACAAATCCAAAAACATCCACTAACAATCCCTCTCTGGCCCAAGCAGCTTACTCCATCTTACCAGCCTTGGACCTGTCTCTGTAAAGCTGCATGAGAGATCTGGAGGATGCTGACTGTCCTCACTCCCACCTGCCCCAAGCCTCATATCACTCGTGGCATAGGTGTTGAATTATAGGCCAGCATTGAACCCATTTATTGCTGAAGCCCAGGGGTGCCTCGGCATTATTGATTGGTGTGGAGATATAGATAGGAGCCCCCTGAAGGCCAGAGAGCAGCGCTGCAGGTGAGTTATTGGGGTCTTCCTCATGTCCCGGGGACTAGGACCATAGTTCATCCACAGAGGAGGAGCTGGCAGCTGGGGGGGACTTAAAGCATCAACCATGGGTCTGTCCATCCTCCAGCCTGGGTAAAGAGATTTGGGATGTTAGGATATGCATGCATGCATCTGGGAAGGGGTTATTTTAAGGCCAAATTGCCTTTCTGTTACAAAAGGACAATTAATCATAATTAGAAAAGCATCATTGTTTTGAGAAACAATGTAACTGGTCTGACGGATGCAACAATAAATGAAGGTGTTGGACCATACCACACATGCTCAATCTCTATTGAGTATATATTTGCAGCCCAACATCAAAGTGAACACAGCATTGTTTTCATTTGTGAGGAATACGCGTGGTGGCAGCCACATCATTTGTATGTGGACCAGCTCCAGAGCTTTATTATGACCGGGATCTCTGGCAACGTAAACAGCATGCAGGCAGAGTTCACCGGTGTGTGGAAGCACCTGAAGTTGTTTTGACAGTCTGCCCGGAGAGAGAGAGCCCCCTTTTCCCTGCATGCATTCCCACATCATATCGAGCGCCGGAAATAAAAGAGGTCGTCCGCGACAAACTTAGAATTGCTTGAGATGGGCTGCGCTGATGAGGGCTGCAGCTGCTATATCCACATTTCTCTCCAGAGCAGGGTGACCTTTACAGGACCTGTCAGTTAGGGCACACCAATTAACATATTGTGCTCAGGCAAGCTATTCTCTCTGTCTCACACCATCACCCGCTCTCACTCCCTGTCTGCTTCTCTTAGGTCACTACTAGAAAGACCGGAGTATAGCGCAAATTAGTGGAGTGAGCTGGAAGGCTCAATTATGGAAACAGTTTTATGTGGAGTGTGTGTATGGAATGTTGTGCCTTAAACACTATTCACAGTCTGCCTTGATGTGAGGCCAACAGAGACGAGAGTAGCAACACACAGTTAGAGCATCTGAAACACAGCAGCTATTACTTTTATTGGTATTCCTCATGCCTATGAGCTCTTGTTATGCATTCACTTCTAACACAGTATCCAATATTAAGTCTTACAATACTTAACAAAAAGCTCTCTGAATTGAGACAGTCTATTTATTTATTGTATTTGGACATGATGCTTTTGCAAATTTTCCTGTCGGCGTGAGTAAATATGAACGGTGAAATATGAGTTTTTTTAGGCGTTCCCACAGTGGGCAATCAACAACCAAAGCTAATTAACATTTCATAACAACAACACCAAACCAAAGCAACAAACACAAAATCAGAAACAAAGCAGCCTCTGTATAGCATTTCACAGGGGGGTTTCAAGCACACCCTGTTTTAAGCAGACTGTTCTGTTGAATTGTCTACTACCTAGCATGTGAGCTTTCTGCTCAGTGGTCTTTTCTGCCCCCAACGGTGTCTTCAAGGCATCGCTGCATGGAAGGCGCTCCCCGCTCCCAACAGTTTCAGCCAATCACTGCTGACGCTACAATTCAACTGATTTCAACTTCCCCGCCTCCTTCTCCTACAGTGAGGGAGTGCAACTCAACATTTGCAAGGTGAGTAGCCTAAATGTTTTTAAAACAGGAATTTGACTGTATTTGAATTCATTTTAAAATGTTTCGAGTGTTTAAAAGTTGTATGCTTTGAATAAGGCTATAGAAAAAAAACTAGGCTTTTCTTAGCTGAATGGGCATCTCAGTTAGCTAGCTAGCTAACTAGCTAACTATAGGCCTAAGCAATGATAGCTTCAGCTAACTATTTTATGCTAAGATTAGCTAAAACATAGTGAGTCTGGTATAGGCCCAAATAGCTGGCAGTGGTGAGCATTCAAGTTATGGTACTACTTTTAAACTGACCAGTGGATAGTGAAGATATGCTTTACTTGTAATGGGCTAGTCGTTAGCACAAGCTAACTTCCAGGCAGCTAACTTACATGAAGCCCATTTATTTTTGAGTGGTTGTGAGAGCCTATGAGATAAATGGAAGGCATCTAGACAGTACTAGGTATGGACAGATTGACTTAGGCTTGTTCTGTTGGCTACCTCGTGAGGTAGCCTGTTGAATGTCTCAGAGTAGTTGGTGATTTTGTGTGCCTATTCAAGAAATGGTTTGAAGAAAAACTGTAACTATGACCTAATATGGTGTGATTATGTAGGCTAGTTCTTAGTTCTCCTATGCAACCATCCCCTTTTGATGGAAATGAATCAAGTTTCACAGTTGTGTTTTAGTCATCAGGGCTTTTTTAAATCGATGTTTTGCAGTGTTCAAAGCAGACTTTTGAAAATGTAGAAAAATACTATTCTAATTAACGTGTTTCAACTCAACTGCAGTCACCCAAATTATATCTGAAGAAACTGCTATTTACATGAGTGTCACTTTAGATGAGAGGTACTGAAATGTCAAGCACAAGCACTCATCATTCTATTCACACATTTCATTCTGATGGAGAAATGTATCCTTTGACATTTTGTAAATGCACAGAACATTTTGCTTACAATTGAGTGAAAATGTACTTTTGGTGCCACTTTCCAATCAGAGGGGAGCTATCCATTCAGCTTTAGGTCAATACAAGACATCCTTGCTTTCTCACACTTCCTTCGGAGACTGCCTCTAAACTCTCTGAAGTGCAGTCTTGCCATTCAAGTCTTGAACCAGCTCGAAGGAAGGGAGGGAGTTCTTGTGTTTGAGTTTGATTGATTGGAGTGTCTCTCAGTCGCTAACAGCTCTCCTCAGCATTGTTCATCTGTTCGTCACTTTCTGTCAGCATTGTTCCTCTGTTTTTACGTTGTCGCTCTGCACCGCTGCTGTGTCAGTGTCTTTCAGACAAGCACGGTGGGGTGATTGGTGGTTTGCGACTATCTCTGTGTGAGATAATATGTGGTTTACAATTAGCCTGGCCGTCATCAGATCAATTCTTTGAGTTGAGATATTGGTCTGGGCGTTCTCGGCACACTTTCGATTGCCAAGGGGTGTAACCAGCAGTAATTTTTTCTTTTAGTTGTACGTTAAACTCTTACCGAATTTTGAAGTGCAATTGTTTAGTCAGTTTTAACGAAAATACACTCCCGGGTCATTTAACTCACGCCATGAATGGCTGAAGGATCATGCTATTACAATGGCATTGGTTCTGTACAAAGAGGTGTCAGCCATCTACTGTACCTCTGTCTGTCACCGTATAAAGCCCGCCCAATGCAGGATATGCAATTGTGATTGCTCCCTGTTTTTTTGGTGATTCATAAATAGGCAAGAATGGGACAGTGGCTACTACTGAGATATGAACCTTCCCCCATCTCACACATTCAGAGTAGGATCACTTCTTTAATGCGCTCATTATTATCTGCACACTGAATCCTTCTGTTTGTACGTGTGTAGTGTGCAGGTGTGCTAGTCCGGAACAGACAAGAATGACAGATTGTGCGCTATCTCCTTATCCTGTGGAACCTGTTGTGTCAGCCGGTATGCAGCATATGTTTTCATCACAGCACCGCATAATAAAAATGTCACACATAAAAGAGTTCAAAATATAACATGTTGACAGAGTCTAACAGATGAGCTGGAAGAATCCTCTAAAATTAATGAGAGAAAAAAAATATCAAGGTACCATAATTCATCATTACACAGTGCACTGCATCACCAAAATGTAAAATGTACAAGATGTCTTCCAAAAAAAAAAACAGAGTTTGCAGGCAGCCAGCCTTGTCGAGGCTCCACTTGAGTGCAGTTTGTTTTAAGTATTCATGCCCTTTTTAGCAGTAGTACATTTCTCTAAAGCGACAGAGTGAGTTTAGAATGCATGACATGAAGTCAAACTTGCACCCACTGACTTGATTAGTTGACGTAGGTACACTCAAAACCAGACAGTGCATATACAGGAAGTAAATATCTTTCTGTGCCAAGGGAAATCAAGGGAACATTCTCCAGAGACTCCAAAATTAAGATACCTAATTCAACACAAGGGAAAAATACAGTTTGTTGAACAAGATGCATCTAGCAAGGTGGAATACATTACATAATACAACACACACACACACACCATTTACCACACACACACACACACACACACACACACACACACACACACACACACACACACACACACACACACTCACAAGTGAACGCACACACAGACACAACAAATGCAGGCCAGCAGACACACACACACCATTATCCCCATCACACACACTCACAAGTGAACATATGCACATAGACACTTAAAACACACACAAATGCAGGCAAGCAGACACACACACACACCATTATCCTCACCACACCAAATTCACACACTCACAAGCAAACATTCACAGACACATACACAAAAGTAAGCGCACACATGCACACATTTATTTACATGCATAAAAGTTGCAGTAGGGGATGGAGTAAGAGATAGAAACAAATTGACAAGCGTGATTTTTTTTTTGCGGAGAGAATGTGCAGGATGGTAGTCATATTTTGTACCGTTTTGCGGTACATCTAGTTTCCTTAATGTTATGGATGTGTAGCCTCGCAATTTCGGTCTCTGCTTCACTGACCGTTCTCCATCTCAGTTAGGGACAGTACAACTTTACGCTAGGCTACGATGAACTGACTTTTAGTAGAGGACCACAAACACTCAGCAATGCTCTCTTTTCCAAAAGAAATTTCCCCTTTCAAGATTTCTGTATTAAAACTCCCCTTCTACAAATAGCATTTTTGCATTAAAAGTAACCTAGCGAAGTATTTTCTACAGACCTGCACTAGACTTACTGTATCCAGATCATCCTTTAAGGATGTCTTGGTTTTCTGCCAATCAAAATAAGTATATCAATTCAAAATTCTCCTTATTTACTGTCGATTACAGGGAAACAGTTTAGATCTTTTGTTAGCCAAAAGACATTAACAGTCTCATGACTAACATGTTCAGTGATATGTTACAAAGGTGGGCTAGATACTAAACCTTTGGTCTGTTATGTCCACTATCATTGATTTCGGTCCCTAGCTGAGACATGGCATCACTTTAATTGGGAACTGATCACTACCCTTGGGAACTGAACCACAGACCTTGGAGAGGGCAAATTAATGTGCATGCTTACCACAAGACAAAAACGTCTAGGGGAACTGGCATACTAACCATTGTCTTTCTATTAAAAATCATCATATTAAGTTTTCTTTTTAAATTACATTTCTTCATCCTTCAGTTCCTCCTCTAGATGAGTTACCAGCTTAATTTTCCTCAAGTGTCCAAAAATGTCAGTCTGACAGCACTGCAATACCTCTGTAATCCTTAAGGGCTTGTTCCACAGATATTCGTAAGCTATAAAATGAAGGACCACTTGAGTCAAGTGGATTTCAAATGAATGAATTACTTCAATTTTCTCTGTTATTCTCAGTAAAATGAATTAAACGGAGAGCAAAAAAAATAGAGAGATTAGCCATGATTAACTGATGTAAGTAATTCTCCCATGCTTCCTTAGTATAATGGGGTCATTAACCACAGCACAATGCATCTTAATCCGTCCCAAAGGTGGAGGCCATATAGGGACCCATCTCACAGGTTTATCTCTACTCGTGAGACACTACTCCCAGCATGGCAGCAACATAAAACATATTTGATAGTTAAGCTGTTTTTTTAGGATTTGAAGAGGACAGCTTGAGTGCAATAAAAAGAGGGTGGGGACATCTGTTTTAGGTGGATTTGTGTTATTGTCAGTTGTCAGTAACTATAAGCTTTTTTTTTCTTGTTGTTGTTGGAGACTTTCAGATTTAAGGTTGTCTTTTGTTTTATAGCACAGCCTGAAAGGTATTTATGAAGTTAATAAGGATAAAGCAGTAAACCCTTTAGTAGCTCTAATCTCCCGTTTTTGTTTTAGGATTGGAATCCCGCTACCTTCCTCTTTTATAATCAATTTTTTAAACACACAGCTAGTGTAATCCTTTGAATGCTTTAAATTCATCAGTTGCTTGACTCAGCGCAGCAGAGTCAGGGTCAATCAAAATGGAATTGCGCAAATTCAGAGAGTCTTAGCACATCCTGACATGGTTCCTCTGGAAGGATCTTTGAGATTAGCCAGAGAACAGAGCCTTTCAGATGAATGGCCAAAAGGGTTGGCATGCATGCCTACATGCAGGTCTGACATACCGACATCCTCACTGTCAGAGGTGATGAAAACTCTCTCTGATAGACGTAATTCACCAGACATCACCTGGCCACATTCACACCAACCAGCACACATACCATTACTCCACGTCAGCTCACATTCACATAGTCCACCTGTCACCTGTCAGACCCTCACCCCTTGCCTGCCTACGGCTGATACAGTAGATCTCTGCCCACCAACGAAAGGAGTCAAGTAGTAGGAATAACAGGATTTTATCTTGGATTTTCAGAAGACTTCGCAAGTGCTGAAGTTAGAGAAATAGAACAAAGGAGGCCTAGGAAGAAAATGAAGAAGTTAGAAATAAAGTTAGTTAGTAAAGTAGTTTAGTTATATTTTGGAGGGAAATCTTTTTTTCTCCTTGCATGTTCAAGTACTGTGCAAGAGGTAGTCAGTCCAATTGTTTCCATTAGGGAACTCCCAGTTATTATGCTTCTCTGACAGTTATCTGTGAAATGTCTAAATTTCACTGATGGAAAATTGAACGTCAGCAGTTTCCAGCTGTGTGCCTCGATAGGAATCACATAGTTCCAGTTCTTCACTGCTACACAGAGCATACTGTGAGCATATTGAGATAAAACATATGCAATATTAAGAGTATATCAGCCAGTCAGAGATTATCATTATGGCTCCAGAGTGAAACTGTACGTTCTTGAAAAGAAAAAGTAAAATGAAGGAGAAAACTTGAACTCCATGTGCTGTGTGAATTTTTAGAGCAGAATTTGCTGAAACGAAGGGGTCATCAAACATGGCAAAGAAGGTAAAAAATCATCTTGAATCGTCTTTTCCCTGGCCGTCTCTTTCACTCTGTTTTTTCTCCCTTTTCTTTTTTTATTCCTCTCCACCTTATCACTCGTTTCCAATTCTCTTCTTCTCCTCTGTTTTTCACTCCTCACTTTCTCTCTTTCCATATTGCTTCTCTCTCCTGATATTGAAAAAAGTAAGACGAAAAAAAAAACGTCTTCCCTGCGGTCGTTACTCCCTACTCACTGTGAGACTTCTGGAGATCCTCTGAGAGCTGAGTGAGTTCATTTGCTCTAGGCTTCACTTCCAAAAAGCACTTGATCAAGGACGACCCGTTTTAAAAAAAGGGAGCTTCAGTTTTGTCACCTACCTCCAAAGGCACATATCCATGTAGAGGCTTGAGAACAGTCACTCTGAGGTGTTGGTCAGAACGACCTAGAGGATAACTAGACTAGATTTAATTCTTCAGGGGTTAGGATATGTTGTTGATCATGAAAGACATAGATCCTACTGTAACTGTTTTGAAGGTCATTCAGTATAACTTCTATAGAGCGCTAACTAATTATGACACCATAGAGGGATAATCTTTAATGAACAGAAACATGCAAGTAAGAAAGTAAAATGAAAGTAAGTTAAATAGTCATGTACAAAGTATTGTGATGTTTTTCCAGGGAAAGAAACTGTGACTGTTCTCAGTACATCTGTACATTATTTACTTGAGCACACCGACAAATACTCTTTTATTTGGACAAAAGTGTTAGTGTCATGCTTAATATCCCATTTTATGTAAACGTATCCTGTCTGCTTTTCTTTTTATTGGAAATAAGCCCCTTGAAACGCCATGTTGAAGCCTGAAAAAATCGTAAAATTTTGGCAATTTTCACTAGCCTAGCATTCCCATTGAAGTGAATGGGGGCGGGACTTGTTCACTTTCTCCAGTTCTTATAATACCTCCATGGTCCTCCCAGTCTTTGCCTTTGTCCAGCAAAACCCTTGCATCTCTCTCTCTCTCTCTCTCTCTCTCTCTCTCTCTCTCTCTCTCTCTCTCTCTCTCTCTCTACATCCTTTATCGAACTTTCAGCATATGCATCTGTCCTCCCAGTCTGCCAGTCTCTTTGTCACCCTCTTGGTTTTTCACTATATTCTCTACAATACATTTCTGCCTTCCAAGGAGAGGCCTCTGACTTGTTTGTCCATGTATTCCGGTTGGGTAAATGGTCAAGGCTGCTTGTGGCCTCAGGAGGGATTGAGAAGCACCAGGTTTTGGGTATTGTTCATTGCACCATGTGGCTACCTGTGGAGCCTTAAGTCGAGAAGCTGTACTTGTGCATCGTGTGGTAACTACCTTGAGGTGGTGATGTAACCAGACCTTCTTTCTCTTTTTTCTATCTCAGAATTATGAAACATATGACAAGAATAAGCCATAAGAGAGAGTGTGTGTGTGTGTGTGTGTGTGTGTGTGTGTGTGTGTGTGTGTGTGTGTGTGTGTGTGTGTGTGTGTGTGTGTGTGTGTGTGTGTGTGTGTGTGTGTGTGTGTGAGTGTGTTTGGTGTGTGTGTGTGTGTGTGTGTGTGTGTGTGGGATTATTTTGTATTTTGAGGGTGAGAGAGTGCAGCCTTGAGATGGCAGCACAGAGAGAGAGAGTGCTGTTATTGTCCACAGTTCTTTTGCTGATGGTCCCAACGGAGAGGTGGGCCAAGTCTATGAATCTGAAGGTCACTCACAAGGACACAAGGGTACCAACTTGAATCAAGGCAAGATTCTTCTTCTGATCCAAGTGCTGTCAAGGGCTCTTTTTTCATCTGCACTGATGGCCAAGGATGATGTATTTCCATAGAGCAGACTCTAAGTCTCTTGAGACTCGTGAGGGTTTTCTTGGCTAATGAAGTTATGGCTCGGAATTTTGCATCTGCTTCTAAAAGAGACACTTTGTTCCCTCCAGCCCTTTTTCCACAGCTTGCACATTCAGTAAATGATTCCGTTTATTCACATCTTTTAAGTATTCCTTATGTGCCAATCTTTGAAACAAACAAGCTCTTCCCTTTAACATGAAAACAAGTTTTGCATATGGGTGTATGTGTGTGCATTTGTGTGTGCGTGTTAATAGAGCAATACACCTCCTTTGTCCCCAGAGTGAGCAATCAACCCTGTCTTATTTTTTGTAATCATCCATCTGCCTTTAGAAAAACCACACCATGCCAGGCTCACAAAATCCCCTGAACAGAGAACTATAACTGCTTTGTTAATATCTGAGTCTGAAAAGGAAAAAGGAAATTAGCATTGTTATAGAACTCTATGGAGCATGTATCCGTTGCGGTGCCAGAGGGATAATAGCCTCCACTCCCTAAGAAGATTTCAGCCTGGAGAGTGATATCTGCACCGCCGCAGAGAGAAAAGAGATGGAGGCGATGGGATTGAAATCCTCATAGTATTATGCTAAGATCTGCTCAACTTCTGATACTTGACATAATGCAATTTACATATGAATGAAAAATGTCTCAGAGATTATGTCAGCATAATCTCTGACTATCTAGTGACAGTGTCAGCCAGCTCACCTGTGTGTGTGTGTGTGTGTGTGTATGTGTGTGAGAGACACTGTGTGTGTGTGTGTGTGTGTGTATGTGAGACTTCACACATGCCCTTATATAGAATATGTTCCTGGGAAAGAGACGAGTGTCTCAGGTATGTTCACTGGTTACAGGTGCATTTGCTGAGTGCAAAGAACATCCACATTTTGGTTTTGTGGAGGGGAAAGAAAGTGATTCAGCACCCTTCACATTTAATGGCACCACTGGTACAGTGCGGTAAAAAGATTTATATACTATATAGGAACATATTTTGTTGAATTATTTTAGTCTCACAATGAAAACAATGAAAAGAGTCCAACCTTGAAGGGATTTCTGGAAAAAATAGAGAAAGTAAGGAGATTGTGAAAGAAAGACCTGCATGCATGCCTAGTGATACATATGGTAGAGGATCTGTGATATTCCAGACCCCTTTTTTTACCTCTACAAAGGAAAAACCTTGTTAGAGTGCTTGGCATCATGAACGAAATACCTGGGCTTTCCAATTGAAACCTTTCTATCTCTGCCAAAACACTAAAACCAGGTCATGATTGGATCACCCAACTGGCCAATGATCCCAAACACACATCCAAACAAACACAAAGAGGTTTACCGAACAGAAAAGTACTCTTCTGTCCTGGTTATCTGTCCACTAATCTCCTGCCTATTGAAACCCAGTGGGGTGAGCTATTGGGGCGAGAAGACTGCACAAGAGAGAGATTCTGTGAAGAGGAATGGTCTCAAATGCCCTGCTTTGTATTCCCCAACCTCGTGGGATGTCATAGAAGAAGAAGAAGAAGAACAGCTTTATTGCCAAAGGGAAGTGTGGCACTTGTGTTTTTATTAAAAAACATTGATTTATTTATGAGGTATTGTTTATACAAACTTCCTTTCAAGGTTTTATGTTCCCACATTGCATTTTGAAAATAAGAATATAAATAAGAAAGAAATAAGTAAGAGATAAGCATTTAAAAAAAAAAAAAACATTCATTTGTATACTTTACCAGAGGTGGCAATACATGTTGCCTTCAATATGATATTTGTATATTATTATATTTCTGTCACCTACTTGTAGCCCACACACATTGTTGGACAGGGTATGATGTGTTTATTGGGCTTGATATATTTTGACCATTTATTGTACGCTTTTATATTTGCCTTTATTTACACCAAATGTCTGAATTTATGTATCCATAAAATGTGTTTTTTTTCTTCCCCCCAGTTTTGAGGGGACACTCAAGTCGCTCTGCCTACACCCATATCTCATCTGTGGGCTCTCAGTGCTTCAGATCACACAGCTGCCCTGTGAGGACATCTAACAGAGAAGTAATATAACTTTTCTTTCAGTCTTAGAATATATTTGACCTCAAAAATGTTG
This sequence comes from Sardina pilchardus, assembly GCF_963854185.1. Lineage (NCBI taxonomy): Eukaryota > Metazoa > Chordata > Actinopteri > Clupeiformes > Clupeidae > Sardina > Sardina pilchardus. Next base: position 17,868,067 of record NC_085012.1, read on the forward strand.
AATGCCTTTTCAATAATGTGCTGGATATTACCACTGGAAGAAGGCTCTGGCTGCATTTGACCTTTTCCAGAGACTTCTGTTATGTCTGTGCTGAGATGTTTGTTTAACTGACAAGTGCCACATCTCCCTCCCTCAGATTGCCCTCCCCCACCCCCTTGGTCCCACCCCCACTCTCCCACTATCATACTCTCACTATCTCACCCCTCTGTCCAACTGTCCAACTCTCACTGCCCCCCTCCCACTGTCCAATCCCTTCTGTCCCACTCCCACTGCCATACTTTCACTGTCCCACACCACTGTCTCCTCTGTCTCACTCCCTCTGTCCAGTTCCCAGTGTCCTACTCCCATGCATAAACACCAGTTCTATGCATTATGTGTCTAGCTACAATGTGCTACACTGTGACACAACACAAACAAATACTGGGTTGATATCTAACCTGTGCTGGGTCAATTTTGCACGGGCAAAATGGGAAATAACCAAGCAATATTGGGTTGCCTATATGATTGAACATCTCGATTTAAGGATTTAACCTAACAGTTGTGCTATTCTGTCTGAAGTTAAAGGGTTTTCCTAGTTGGGTCATTGACTCAACTCAGAGGCAGAGGTCCAGCTGCTGCTCCAGTCCCAACCCAACTCTTGCTTACCATGCTGATGCATTTACATGCTCCTGATAGATGAGGTGAGGTTTTGGTTTAGTGTCTTTCCTCAGGAGATCCTCCACTCACTGATCTCTGCTGCCTCAAAACACGCACGCATGCACACATGCACGCACACACACATGCACATACAGACAGACAGACAGACAGACAGGCACGCACGCACACACGCACACACACGTGCATTTGCTGTCTACAGACCTCATTGTATGTCACATCCCCCTGGTGTGCTCTGTTTCACAGGGTGCACCACCACCCTTTCATTACAAATGTAGCAACCACTGCTACTGTACATTTCCCAGGGTGCACCAGCCCCTGCTGTCCTTCCAATTCACTCTCTCTGCTTCCTTCTCTCTTCATCTTTTCCTTCAACTCTCCCCTTTCTTTCTTTCACTCTCTCTCTCTTTCTCTCTCTTTCTCTTTCTCTCTCATGAAATCACACATGAGGTGTGCATTGATTACCTATGACCATATTGCTTTTCATATAAATGACAAGGTATCCAACATTTATCAACATGAGTTTCTTCAACAGCATGAAACTATTGGCCACTGAGAATACACACAGAGATTCTTAGATATGGGCTGTGTGTATTCAACAGATGTTAATTAATCTACGCAGCCATGGTACAGAATCTGTGATATGAGGAGGATCAACTTGCATAATTAACACTCTGAGGCATGACTGATTGAACTAACATTTAAGAAGTAAACCACCAGTAGATTTGACATGAAAAATATTGTATATGTCGCATTTAAAAATGAGCTATATTGCCAGTCATTTGTCACTTCGCTGAACACGGCTTATAATGCTGTTGACTTTACAGTTGGCACGCCACAATGCCCCCACACTTCAATGAGTCTTTCATTTAGAAAATTATGTTGCCATTTCCTTTTAATTGAAACATTCTTTGTTTGAGCATGCAAAGTCCCTCTGTGGCTATGTTTTCCCACTGACAAAGATGTCCGGTAGAAATCTCAGAGGGAGTTGAGAAGTGAATACTTGGCTATTATGTTTTCTTAAATTAAATCATTTTAATTTCACTCGGCACTTTGGCTATAGATGGTTCAGTGTGTGTTTTGGGGCGAGATTGCTTTTTCTGATTATTATTATATTTATTTATTTATTTGTTTATTTTTTGTGCCAGACTCTGAGAACTGCCCTGGGTAATGACATGTCACTTTTCATGACTGCCTTTATTGAAGTTGTGATGAAATGCACAATGAAAAACAGCATTTAGGCTGCATAAAATAAAAGCCTCAAGGTCTTCAATTTATTATTTAGTTCTGTAAGAATATTGAAGTTATTCATTAAAAAGTGTATCAGCTCAACAAAAAAACACTCTCAGCGGCCTCCCAGATGGACCTTCCTGTCCCAGGCAGAAGCCTGGAGTCATTTGAAAATAATGCATACTTTGTGTAGCCAGGTTGAGACAAATCCGTAAGCACATTTGTGAATGAAGAATCCCTAGACGTATTCATATCATTTAAAACATAAATATCAAAATGGCCGACATGCATACATTCAACCACTCTCATTCTTGTCTTGTGAGCCACTGTACACATTCAGGGTTAAAGCAAAACTTTGTTCGACGAGGTCACCAAGTACAAGTACTCGTTGTCTTTTAGAAACACAGATATATGTGGAAAAATTGCCAGTTGTCCTTCAAGTAGCAAATTTCGAGTTCTCCCTCCCATGGCTCCATGTGTCCGACCGCACATGCCTGTTTGAGTGGTCTGATTGCTAATGGAGCTCCAGCTGAGGCTTGCGGTGATGAAAATATCCCCTGACTGACCTTTCTGACCAGTGTCATCGCTGCTCAACAACAGTGTCTGTGTTTGGGTTCAAATTGAAAGTTCAAGTACAAAAAAAAAAAAAAAAAAAGATAAATATCAGTCGTGAAATCAGACATAGTGGGGGCTGCTTTACCACTGTGCTGTGTCGTGTTCAGCTGGAAGCTGAAGATTAGAATTTGAATATAATTCAAATCGCGTTATCTGTGATTTAAGGGCTGCTGTGTTCAAGCCTTGTGACATTGTGAAACAATAAAGTGCCACAGCAGGAGCCAAAGAATGAAATGATGAGTTACTATGAGCTGAATCTATCCTTGTAAAATTGTAAAGATGTAATCAGATCCCTTGGCACAGATCTGTTTTCTTCTCTGGAGCAGACTAAGACCATGGTGTCCTAACTAGCTGCATGCAACGCGAGTGAGCGTCGGTGACAAAAATCAGTTTGATTACTTTGTGCTTTAATTAGAATGTCCTAATTTGATATGAGCGAAGCGATGCTGTGCGATGCGGGACAGCAATTTCAGCGGAACTTTTGCCGGATGCCCTGTTTCTATTTTCTCCGTGTCGCTCGCTTTGACTACATCAAATGAGAAACATGACACAACAGAAAGGCACATTTAACGGATTCAGTGTCAGAGCAGAAAAAAAGGCATTAAATGCTACAGTAGGGTGCTTGCAAGCAGTTAAGACAAACTGTAAACAGAGGATGAAAAAACTAAAGCCCTCTAAAGTCAACTGAAAGCTAGAGAGGCCAAGGCAGCGATTTCTAGCTACTCTGGATTACCTCCTCTTCTTCATAATGAGTTGGAACATTTGCTTGTACCTGCAGAAAACGCTACTTCCACAACAACATGGGGATTACTGCAATCTCCATCTTCACAGATGCATTGAACTGCAGATTTGATTGTGTGCCTTTTACGAATGCATGTCATTTCAGCACAATTGACAGGGCACGCACTGATGTCAGATTTAGGTTAACTCAAAGAAAGATAAGAACACACACCTATTATTGAGAGAGAGAGAGAGAGAGAGAGAATTTTGATTCTTGATTTTTGTTATTTTACAAATTGTTCTGCTGTTTTTGGTTTTGTGAGTGTAACAAAATCAGTTTTAGCTCAGAGCAGTTCTTAGCTCTATCACTCCGTTGTTTTCCATCACACACTAGAAGGAACACAGATGGCATAAGATGAAATTAGTTAGTAAGGATATAATTGTACATGAAATAAAATGCATGTGGGAGTTAGCCAGAATACTCAGGTCTAATGACCCCTGGGTAAACCGACCCTATCTTTAATAATAAAAAAAAACATTTTCATTACTGCCAATATTTTTGATACACTGCTTTCATTTGTTTTACATTACAATCAGTAGTTTTATCTGTTAGCAAGTGCCCTAAACTGGCAAGGGAAATTTAGTTTAGAACATTTGCTCATTGACTAACAAAACAGAGTAATCAGTGGCATTGCTTGGTAATGTCAGGTTTTATGGTCTTGAATATTGCCAAGTCAATATGGGAGTAGGCGTTCATTTTAATTGTGCGTCTACATCTGTGTATCTTTCAGCAGGAGCTGTGCAGTGTAAGAGTTTAAACTTCAACTTGACTTCAACTTTCCAAACAGTATTGAGTAAATACAGTAGAGATCTTATATGCATCTTCCATTAAATTGTCTCTTTGCCTTCTGTACTGCTCTATGTGTCTGAATTAAAAGCACACATTCAATCAACCCTCCTGTGTTCAAATTCGTGCCTCTCAAAAATATGTTAATTTACTCTGACTATCATGACACTCTATGACTTTAACACAGGGCATCTGAACACACAAAACTCATTTCACTAACTAAAATCATTTTCATAACAAAACATTTTCATCACTCCCTCTCTTTGCTTCTATGCCAGTCCCCACTAGAACCTTTGCCCAATAGTATCTTCCCCTTTGTGACGTGCATGAGTTACATTAAGATCAATTAGGCCTGATGGCAAACATTAGCAAATAGATGTCAGAAAGAACTTAAGGTGATACAAAGGCCTATCACAATACAGTATTAGACAACAATGTTTCCATAGATTTATAATAAGTTTTAATGCAGCGGTCATTTTTGACCTGGAACACAAAACTGGTCAATAAAACGAACGCAACAGGAAGGTCACACTCTTTTCATTGTGTATACCTGTATGTATTTGTCAAACACAGATATCAGTCTCCCTGCACTCTTAAAAAAGGGTTCTTGGAGTGCTTTATAGAAACATGCAGACTTTAAAGAACAATTAGGAGTTCCTTTGATGAGCCCTTCAAAATGGTTTAAAGAACAAATTACCCCGTATTCACACTGTCTCCGTCCGTCGACGGATCTCGGAGGTGGTGTCTGCCGTATGTGTATTTGCATACACGCGATCTGATTGGCTGACGGATCCGTCGCTGCCTGAAAAGTTGAACATTTCCCAACTTTCTTGACGGAGGCAACGGAGCCGAAGGAACGGACGGACCCACAATGCATTTGGAGTCCGCCCCATGCAAAGTGAATGAGATCCGTTGACGGACGGAGACAGTGTGAATGCGGGGTTAGGGATGCCATTTATGAAGCATGCATTTTGGTTCTATAGCATCTTTTTTTTCTGAGAGTGTGGACAATTCAGGGTTAAGTGCCTTGCCTAACTCATGACTTGTCAGGCTACTAGTGATGCGCGGGTGGGCTTTTTTTAAAACCCGCCCCAACCCGACTCTTCAGGAGATCCAAACCGCCCCGCCCAATCCGCAAAAATATGTTCGAATTCTGACCCAAATCCGACCCGACCCGCGGAAAGGAAAAAACGCACCTAACGTCTTTCGTAGCCTAATTAGCCTAATTCTCCCACATGAGGACAACAGCGGGTTACAATAATCGGTCATTTTGACAATCTGCGCTCTTCCACACCATAATCTGCAGCCTAGACATAGCCAGTGTTAAATCTCATCTTCATGGACATAACAAAGTTTCCATTCATATTGCAACTTCATAGGCTAGCCTACTTTTGCGTTAAACACTGCTAAGCATTTAACAAGCACAGCTGTTTATTCGTGTATATGACAGAAGCAAGGTGTTCTCGCATTGTGCACAACCTTCGATATCCCAGATCATAGGCTCCATGTCCATAAAGTAGCAATGCGCGATTGACTTTTTTCAGTCAGTCACGCATGGCGCAATTGGGTGCTGAATTTAGGAGAAATTATGTTTGCGTTCGACCACACCTCCTGTGTAGCCTATTGCAGGCGCATCGCCACCTAATATGTCGGAAGTTAACAAGTGAGAGTTTACTTTTTTGACCCGACCCACCCGCAATATTTAGAAAAAACTACTAGGCCTACCCAAATCCGCCCGACCCGCGGGTAAACCCGCGGATATCCGCGGGTAACGGGCTGAACCGCGCATCACTACAGGCTACTGTCTACTATCCCAGCTCCTTTTCTACTACATTACCACCATCCATGCCATTAGACCATTACATCATGTCCATCAGTGTACCTGCATAGGCTCTGAGCACACTTACATGAGTTCTTGCCAACTTTTTTAGATTAACAGTAAACTTCCAAGACCTTTTTTGCCCTCTTGATTTCCTCACAAGAATTTCCGTCTGGATATCGGAGTCTGAAGGTGCAATTAGTGGGGAAGCTTTGTGAGTTACAGCCCACATAATTCGCCTTTTCAAATCCAGCTCAAAGCCCAGTACTCCAGGGCCATTTGACACACACACACACACACACACACACACACATAGAGAAACACACACACACACACACATAGAGAAACACACACACACACACACATTCACAGAGAGACACGGACAGACAGAAACACACAGACACACAGACACACACACACACACACACACACACACACTACCTATTTACCTCTGCCCCCTAATGCACTCGATGGTGCTTGTTTACTCATTTTTATTCATTCATGTCTTCATATCCCTGATCAGACATTGCCATCTGGCTGAAGGGAATCTTCCAGGAGTTGGGAAGACCTCACCCAGCTCCGCGCAGCCCAGCACAGGCCGGTAGAGATAGAAATAGCGACGTCCCAGGGGTGGCATTAGCTTGAAGGTCAGTGAAGGGGAAATAACTCCCACCAACCCACCCACCCACATCTGTGTGACCCCGACACACACACACACACACACACACACACACTCACACATATACCCCTACCTGTGACACATACACGGGTGGTCTCTGTGCAGTAATTGAGCTACATGCACTACGTGAACGCACGCACGCATGCACACACACAGACACACACACACACACACGCGTGCACACACACACATACAGAGACATGCTCACACACACCCCTCAGGTGAAACATGGTCATTAGTCACACATGTTCACACCCTAATTACTGCTAAGACTCTCTCCTTCTCTCTGCATCGTCTTCAAGGTCGTATCTGTTTCACTAAAGAGAACCCGCTGGTTATAAAAATTGCCCCCCCCCCAACACACACACACACACACACACACACACACACACACACACACACACACACGCACACACATACACACCTGTACAAACACACA
>NC_085012.1:17880069-17910069 GCF_963854185.1 Sardina pilchardus
AATCACAAATCTTTACTGATGTGTGCAAAGAAACAGTGGTCCTTGAAATCCACTTTAAGTCCAGCTTTGGACACAAGAGACTAGTCTTGTCTTAGCCTCACCTAAATGAGGTGAAAACCAATGTGTAACTATTCCCTGGAAAGGGAATATGATCTTGCAATACACTTTCATGTTACTGTTATGTAGGCCTGTATGTTATCCATTGTTTTGTTAGTCTGGTTACGCCCCTGTTGGAAGTCGTAACTCAATTAACCTTTTACAGACCTTCCCTCAATTACAATTGAAGTCTGTATACTAACCAGGCTGGTTTGTCATACTGTGTGACATTGATGATAGACCCTTCCTAGATGAACAACATTATCTTTTTCTCTCTCTTTCTCAACGACTCACTTAATCAATTGCTATTAGCACCTCTCCTCCCTGTACTTGCGCGTTACACCCATTTTCAGCTGATCCACCCAGGAATTAATATGCATGACACGGAAAAGCGCAAATAGCCATTCTCAGCTCCTACGGCATGGCAGCCTGCACGTTTCTCTCATTGCGGCCTGTTTGTACATATCCACCCCATGTTTATACGCGCACGTTACGCCTGAAATGGGCGCAAAACATACATCTGGCCCACAGTATGGTTGATTGAAGCTTGTTGTGAGGCTTGATTAAGGTGATGACCACTGACCTGCAGCACTGGGACAGCTGCTCTCTCTCTCTCTCTCTCTCTCTCTCTCTCTCTCTCTCTCTCTCTCTCTCTCTCTCTCTCTCTCTCTCTCTCTCTCTCTCGATGTACAGATACCTAGGACCCTCATGTGTATTTACAGAGCTGTATAGCTTGGTATTGATACGGTGCCACTGAACTTTTGTTGTGTTTTTTTCTGTGATTGTGTAATTTTGAATTAGAAGTAGTTGCATGCTATGGCTTGCAAACGGTCTGCTGGAACTGAAATGGCCACAAAAGACAGAGCCCTGTGGAATGTACTTGGCTGTTCCTATTACAGTATACCTCAGAGTAAAAACCTTTGATGCCATATTGACAGGGACATTTCGATGAAATACTGACTGTTTTGAGTTGAGAAACTGCTGTTTTGAGATAGATACATTGACTGAGTGCTATTGTGGAATGAGATAAGGTCATGACTGTGTGTGTGTGTGTGTGTGTGTGTGTGTGTGTGTGTGTGTGTGTGTGTGTGCAGGATGTTGTCTTGTACAGGGGAAGGTGATGGAACTGTGATGATTTATTGAAGTAAGCACCTTTGTTACCTGTGCAGTGTGATGCAGCTGCCCCACAGCTGACAGGCCTAGTACTCGGAACCAGTGAACATTGATGTTCTGTCTTCTGCCTTCTCCTTCTTGCTCCCCCTGTGTCCTATTCTCTTTCTCTCTCTCATTCCTGGCGATTCTTCCAGCCTGCATGGCCAGCTGTGGCTTCAGCTTTACAGCTGTAAAATAAGGGAACACCATATGGATAAAAGATTAAACGTAATTGGCCCTGGCCTGTCAATTGTGTGTCCCCCCCCCCCCCCCCCCCCCACACACACACCAGCCACCAGCTCATACCCAGTTACTGCACCTCAGGTTTGACAATAATACTGCTCAGATGGCACATGTGGGAGAGAGAATAAATGTCCAACTCCTGACGTTTGTTAATAAAAATAGCTAAATTAAATCAGACGCCTACAGCAATAACCAAGTCGTCAGACACTTGACTGTCAAATCAAACAACACAGCCTGTGAAAAAATAAAAAACAGATAAGAAAAATCTGTGTGCTACCTTGTTTGTCGTGCCGTAGGGTAGTCGTTTTGCATTATGTCAATGAAGATCAATGTAGTGATGACCTACAAACATAAACCCGACTGGTAGGTGTTGTTATTCTGCTACAACTACATTAATAATAATGCTAATAGTAGCACTACAATTCCTACTAATAATTAAGAAGACCATATTTAATTCCAGGGTTCATCTTGTGCTTTGTGGTGTTTTTACTATTTTACTCTGTTCTCCTGGAACAGCACTGGCTATGTGATGTAGTTAGTATAGTTTTAACATTCTTCTACAGCTTTAGGTAATTCTCTGATAGGAACTAGCCACAAATGGAGTTAGTACCGCTTACTGTATTTCCTCAGTCCGTATCACAATGAAATCATTGTCCCTAAAATCCTAAGACATATAAGCTTCCCAGCTGGACAGTTTTCAGTTGCCATTAATATCTTGGCTGTCTGACAAACCTGCCTCCCTGGCGTCAATGTCCTGCCATAAGGTAGATTATCAGAGAAAATCAGCAATTAAGCGCCGAGCGGAAAAGGTCAAGTCACCCTTCGCTCCAGCAATGAATCAGGACAACTTGAGCGGGGGGGGGGGGGGGGGCGCCGTCTGAGGCTAACGACCGTGGCAGCTCAGGTGTCAGGGAGTCCTGACGGAGCTCGTGTTCTGCAGGTGGCACTGATGGCATGGGAGGGCACACTGGGCTCCGCAGGCTCGTCCCCCACCTGCCCGATGCAGCACCTGGGCAGATGGAGCGCCGAGCAGCTGGGGCGCCGTCGGCCTCAAAGGCCGCTGGGTAAATGAGGCGGATACGGACAGCGGCGGGATCTGATGGCACTGACCACAATTTAGAGAGGCACTACAACTCCCATAAGTCTTGGTTTAATGAGGCCTGGTGTGCACAATGGCTGAGAGTTTTTGAAGAAAGCAGAAGGAGAGGTTGAAAATGATGATGTAAAAGCCCTTTAAACTTTCTATTCATGCTGTGTTAATGTTATGAATGCACTAATGAACTTGGACTTGAACTGAAATTGGTTTATCCCTGAGACAGAAACATGGAAACACAGATGCACACACAAACACACACACACACACACACACACACACACACACACACACACACACACACACACACACAAATACTATAGTAATAGTAATAGACCCTAACAGAGCTTGCTAGGCAAAAGTTAAAACACAGTACAATACTGTACAATAAGTTTTAACACAAAAGACAGACTCAAGAGTTTAAGATACCATTGATAGATACACCTATACAGTTTCAAAGTTATTTTTCTCTGAGAGTAATGATTTCCTCCAGGATCATGGCCCTGTCAGAAAGCTTATATTAGCAACTAGTGAAATGGCGACTGTGGGAGAAACCTACTCGTTGTGCTTTGTCTCAGTGACATCTAATCTTCTTGGGACTTCAAATGACACACTTTAATAGCAAGAGGATGCTCGTGACTTGTCCACCATGGGCAGGGGGCTCTGATAATTGGGCAGTTTCGCACAAACTCCAGAGACAGCAGGGGAGAGTGCTGACTGCATCTCAGCCATGCTGGTCAGGGACGTATTTCCACAATATCTAAACTCAGAGGTACCCATAAGAAACCAATGTTTGGGACATATTTCCATGGGATCTAAAAACAGAGAGGTACCCATGAGAGACCAATATTTGTGGAGTCTCTTAGCTACTGCCAGAATGGAAAGTTACAATGTCACAAACAGTATTGTGAAGTGCTCATACACTTGGAAAAAAATGGAAAATGCATTTTGGATATCTATGTGTCAAGACTCTTGTCCTTGTTGGTGGAATGAGATGCCAGGTGTTCTGTATTCTTGTAACAGTTGTCAGACTTTCAAGTATTGTTTAAAAGTTCATTTTACACTGGACTAATTAATTATATTACAGAGTTATGGTTTATACTGTATGTTTGTATGTATTGTTTATTTTCATTGTTGATATTGTAATTTATAGCCATAACAATATTTCAGCTCAATTCTTCTTTCATGGAATGTTCCTTAGAATATCAAAAACATGTTAAAGTACATGTATTTCTATGAAAAACACAAGGACATTTGGCAGGTATTCTAACCTTGAAGTGTTTGCAATGTATCTAATGGGATGCCAAAAAAATATTTGTGTCAGTGTGTGTCTGTGTGTATTTGTGTATGAATAAAAGAACATACCGCAAACCCTCTGTCCACCCTTCTGTTGTATTCTTTTCATGTTTACTAGTTCACTAGTAGTTTTGTGTTCCATCAAACATGACTGCTGCATAATAGCTTGTTGTAAATCCATAACATATTATCATGCAATGTTGTGATAGACCTTTGTATTAACTTGTGAATATTACCAGTTTTGCACTTCCATGTGCTATTTATGATCTGCAGGCCTCATTGACCTGAACTCATGCAATTCAGAAAGGGGAATATACTATTGGGGAAAGGTTGTGGGGGCTGGCATAGTAGCAAAGAGTTTGTTTGTGTGAGTGATTGAATATACAGAAGCACACATAGAGTCTGTCTGATCAATAAAGTCTGGACTCAATTTTATACACTGGCCATTTTCTCTCCCATTCATTTCTAACGGCTGGGAATACACATTTGTTCTAGAGTTAAATAAAACATCTCCATTGTTATGAAAATGCTACTGTTAACAAAGTCATGGAGCCTCATGATAGTCAGAATTACAATAATAACAGGAAGGTTAACATGTAAGATTTACACAGTCTTCGGTCATAAATATTGTGTTGTTGTATACACTGAATGTTGTAGTTGAATCGGCCAGAGATTTGTGTTGTGTGCGCTCCTTTCATCCAGACAGGGGTAGAGTCTATCTCCAGCTAACGCATAAACACCCTCCCCTGCCAGCCCCCCCCCCCCCCCTCCCCCCCTTCCACCCACACAGTGTCTCCTGCGTGAGGTGCAGAGTCCCATAATGTTGCGCTCTAGATAAGAGTTTGCTGGATCCACACCTGTTCACCACACCTGCTCTCTCTCATATAGCTTCAGTTATTATTGGAAGTGCACAGACAAACACACTATGTGGCTATCACATTGTGCTGATGTAAAGGGAAAAATGTGCCAGAGGAAGAAGAGGGAGATGAGGAGAGATAAAGTGGGGAAAATATATTCTGCATGTGGGTACTGACATTGTGTAACCGGAGTGCAGAGCATGATAGGAGAAAGTCCCTTGCAGTGAGCAGGTGCTGATGGAATGGCAGTTGCTATCATCCATCTTTAAACATCAGCTTGTTGGCCTATGCAGTCTTTGCACACTACAGTGGTTTTGACTGTCACCTCCACAAACACACTCATACATACACACACATGCACACACATGCGCGCGCGCGCGCACACACACACACACACACACACACACACACACACAGACACGCACATTTATTCATTTAATTCCTGTGATCAGCATCTTGTGATAGGCTGAGACCTATTCTGTTTGAATTCTTGATCTGTCCATACTTCTCTCTTGATTACCCTAGTACAGTACATAGCATTCTAATAAGCGGTACAAAATATATGTATAAACGTTTTTGTCCTCTGTTCAGCCTTGACACATGTTAAAATATTCCAGCATTGAGATAGCAGTATTCTGCCATTAGAAAGTCCAAATGGATAAGGGCATAGTTTATCTACAGAAATGCAGGCTTTTCATTTCTAATATTATGCACCGCACAAGTCTTACCTGTTCTAAAAAAAGGTCTCCATCTTTATTTATGAATTGGTCATGCTGTTGGACTCAGCAAGGACAAAAGGTAAAAAAAGAGAGAGGTGAAGAGGGATTTTGAGTCAGTGTGACATGAGAGAGATGAGGTGGCAGTGTGGTGGCCAAGGAGCTGGACTGCCATGCAGTGGCCTGAGTTGTGGGTTCAATTCCCGGCTAGTGAGCCTAAGTTCTAGATGGAATGCTGCTTACAGAGAATCTTGTTAGGTAACTTGACAACATAACCCTTGATATTTGAAACGATTGTAAGTGGTAAGATGTAAGTATAGTTAGTGGAAAAAGGAAAATATCCTTACACTGTCTTATTTGCTCCCAAAATTGGTGGTTTTGACCACTTTGGTCTTTGTCAGTTACATCCATACCTATAGTAAATTGACTGTACAGTATACAATTCTTTTCTACTCTTTTGAGTGTTTTACAGATGCATACCTCACATTAATCTGTTCACTCACGCATGCACCAATGGGGGAGGCTGCCATGCAAGGTGCCGACCAGTACATCAGGAGCAGTTTGGGGTTCAGCGTATTGCTCAAGGACACTTTGATAGGGTCAAGATCATGACAGGCTCAAACCAGCAACCTTCCAATTATACTCCTCGAGTCCTCTATCGCCATCTCCCCCACCATTATCCATCTAAAAAGAGTCTAATAGAGGTGTAGCGGTCTCTTCGCCTGTCTCATGTCTCCACTGGATACACATTTAGGGTAATATATTTGTCCTGTTTCATCTACTTTGAACCATCTTACGAGACAAAACATTATAATGTATGATATTTGTCCCATGGTAGGTCACTGGCTGTTTAACTTCAAGTGTGCTGCTATGCTGTGGAATGGGTGAAAGGGGGTTGTAAATGTGTTAGCGCATCTAGCATTTTGTTTTGATGTTTGCTCATGGGGTCTAGTTATATTGCACCGAAAGCAACGTGCAAACTGGTGCTTTTCTCTCATTGTCTGTGTCAATTACCTCTTCTTGAATCGGTGCTTTTATCAAATGCTAAAACCTGAAGAATCAAAGCATTGAACATGCTGTGCTAGTTTTAGGCTTAACCACATCTCTTTTCATCATTTATTAACTCTTTTCTTTTATTCATCTAAACTGGGTTTACTTTGCCCTAGGCTTGCATACATTGCACAAAAGTACTCTTTAAGTATTTTAATAAATTAACACACATACCCTCTGGACCATGTAGAAGTTCTTGATTACATTTATCAGGAACGTGTTCATCATGGTCTTTTAAAAAAAATATCAGCCAGCTTTGATCGCACACACAATCAAATGGATGGGAACAACAGGAATGCCTTGATGTGTTGTTGTCCTTTCTTCTCCATGGCCCTGTCCCAGATTACCTGACAGTGACATGGATGCTTAAGCTGCTGTGGGTTTGTGTAAAGCAGTGGGAGTTTCATGACATAACAGATGTCATAAGCAGCCATGACAGATGATGTTGTCACCTTCCAAGCTGTGGGGACCTGGCAGAGTTGGGTGTGATGTGGGCGTGTGTGTGTGTGTGTGTGTGTGTGTGTGTGTGTGTGTGTGTGTGTGTGTGTGTGTGTGTGTGTGTGTGTGTGTGTGTGTGTGTGTGTGTGTGTGTGTGTGTGTGTGTGTGTGTGTGTGTGTGTGTGTGTGTGTGTGTGTGTGTGTGTGTGTGTGTGAGAGAGAGAGAGAGAGAGAGAGAGAGAGAGAGAGAGAGAGAGAGAGAGAGAGAGAAGAGGAGAGGATAGTCTGTGCAACCATGTACCATGTGCAAATTATGGCCACAACTACACACACAGAGACTGTCCCTGCCATTGATGTAGTCCCTCCATCCCTCCCATTTGCCTGTAGTGTAGTTCCCCCTCCTCATACCCTGTTTCTGGAACAGTGTCTCAGTCTTGATGTGAAGATGTGGCCTCCCTCCCCCTATGCTAATAGATGGGTAATGTTTGCGTTTGCCTGCCACGGTCAGATTATGCACAGGATGGGGGATAATTACTCAAGGTTGATTTTATTGATACATCATTAGCAAAGAAAAATTGGGCCCATAAATCAACTCTGTGGAAAATAAATGTGTGGACTCATCTGGCTCTTGATATCATCAGTGAGGTAGAATTTATTCTCGATTTTTTTTTTTTTTAAACTAAAATAACTCTTCACAATTAATATATATATTCAAATATACATATCGTCACCACAGCAGTAGCATTAAAGCATATTTTAAATAAATTGTTGTTTATTGTTGTGGCGACATTTTCACATCTGCTGTAAACACATTTACTCCATTGGCCATCTTCTTTTATCAACAAATACCATTTCTGTGTGATTCATCTTATATCTGACTTTCTAACCATACACAAATTAATTCCATGATGACCTTTGATATCTCACTATCTCCGCAGATGACCTACATCCCTGATCAGCCGGAGATACTCGGAAGGCCCAGCAGGCTGCTGTCTATCACTCACTTAAAGGTCAGCAAAAAAGGCAGCCATATCCGTAATTAAAATCTCACATTTCCCTCAGGCTCGTAAAAAAAAGGAAAACACTCTGGTGTGTCATATCATTGGCCATAGCACACGAGGGCTTTCAATCAACATACATATGCCATGAAAGATATTACTTATCACTTTCTGAATCAGAGGTTGCATTTTTGATTGGTTGTGTGTGTGTGTTTGTGTGTGTGTGTGTGTGTGTGTGTGTGTGTGTGTGTGTGTGTGTGTGTGTGTGTGTGTGTGTGTGTGTGTGTGTGTGTGTGTGTGTGTGTGTGTGTGTGTGTGTGCGTGTGTGCGTGTGTGTGTGTGTGTGTGTGTGTGTGTGTGTGTGTGTGTGTGAGAGAGAGAGAGAGAGAGAGAGAGAGTGTGTGTGTGTGTGTGTGAGAGAGAGAGAGAGAGAGTGTGTGTGAGGTCTTTTCATAACTGTATGTGTGGGAAAGGGGAATGACTCTAGAAGATAGCCTATTTGTTCGTGTGTGTGTGTGTGTGTGTGTGTGTGTGTGTGTGTGTGTGTGTGTGTTGAACATGCCAGAGCTTCCACATTATTTATTTACATTATCTGCAGCAGTCCGTCACCACTGAGACGCTCTCACTCCTGTCAACACACGTCTCCTGTCTCTGTGTACTCTGTGGCACCTGGCCATGCTGAAGCCTAGTTAGTCCATGCCCAATTCTACTGCTGGACCACAGCAGCTACCTGCAGCGTTCGCCTGTTGCTCAGCAATGAACCGAACGTCTGTTTAGTGAGTTTGATGTGTGTGTGTGTGTGTGTGTGTGTGTGTGTGTGTGAGAGAGTGTGGTGCAGTTTCATGCCAGGCCGCGCTTCACTCCTGCTGTTAGCCCTGGGCTCGTGCTAGCTGTCTTTGATTTAGCAGTGGAATTTGCTCATCTCTTGGTTGGTTTTATTTCTGTTAGTTTGGCAGGGTTTTTTTTGCGGTGAAATTTGTTTGTTCTTTTTTATCACGCTGTTGGAAGGCCTTTGATTTTCCAAGTGAGTAAATGTACTTAAGTGTATGCAAATTCACCAATTAGGCCTCCTGTGCACCAGGGAAGGCATGGGACCTGGAGCGGCAGCTGCTGGCCTGCTGCGTTTGTTTGGGCCTCCGTGCTGCACAGCTGTGGTGGCTGTGGTTTTTACGCAGCCATGCATCCGGATCTGTGGTTTGCACTCAGATGGCTCTGCTCTGCTGTCGACGTGGGCGCTGAACTTTCAAGCTCCGGTGAAGTTAGTTTAACATCCAGCATTCATTTATTTAACATGCAGTATGCAACGACGGTGCAACAGGGAGGCTGGCTTCATTTGTTAAAAAGCATCCTTTGCTGTTTTTTAAAAGATACAAAGGCATTATTGTCTTTGACCAGTTGAGTTCATGACATCAGATCAAATGTGCAAAATAGAGACAAAGATATGTCCTTCACTTTGTGTTGTTTTAAAGCAGCTCGGCTGCATAGGTAACTCCCCTAGATACCGTCAACCGGCAACCGGACCTCTAGTGAACTGCAAATGACATTTCTTCTGTCTCCGAGTTAGGTCTGCTACAGTTGAGAGGGAAGCTCTGTTTGTGCTTAACAGCACCCCTTAGCTGTTCTAAAATCAGTGTAACCTACGGCATGACAGGGCGTATTGCTTAATTGCACAGATTACAATTTTGTTCTCGTTAGCCAGGTTTACATGGACAGTCTTTTGTCATTCGGATGAAAGAATTCTTGCCATCTGTTTACATCTGGGGTGCGTTCTATTCTGATCAGGTGCTCTCCAGCGCTTTATCTATCTATCTATCTATCCATCTGTCTATCTATCTGTCTGTCTGTCTGTCTGTCTGTCTGTCTGTCTGTCTGTCTGTCTGTCTGGCTATCTATCTATCTATCTAGAGTCCTTGATTGGAATAGCTGTTGTTGCCTTCTTTTCCTTGAGAAGATACTGCAGGCAGTCCAATTGACTGTATACATGGCTGTTCAATCAGAACAGGAACAGATTACACCATCTCTTTCATTCCTATTCAAATGAAATATCAGGCATTTGTATTCTGTTTATATGATCATTTCTATTTTGATTGAGCCGTTATTACGTTTCTTATAGGATTAAAAGTGTTCAAGTAAAGGAGGCTATTTTTGAGCCATTATTAATATCATTAACTGCATACATTTTGTACAAATGTCAACATCCTACCCTTGTCTATAATGCCAACAGTATATGTGCAAACATGTGTTTGTGTCAGTGTGTTTGAGCATGCAGGTGTGTGCCTCTGTGATTGGTACCTGCTTGTGGCAGATGATGCTCTACAATCTGTCAGTTTCTTGCAGCAGCCATTTCAAGAGTCAATACTTCATGTTCCTGCCAACCATGGAATATGTACCAGCTGACAAATCACAGAAGGTGTATACAGGTTTCTGCTGTCTTCCCCCATCTCACTGGAGTGCCACCACATGCAGGGCGCTGTACCCAGCTTTTTAATGCCATACTGGTGCAGTGATCTATATCCAGTATACTCTAATGCTATACTGGTGTGAACACCTGATGGACTCTCTGTTTACCTCTTCACATACACTGCTCTCTCTCTCTCTCTCTCTCTCTCTCTCTCTCTCTCTCTCTCTCTCTCTCTCTCTCTCTCCCTCTCTCTATCTATCTATCTAACTATCTATCTATCTTATGTGCGTGTCATTGCTGAGACTTCAGGAGTATTGGTATCAGCATAGGCTACAACATGAACAAGTTTTTAAGTGTGCTAAAATCAAATATTCCCTATGACTCAATGCCTAATCATAAGGTACTGTATGTCCGAGTGTTTTTTTTCTGTTGATCTGAATTACAGCCTTGGCGTGTGTGCGATAAATGGCATTTCTTGTGAAGGTATTTCCGTCACAAGGGTATTTATCCCATGCGATTCACCAACCATCACAGCCTTTCAACTCATGCAGCACAATAACGTCACATGACTTGTCGTTGCATGTGGGTCCATTAAAAGGCTTGTTTCCTGGGGAGTAAGTGGAATGGGCATTATGGGAAATGTAAAATACTACTTTGCGGGTATCCGGTGCACCTTGGGCCTCACTACAGTTAATTACTTATTAGGATTGAGCGGCTAGTTTGTCTCTCTCCCAAGAGATCTACCGAGGGCAGCGAAAATAAAGCTCTGTGTCTCGGCTGGGCCTAACTAGACATCCAAATCAGCCTAGAGAGCAAGTCTGTCTTTTTTTTCTCTCATCCTCTTCCTCCAGTCTGTCTCAAGGGCAAAATCAAAAAGGATTTTAAACAAGTGTGACAAACACCTGAGAGGATTGCTTATTTTCATTAACTCAACTACGTCTGGCACTTAATTTCTAGTCTGGGCATAGATCATGTGTGTGTGTATGTGTGTGTGTGTGTGTGTGTGTGTGTGCTTATGTGTGCATTAGAATGTACATACACACTCTATGTGTGTGTTTGTGTGTGTGTGTGTGTGTGGGCACACACAAATTCATCTGCATACATGTACAATCTTTTTATTTCATGTGTGTGTGTGTGTGTGTGTGTGTGTGTGTGTGTGTGTGTGTGTGTGTTTGTGTTTGAGTGTGCATACGCACGTGTGTGTGTGTGTGTGTGTGTGTGTGTGTGTGTGTGTCTGTATGTGCGTGCATGCATGTGTGTGCTTATGTGTGCATTAGAATGTACATACATTATGTGTGTGTTTGTGTGTGTGTGTGTGTGTGTGTGTGTGTGTGCGCGCAAATTCATCTGCATATGTACAATCTTTTTATTTCATGAGTGTGTGTGTGTTTGTGTGTTTGAGTGTGTATACACGTGTGTGTGTGTGTGTGTGTGTGTGTGTGTGTGTAATAATGTAGGTACAAACTCTCCCCTCGCTCGGGAGAGGCCCGGGTGCAGGGACGCTGGCAGGGTACAGCATCAAAGAGCTGGAGTCCTTTAGAAAGAAAACGAGTGTGAAAAGTGATTTGGGGGGGGGGGGGGGGGGATTCAAGGCAGAGAGGGATGGCGAATGGACGGCAGAATGAAATGAAAATGAAAGGGAAAAAATGCAGTGATGATGAAATCCTATTGAGGATTTGGACATGCATCTTTGATGTGTGCGCGTGTGTATACAGGGCTCCGGTGCCACATTGCGGCGTGCACTTAATAGGAACAGGGCTTAAGATGCCCCTTACATCTCTCGTCTCACTTGAGGTTGTCACTCTGTAATCCCTTGGCGAAGTGCGGTGCAGCGGGATTAACACCGCGAGTCCGGATCCCACAAATCAGCACCAGAGCTGATGTCACTAATGAGAAGCAAATTATACAGTGTGAAGCAGAGGCCATCTTCCTCAACCTCCCCCTCTCTTCATCTGACTTTGAGCATCTGTCTTAACTCCCTTCACTTGGTTTCTACATTGCAACTTGGACCATGGTACGTGGAAGTGTTTGGGCTAAGTTATGCACAGCACTGTCAGAGCCCAGAACAGATTTTAGAACAGGAAACAGGATCAGTATATTTATTTCACAACATCCTTGTATGATTTGTTCATCCATGTACAGTATGTGTGAATCTTTGATTGAACTAATGCTGATGTTTTGCCATGGTCTGGAATGCGTTTGGGCCCTTAACAGATTTTGTAACAGGAGACAAGAACAGTATATTTCTGTTAACCAGAGTGGTGTATCTTTCCTGTATTATTTACATTGACGATCCAGCCTCCAATTTCACATTTGGAGGAACAATCCGGGATTATGGTGCAGTGTTGTTGATATTAGAAGTGAACAGCCAACCAAATAACACCCTTCCCTCCTGTGCCTCTTGAGGAACGTGTTGATCGGAGCCACTGTTTTTGTGTCTTATTTATGGAGCCAGGTCTGTGTATTAGCACCAGGGTCTTCCGAGCATGCACACTGCACAGAGAGTGAGCGAAATGGGAGACACAAAATGGGTTAAAAAAATGAAATAAAGTTTGGATCAGTATTGTGAACCTTATTGACCTTATTTTATTCGAGAGTCAGGCAAAATCAGGGAGGTTATAGGCTGACTCCCCAAGGTTTGGACCATTCCAAAGTCGAAGCATCAAATCTTAATTTCCCAGATTATGTGATGTTGACATTGCAGTGTCTTGGGGTAGTGTGGTTTGCGTGTTGGAGTGGGAACCATGGAGCTGAAGACTGTTTATTTTGTTTATTGGACTGTTTTGTTGTAGAATTCTATAGCTCATGTCTTTCCTGTTTGTGTGTCCTGTGTCAGTGTGTATTACTGGGTTTGACTTCTGTCATAATTGAGCAAATCGTGTTGAACATGATGCATGCTCGTATTGGAAGAACCAGCCAGATCACAGCGCTGTTAGAAGGCAAACGCTATCGGAAAACAAAATAAGACAATGCTCTGCGTTCAGAAACAGCCCTTGTAAAAACCTCTCTGTTCACTTTTGATTTGTCTGTAGAAACCCTATCCTTGCCACCACCAAAGTGTAAGGTTATTTTGAGCCTTTTCAGAGGTTTGAAAATAGTGTTTTATTTCCACATGGCTCCATGCCCACTGTTACAGATAGAGTAGTTCCAGCATTACGGATGTGACAGTTAGACTTATATAAACAAAATGACAGATTTGTTTCAATGAATTCACTTGCAGAACTTTTGAACTGTCCTCTGATAATGACAAATCCTCAAATTTCATATAATCATTTACATCCTAAGAACACATGGCATTTTATCAACGTTATGAATGTGGCATCAAACAGACATCATACTTTTATGAGAGATTACAGTTTTTCTGATTTTTAAATGAAACTGCCATGATATACAGTTTGTAGCATTGAATGAACAAAAACGTTTTTTAAACTACAGTATATGTCATTTTTGCAATACATTATGTAGGGCGTTATGGTTGTGATGTTTTCCTTTATGGATGTGATGTGTCAGGACCACTCCTGCACAAACTACATGAATAATAAATAATGAGTAGGGAAGTAGACCAGTAGGCTATGCTAAATATGTCTATGTGACCACGAAGTGCCTCGCCATGTGTATAATGCAATTAAGAAGTAGGTTGCCATGGAGACTTTTATAATGTTGGCCTTTTGAGCTGGAATTACATGTGAAGTTGAAATTGTCAATTTTATTATGGCCGCCACTCAAAGTAAAATAGAATTCCTCAAATGTACCAAAACATCAGGGAACGTGTAACCTGGTGGGCATGTAGCCCCACTGGACTTCCACTGGTCCCCATGGGACACTTCCCCACTGCGCTGCGCCTGCTGAAAAATATGCTGACTAAATAAATTCAGCCATATGCACCAGCTAACACAATAATCCAGTTACTACACAACAACAGTATAACAATTACGGGAAGACAATCACTCAGATTTCTGTTATTAGGCCACTAGAAAATAGGCTAGATGCATAATATTTTGTTTTGTTTTGTTAATGCTAGGCCTTCCTGTGGTTTTTAGCAGTCTAATAATCTCTTATGAAATATGAATTGGAAACACTAAGGTAAAATGTGTTAGGCCTAAAACTGAAATGCCATCAAAGACGTTTATTGACTGTTTATAAACTCCTTTAAATTCAAATTATGTAGCATCCATGATGTCACATTCATAACATAACAAAAGTGAAAAAGAAAGTGTAAAAATCTAAATAAAGTTAAAAAAAAAAATTAAGGAAAAGGCACAATTTGAGTCATTTTGAACTAAGCCCATTTATCACACCTCTTGTGCAGTAGCAATACATTGCAGACTCCCCAGACTGATGTTCAACCTCAAAAGATTGAGTTTGCTGTGGTAATAGCCAGGCTGGGTGCTAATATATGAATGAATACAATTTGGTTTGTAATGCTTCGGGTTTGGATATGGTCACCCCTTGTCCATGACTCTAGCTTATGGTCAATATATAACACCCATTCAACACCAGACTTACCATTTAATTTGTGTTTGTAATAACGAAATAAGCCTCTTTTTTTTCCATTGGCTCATTTACCCTACCCTTCCTAATCAGGAAACAGAGTGCATCAATCACACACTTTCAGCAGCATACATTGCTGCTGTTCAATAGCATCTACCTGTAGGCTACGTTTCCTGTTTGGGAGGAGTGAGGTAGCCTACTGTAGCCTATATCACCTCAACACTTACTTAAGTAGACTTTGGCTTTGACAGCAGGACTAATATTTACAGGAAATTGTCACGTAATGATTGTAAACAAAGTTATTTATCGCTGCACTTTATTTTTTGGACTCCTCTCATCTCTTTTCCTCTCGAGAAGCCAGCCAGCGCCAGCCAATCAGAGTCATATCCCCCACCCCGCCGGCGCATACCGGGGAGTCTGTTACAATGAGTGCGTTAGGCAAGAAACACAGGAACCCCGCAGAAATATGCCAGAGCAACATGGGCGACTTCACTTTACAATATGATTTACTGAGACGTCAAACTGAGTCAACAGCACTGTGGGGTAAGCCAGCTTTGCTTTATACAGTACTGCATAAATAAAATTAAACGGTTAACCTACTACAAACTTCCTCGTGTTGTCCGTTGGATTTGATCGAACATTTCAAAAGGCTCCAATGCCATTTTCCAGATAACCGTTTGGTAAGTAGGCTAGCCTACATTCACTCATTATGGCAATAGCTAAAGTGCTACTACTGGTATTCTCGTTCGTTCGTTTGCACAGTTTATCCAATGACGCTGAACGGTTTTCCAGTGTCATGATATGATAGTGTCATTATGTGTAGCCTACTAATTTCACTTCAGTTGTCGTTGCCGGCAAAAGTTGGAGAGTGGCTACAGTAGTAGCCTATTTTAGAACATAGTTGGTAGCGTAAGTTATTCTGCGAAAATATGACAGGATGGGTCAAAGAAAAGTGATATTAGGCTACCCGTTTGAATGCGCATTTATACTGTTGCATTAATGCATCTATTTGTCCGAAGCCGGTGGTCTAAAGGAAAACAGTTTCGTTTTCTCATCATCCTTGCAAAAAAAAAAAAAATGCATATCGATATATCTCAGGAGCTGTAGTGTCATCCGAAGTTCGGGTGAGATGGGGTGAGTCCTTGGGGGGCGGGATGAGGATGCTCCGGGCAGGTGCTGGTTTGAAGTTCGGAGATGAAAGCATCACGGAGCAGCACATGATCAAAGAGTTCCACAGAACACGGCAGGTGTTGAGCATAGAGAAGGGCTGCAAACATAATTTAGAAAAGAGATGCTTTGCCAAGCTTGTGTGTGGGCAGTCAGTTATTTTTTTAAGCTATAATTCATCTGTAAATACACCATCTTCATTTGATAATTTATGGAATGTTAATACTTGAGAAACAGCGTTACTTGTCTGTGACCACATGATAGGCCAATGCACATTGATTCATTGGAGGCAACACCTAAAGTTTCCCACCCTTGCCTTTCAGCTGATCTATGTGGATTTAGAGCTTCTCAAACAGTAGGAGCACAGCAGGATTGGGCTCCTGGCTGAGAGAGAGAGAGAGAGAGAGAGAGAGAGAGAGAGAGAGAGAGAGAGAGAGAGATGTTGTAGTAGTAGCCCACCCAGGGGGTGTGTTAGCTCAATCACACATACGTCGGGACGCCTTAGGAGCTAAAAATCCTGGCAGGGATTCATCCACTCTCACACACACACACACACACACACACACACACTCTCTTACACATATTGTACACACACGCACTTACTCATACAGACTTATTGGCACCTTGGATGTGCCACTGTGGCTGGCTGATGTGCACTTGTTGCTGTTGAGAACGTGTGTGTCTGTGTGTGTGTGTGTGTGTGTGTGTGTGTGTGTGTGTGTGTGTGTATGCGCATTCTTGCGTGTGTGTGTGTGTGTATGTGTGTGTATGAAGTACAAAAGTCTCAGAATTACTTTCAAAGTAGCTGTTGTACTTTTATTGCATCATGCTAATACCTGAATCTTTAAGAATGCCGCCAACACATTTATAAAATAAAGAAATAAACTGAAGGGTGACGGAAGAATCAGGCACTATGTAAGACTTAACTAAATGTAATTTAAGAGCTAATATACAATATGTGGATACAGTTTAGCCTTTTAAAGGCCTGGAATTGAGATATATTAAATTGTAGACTCTTTTAGACCCAACAGAGATCTTATTAGTGGAGAGGAGGAACAGATTCATACCTAAAATCAATACAGAAGATCTCATAAACCTCCATCCAACTAGCCCTCTACTAAAAAACCCAGCCTCACACATTCTCCACTCCTTGCACTCTATTTATTTTACATTAGGCTAGCTCTCTTCATCTCTCCTTTGATCTTTTTCTGAGTTTGGTGCCAACCAATGAAACACTGACTGAGAACACATGCAAGTTAATGTGCGGAGGGGAGGAGAAGGGAGGGTGGTGTCAGGTACAGTACATGTGTAATGTGAGTTGGATGAATACATTTGAAATGAGATTTTTTTAAAAAAGGGGGAGGACTATTGATTACACGTCAGATACACGCATGCATGCACGCACACACACACACGCACGCACGCACGCACGCACGCACGCACGCACGCACGCACACACACACACACACACACACACACACACACACACACACACACACACACACACACACACACACACACACACACACACACACACACACACACACTGCGGCCCAGTGGACCCACCACTTCAGTTTTCTTCCTTATAGAGTCAATGTGGAAATGAGAAAGTTGTCTTGCCTTGCTTGTCGTTTAAAAGTAATCCCTCGAACACACACACACACACACACACACACACACACACACACACACACACACACATACACGCGCACACACAAACAGCCAAAATACCTTTGCCTGGGTGGACACGGTGGACTCAAGGCTCACATCAAATTCTCCCATTCCCCAAATCGATTGCAATAAGACTCAATAACTCTGTTCATCTTGGCTGTAAAATAGGGTATTAAAGTCCATCGCCAGCTTCATCTGAGAGAGTGGCCGCAAACGCACGAGAAAGAGAGGGAGCGAGAAAGAGAAATGCAGCTGAGAAAATTAAAGGAATGAAATCTATCAGTTGACCCAGGATCTGAGCATGGTGGATTGTTTTAAGCAATAAAAGAAAAAGGGCTGCTATTTTCCCATGTGCGATTGTAGCTGCAGAAAGAAGACTACCTGCAATCGGACTCTGAAATGCTTCTAACCTGCCTCTGGAGTTCTGTTCTTTGTCTGGCTGCACAAAGGAGATTTCCATGCTAATTCAAGATAACCTTTTATCTATTTGAAGCGACTTTACAGTAGGAGTAAGAAATAAACCACTGTACCAAAATGATAATTGATCGACTTTGAATTATTTTAGTTGTGGTAATTCATGCATGAATGGTCTTTTCCATTTCATATTTTACTCGGGAGTATTTTGGTTCTTATTCTTATTCATCTCCTGAGAGCATGTAGCTGTATGCAAGGGACTCCGGGTCAACACTGACCTTTGAACTTTGCTGTTGAGTTGTTTCACATCAGTTCTACACAAATGTGTGTATACACATTCAGAGTGATTTTTTTAAATATTTTTTTGAATTTCCAGTTTGAACTACATGCTCTACAGGCTTGCACAGAGATGCCTGCAGACTTTTAAGGGGACTTTCACATAACAGACTCTCTACTCTCATTCAGTCAGGCTATCTTCTTCACCCTAGTGTCAGCATAATGGCTGATAAAGGTTTTCTCATCGCGAGTGATGTTGAAGATATTGGAGTTAAAATAAATACCACCTTTTGCAAAGGCCAACACACAGTTGAAAGCATTAGATGAGTAAAAAACAAACATTGCAAAGCACAGAATGCATGTGGAGACTGGTGCACACACACACACACACACACACACACACACACACACACACACACACACACACACACACACACACACACATATATACAGTATATTGGGATTATCAATTAGATTGGGTGTAAGGCTCGTCTTTTAAGAAACTTTCAACCTTATATTTTGCCTGTTGACTCCTTCTCATCGTGAATAGTCTGTTCTCCTCCTTCCTTACTTGGTACCTCAAAGCACTCCCTAAAGGAGATGTTCTCCCTCGCAGCCATCTCTAAGTTGTGCTGGTTTGTCAGTTTTCATAAGGTGATATTTTGTAGCTGCAAACACTAAAATAAAGATGAAACACTGTTTGTTTGGATGATACAAACAAGACAATTGATGTTTCAATCTGGATTTTTTTGTTGTTGCTATGTCTAGTCACACATATACACTCTGTGCTTGTCCATGCCATTATTTTATCAATGCATTTGTTACTGTTAATCAACATACTAGATAGACACAAACAACCTTACAATGGATACTTATCTTAAAGCATCACATTTTATGAGTGGATTTAGTTACACTAGTAACTAGCATCTAGTCTAGTGTAAAACTTGAAATATAGCGAGTTGCAATGATGTGGATATCATTAGCATACTATTTAGCTGAGGTGTTTGATTCACAGTGATGTACATCTGAGGATAAGTGCAGGACCTGGAATAACCCAAGTTGGTTCAAGGCAGCGCTAGAACATAAACTGGACACTTAGCCGGTAGTGCAGGAGCAATGGCCGGGTTTCCCAGATGCTTAAGAAGCTCTTAAGTGCAAAGAACTTCTTAGGAGAGCTGTAAGAACGTTCTAAGAACGCTTCTAAGAAGTTCTTAGCACTTAAGATCTTCTTAACGAATCTGGGAAACCCGGCCAATGTCTGTTGACTAACAATCTTCTCACTCTCTCTATGCAAATGATATGGGGCTTCTCTCTTTTTTGAGTAGGCTGGAATGACATTCCCTCAATTCATGTTTCACCTCATCGATAAATCTGAACATTTTAAATATATCCTCCATTGCATACTATATTGTCTTGTCAGCTTATCGGCTTTTTGACACATCGGCTTCTACTTACAGTGTTTAACTCATTTAGAAATGTGACCAAGAAGCTTTTATTTTCCTCGTTGTTTCCTAAGAGTTGTCAGCTCCTCTGCTGTCAGCGGCAAATTCAAATTAGTTATACCTTACACAAGGGTTAAACACTGGTTTGTAATTTTGCAAAACCCAGTCATCATGAATAAAGTGTGCCATGACTGTGACATAAGAGTCAGTGGCACAAGATGTTCAGGAATCAACTTAAACCCTGTAGCTTGTTCCTGGGTCTGGTGAACCCACCACATTAGTAGGCTTTTAAATCAATACAGCCATAACAATTTATGTTTACTAGCTCAAATATTTACCAATAATGTTTTCACTTTTGTCATTTACTCCTATGAGATCACATTTATTTTTAGTTATAAACAAGGTAAAACAAAATAGAAACAAGCTATTCGATCATTATTGATGCTCATTTCTTAGAACTTAATCAGAACAGGTGCAAGTGCTTGAATGTATTCGGTAACTTTGTGTGCAAATACTGTAGCAGGTGCAGAAAGACAACATTCTCGCATGTGGACACCTACTGTACATTCACTCACATTCACTCACATACACGCACGCACGCACGCACGCACGCATGCACGCACGCACGCACACACACACACACACACACACACACACACACACACACACACACACACACACCGGACACACAGCAGGCCCAGTTAGGAGGACACAGTTAAGGTACATAGCACCTACAATTACAACACCACATACTGTATGTAATAGTTATGTGTAGGGGGTGGTGTACCATGAGTTATTTTTACATAACTAATTATATACGTTATTTTTTATGTTCGTCACGGAAAATGAGCCAAGGCCAATGAGTCTGAGTTTGAAGAAATAATAAATAGGATTTATTTTATTTTAGCAAACATTGAAAATGAGTCCCACAGACCCGAACACCAGGCACACACAGGACTTGCCCTAGCAGTTTAAGTGCAGGACATTTGCAGTGAGTGGAACAGCAGTGATAAGAATCCAGTGTTGGTCATGCATAATGCAAGCTGGCTGGTGCTGGCTGGAGTTGATGTAGAGCTAGACCCCCATGTGCAAAGCATCGCACACACGCTAAACCTGGCCACACAAAAACACCTAAACGTGAACAGGGTGTCAGAGCTTCTAGCGAAAGTGAGGAAGGTAGTAATATTTTTTTCATAGATGCCCACAAGCAACTATAGTCGGCAGGCCAAGACCCTAAAAAAAACTTTTGATGGCATTTTTTGTTAAAAGTTGGCAACCATGCTAGAAGTTATTAGTAGGGTCTGAGGTTCCAGAATCCAGTGGTTGCCAAAAGCATATTTATAATTTAAGGTCAAATTTGAAGGTCAAAAAGTTGGAAACAATAGATTTTAATGGTTTGTCTTTTGGAGGGGCTCTATTTTCATGACATCCTTTTTAAAAGTTGGCAACCATGCTAGAAGTTATTAGTAGGGTCTGAGGTTCCAGAATCCAGTGGTTGCCAACATCATTTTTATAATTTCAGGTCAAATTTGAAGGTCAAAAGGTCGAAAACAATAGATTTCATGATTTGTCTTTTTTGGGGGGCTCTATTTTCTTGACATCCTTTTTAAAAAGTTGGCAACCATGCTAGATGTTATTAGTAGGGTCTGAGGTTCCAGAGTCCAGTGGTTGCCAAAATCATATTTATAATTCAAGGTCAAATTGAAGGTCAAAAGGTCAAAAACAATAGATTTTATGGTTAGTATTTTTGGGGGCTTTATTTTCATGGCATTCTTTTTTGAAAAGTTTGAAAGATTTTTTTGATAAATATTCATTTTTATTGATAAATAATTTGGATATATAGACTTGATATGCCCATTACTCCTTTATGCTATGAATAACACAAAACATTCTCTAGAGAATATATTGCTAATGAATAACAAGAATGCTTCTTTATTTCAAGGCAAAATGTCAATGTCAATTCAAATGTCAATTCAGACCGTCTGAATGTTTTTGTAATATATGCAATGTTTTGCAATGTGCAATTTTTGTTGCTGTATTACAAAAAGGCTGTCTCGTCCTGATCATGTTCCATCCCTACTTTGTTGAGACATCCATCAGCATCACAACCGCATGCAGGTGTGCAAGGCTGTCCATTCTTAAGGCAAGTGCAGGCATGTGTACGGCACTTGGTTCTACAACCACAAGTTATCAGCTCCAGGCAACTACTTGGAACAGGAGGTTCCTGAGTCACACAACCACCACAAGCGTCCTCAGGGACTTCACTAATGGCAGGGTCAGACTATAGGCTACAATGTTTTTGTCGCTCACAATTGTCGTTTACGATCTACCATGTCACACTATACGATTTTAGAACCATGAAAACCTCTCCGCGTCTTGGTCGGGAGAGTGGCCACATACACCGAAAGCATCGGTCGCGTCATACGACTCCTGTCAAATTTCTGACAAGCCAGTCTTTTGGTTGGGCTGTTTTAGAACGTTGTGAACGACAAATCGCAAGTCGTGAAGCATGTCCCATTATAAGATTCCCTCCGCGTTTGATGTCGTGCCCGATCATTTGAAATTGGATACGACGCTATAAACTTGTCGGTCACGACAAATGGCCAAAATCGGGCTGATATCGTGTAATCTGACCAGGCCATAACATCTACCTTGTCAGATTACAGCCATACCTTTGCCTGGTGATTTGCACATGCAAGATGCAATGACAATGCGTCACTTGTTGGAGGTAACATTTCCATTGCCTTTTTGCCTTTCTGAAACAAGTCATGTCTAGCCCTGTCAATACCCAATGATGTGCATGGTGCTTTGTACAGATGGCACAAAAACTCCTCAACGTCACCTTGAGGCCCATCCCAACCAACACCATGTAACAGTTCTGGGTGTTGCAAATACACAGTCCAACATGACTTCTTCCCATGTCCAGCAAATGAGGAGACAGTATCGCAACCAGTTAGGGCATGGAGGCCGAGTACATTATCCACAACTACCCGAGGTAGTTCTCATTGATAAGGTGGACTGGGTAGCACTCATATTCCTTGGAAGTCCCACTCATCATCCACACCTTGCAGAGGAGATCTGTATCATGGCACTTCACAATGATGTTCTCGTACCCAGCATTAATTACTTCCAGCATATGTAGGATGATGTGTGTGTCAGCCTCCTCATGGTTTGCCTGTAGACCATGAATAATTCCACGTGGAAAGTGTGCAATACAGTCTCTACTCTCGGTTTTTATTTCCTAATGATGTCATTATTTCTTGTCATCCGCAAAACTGAAGATTGTTTTATGTAACTAATCACCTAACCGTGTGTTCACATGAGAAGCAACCAGAGTGACAAAAGTCATCATTTCTCTGCAAATCGGGTGGCCATAGCAAATTCGGGGGCAAGGCAAGTTTTATTGATATAGTGCATTTCATACAGGGGAGCTCAATGTGCCTCACATAAAACAAAATAATAAAGCGAAACGAATTGGGTGACCAGATCGAAAAAGTTAAAAGTCTGAATATGCTAATGAACTATGATGTAGCTCGGCGAAAACCAATTGGAATCTACACATTTTCGAATGCCCCAGGCTGACAGGCCAGAGCCGCTCTATGATAAGCTAAATCAAACATCCCAATATAAAGTCATGAGTGGATAAAACAAATTCATGTTGAAGCGGACTCATGTCGACTCGTCTTCAGTGAGCCCGGCGACCTGGTCGCTTCTGATGTGAGTGTTAAAATCTAAATTCTTTTCACATTTACCTATCATTGTGGCAAGTACCATCTGGAACCTTAGACCCCACTGTTCTAGCATGGTTGGCAACATTTAAAAAGAATGCCATTAAAAAAAACAGGTCCCCAAAAAGATTAACCATAACATTTATTTATTGTTTTTGAGCTTTTGACCTTTAAATTTGACCTTAAATTGTGAACATAATTTTGGCAACCACTGGATTCTGGAACCTCAGACCCTACTGTTAACTTCTAACATGGTTGCCAACATTTAAAAAAGAGTGGCATGAAAAAAAGTGGTCCTCAAAAAGCCAATCCATAACATTTATTTATTGTTTTTGAGCTTTTGACCTTCAAATTTGACCTTAAATTCTAAATATGACTTTGGCAACCACTGGATTCTGGAACCTCAGACCCTGCTGATAACTTCTAGCATGGTTGGCAAGAATGCTATGAAAATAGAGCCCCCAAATAGACGAACCATATAATGCATTGTTTTTGACCTTTTGACCTTAAATTATTATATGATTTTGGCAACCACTGGATTCTGGAACCTCAGAGCCCTCTAATAACTTCTAGCATGGTTGCCAACATTTTTAACCCTTAGATGCATAAGTGGGGTCAAAAATGACCCCAGAGGTTGTTTTCTTGCAGTATCTTCTTAATTTTAAATTTTTTTCATTTAACCTTCCATGTATTCCTCAAATAGGTTGTCTTTGACATGAGGCCATTTGGATTTGTGTCTAATTGTTATATTTTTTAAAAAATTTCATGTTTTGTATCAGTACCACCGATCCGCATATGTGGGGTCAAAAATGACCCCAAGCATTTTCTATGGAATTTCAAAAGTTAACCCTAGGATCTTTTGATTTTTATCAACTGTGGCAGTCAGGTATACATTTACTGTTGATTATCACATCTCATGTCAGCAGTCTCACCATCCTGAAGGCTATTTTTACACAACAACATAAATCTAAGTATCATCATATAATGTGGCGGCCAAGTGTTCATAGCGACGTCGCTTTTTGATCCTTCGATATCCGCTCTTCCTATTATTGTAAAGCAGAATTCACCAAGCGATATTTACAGAGGGATTTGTTGATATAGCGTTCTTGGCCTGATTTTTATAACTTTTTATGCCCAAAAATGGGGCGAAAATCCATTTTTTTAGCTAATTGGCATTCTCTGATTTACTGGATAACAAAAGAAGATATTCATAATCACCTCTGTAAATTTTTTTTATTTGATATATTAACACTACAAAAAAATAATTTTCAACCTGGCTTTTTCCAATGGTCAGATTCTTCGCATCAACACATATATGCAAATTAGCGCATATTTAATTAGATATGACCTAATTAGCATATTTAAACATAAAATACAGAAAACTTGCAATATGTTTTTTTTCTCCTATTTATGTGAGTATTCAACTGGTAAAGTTTCATTAAGATATCTCTAAGTTAACATTTTTACCCTATTCACCTATGTTGAGATCATTTTAGGATGTTTACCTTTTTTGCCTTTCTAAAAGCTGTTTTGTAATAAAATGTTAATAAAAAGTGATACATCACTTTTCCAACATGAAATAATTATTTTTTTGACAAATATATAATAAAAAATCATCGTCATTAACCAAAATGAAAGACATTATTTGAGTTTACAGCAAAAAACGCATGCATTCTAATTGGGGTCATTTTTGACCCCACTCATGGAAGAGTGTAGGTATTGGTAGCCTATGCATCTAAGGGTTAAAAAAGAATGCCATGATAAAAGAGGTCCCAAAAAAGACAAACCATAACATGTATTTATTGTTGTTGCGGTTCTGACCTTCAAATCTGACCTTAAATTATGAACATGATTTTGGCAACTACTGAATTCTGGAACCTCAGACCCTACTGACAACTTCTAGTATGGTTGCCAACTTTTTAAGAAGAATGCTATATGAAAATAGAGCCCCCAAAAAAGACGAACCATAAAATGTATTGTTTTTGAGCTTTTGACCTTCAAATTTGACCTTAAATTCTAAATATGATTTTGGCAACCACTGGATCCTGGAACCTCAGACCCTACTGTTAACTTCTAGCATGGTTGCCAACATTTAAAAAAAAAAAGAATGGCATGAAAAAAGAGGTCCCCAAAAAGACATACCATAACATGTATTTATTGTTTTTGAGGTTCTGACCTTCAAATTTGACCTTAAATTATGAAATGATTTTGGCAACCACTGGATTCTGGAACCTCAGACCCTACTGACAACTTCTAGTATGGTTGCCAACTTTTTAAGAAGAATGCTATATGAAAATAGAGCCCCCAAAAAAGACGAACCATAAAATGTATTGTTTTTGAGCTTTTGACCTTCAAATTTGACCTTAAATTCTAAATATGATTTTGGCAACCACTGGATCCTGGAACCTCAGACCCTACTGTTAACTTCTAGCATGGTTGCCAACATTTAAAAAAGAATGCCATGAAAAAAAGAGGTCCCCAAAAAGAAAATCCATAGCATTTATTATTGTTTTTGAGCTTTTGACCTTCAAATTTGACCTCAAATTCTAAATATGACTTTGGCAACCACTGGATTCTGGAACCTCAGACCCTACTGATCACTTCTAGCATGGTTGCCAACTTTTTAAAAAGAATGCTATGAAAATAGAGCCCCCCAAATAGACGAACCATAAAATGCATTGTTTTTGACCTTTTGACCTTCAAATTTGACCTTAAATTATGAATATGATTTTGGCAACCGCTGGATTCTGGATCCTCAGAGCCCTCTAATAACTTCTAGCATGGTTGCCAACTTTTAACAAAAAATGCCATCAAAAGTGTTTTCTAAGCACATTTCCTGGTGTTGGCCTGCCGACTACTATACCCTCAAAGCAAGCCCAATTACAGTATATCTGCCAAAACACAAGCAAATCCACAATGTTTCCACAAGATAGGATAGTTCTATTGTCATTTTTAACCCTGCTTCTCTCTCTCTCTCTTTCTCTCTCTCTCTCTCTCTCTCTCTCTCTCTCTCTCTCTCTCTCTCTCTCTCTCTCTCTCTCTCTCTATCTATCTCGCTCTCTCTCTATATCTCTCCTATGTGCTATTCAGGTTAAAAGTGTGTTATGCCCATAGTTTTTTAGGGTAAGGAAATCTAACAGCTAGTCACTGGATTATACTGATTGTCAGGTATAGGGGACAGTGTCACACTGAATGAGGGCCAGGCAGCTGAAACAGAAGGTGACATGAGCCCCCACTGGAAGAGATGGGTTTGTTTTAAAAGGAACTATGCCAACATTTTAAAAAAAGATTAAAAGATGCATGTGTTTTTGACTGATCTCATTTTTCAACACAACTGACAATCCCCTCCTCTCATCTTTTTCACTCAACAGATGATACCCCTCTAGAAAAATAAGATGGCTTTGGACCAGATGTTCAGCGATTGCCTCTCTGCAAGAACACCCATGAAGACCATACGGGATAAAGTGGATGGATGGAGGAAATAAGGAGGAAAGTACAGAGGGCTCTTTAGGTTTGAGTGGTGATGGGTTACAGTGGTAGAACTAAACAAGTGGATCTACTGTACCGCATGCTTTCAGCCTAGGTGAAGCACTACTTGTCCATCCCAGCAACAAGTGTGCCTTCTGAATGAGTATTGTTGATATAGTTTAGGGTACAGCACAGTTTGTTTCATCCTGACCAAGTGAATATGAGTTAACTTTGTCTTCTGCTGTGAGACAAGTAGGGCTAACAGGAGCCTGTAGGCCTAACAGGTAAACATTTTGAGCTTTTTTGAGTTTGTTTTGAACCTTTAATAAATAAATTAATAAACACATAAATACAGTCATTAGCCGCATTGTGTATAAGCCGTTTTATGCAAGTTAAAAAAAACAAAAACACATTAATACCATATTAACTGTCCCATGTATTAACCTCATAGCTGAAGAAATGTTCAACGTAAAAGCCAGGCTAATAGTTGGGAAATTGTGGCAATGATACAAAAAAAAACAATAATTCAAATATGTATACATTGTAGTGGCACCAAAATGATTGCCCGGTCTTGGGGGTGGCCACAATTTCTATTTGTAAGTATTAGAGCCATAGCTCACTTGTGTGCTACAAACACTAGCATGTATTTATAAACGTTGCTTAATAAGCTTTGATTTTGCTGCCTGTGTGTGAATGTGTGTGTGTGTGTGTGTGTGTGTGTGTGTGTGTGTGTGTGTGTGTGTGCGCGCGCGCTTCAGGTATGCTGATGAACTACAGGTGAAAGTGAAGGTGACAAAGGGCAGAGCACAAGAGAAACAGGAGAAGACGTCTTTCTAAATAAAATTTGGTACAGTAGTGTTCGTGTACCTGGTTGTTCTGGATGAATGGGTAGCCTGTGGCCCTGTGAGTATGATGAAGAGAGCAATCTGGTACTTAAAGATGTTTAAGGTCCCACTGGGATCTGTAAGCCCATTGTGTGTGTGTGTGTGTGTGTGTGTGTGTGTGTGTGTGTGTGTGTGTGTGTGCGTGCGCGCGCAATTTATATGTCCGTTGGCTCAGGCAAAGCACCATTAGGGATGAGTGTATTTAATAATGCCGTTATTGGATGAGCCAACTGGCTCCAAATATGTGTATTAGTCAGCCTCACTTTTGACTACATTGGGGATGCACCGCATGAGTTCCACTGCGTGAGCGCTACCCTTGAGCGTATGCCCCTCGGCACGTGCTTCTACTTCATAGAAGAACACACAAAGAAAAGAAGCCCAGCAGTTCTGACACGAACACGAGGCAGGGAGATGACACAAACTACTTCAACCCCGCAAACCCGCCATCTTCACCCGTGTCGAATGCCGTATGACGCCGGCAAACTTCATTTTCGACAACATTAATTACTTTATCACCCAGCACACCAGAAGCCCCCATTAACCTCGGCGTGACTTTCAAAAGATTCCCAATCACTGAAATCAGAGCTCTGTCTCCTAATACAAAAAGTACAAAGAGCTTTCTCATCTGCACTAATTGAAATGTTAACAGATTTAAATGGAAATGCGTTTGACAATGACAATACAGTGTAATTACCGCTCTGAGGCTCTTACCTCACACGTCCCATCCAGAGGGTCGATCGTCGTAAATTCTGACACCGAAAGCATCACATGGAAAGAACAGAAAAATGATGAAAGGGAAGTTTTGAAATGATGTTGACACGGAGGGGTGGGGGGGTGGGGGGGGGGGGGGATAGGAGAAGGAGGAGATTGACAGGACGTCCCATGAGGGCCTTTAAAGGAGCAGCGGGAGATAGAGATGGAAGGGAAATATAAATAAAATCTCAAAAGCGGCGCCTTTTAAAAAGGCGCGAGCTACAGTGAGAGAGCGGACACAGAAAAAACAAACTTAAACCCAATGCCACTCCACTGAGTGATGCAGTATTTTAATGTAACGCTAACGCTATGCATTAAAAAACGATATATTTTGGTTGAAATCATATGCCTACATGTACTGTAGGTTTAAATGTAGTCATATACAACATACTTTAACCAATTACTTGTTCCTGTTTAGCCCTATTTAGACATCTCTTCTGTATAAATTCTTTGCACTGAATGTAGAAGTGCTAGTTTAATTAGCAATGTGATTATTATCTAAGGTAATACTTTTTCCATGCTGAGTGATGGACAGAGATCCTCCTTGTAATCAGGTTTTCAGGATGTTCCTCTTTTACAGTGCACGTATCTTTTCTTTTTTTCCCCTTCTGGGCTCCACTTGTAAAAAAAAACATGATCTGAAAAAAAAAACCTCTGTTTGAGTTTGTCATTCTGTGTGCGAGTCCCCCCTGCAAACAGTCTATGGTCTACTTGACTACCGCACCAGAAACAAAAGGACTTGTGTTAAGAGCGCAACTCATTTTTTGCTGAACTCTACAGTGCATTTTATGAAATGTTTTAATTTCACAGGGTATGCTGGTTGGCTTAGTTTTGCCTTGTTCATACTGTACGATGTCCTGATAAATCTATATACAGAACGAACATAAGAAAGATAAAAAGAAATTACAGAATCAACCAGTGATCAGTGTTTTCCATTGGGCCTTGAGCTGAGGCAGATGGGTGTCTTTCTGGTAGAAAACAAGCTATGCCATTCCCAAGGAAATCAGACAATCAACCATGAGATATTGACATTGCACTCCTCTTCTGGGACTTGGGGGAGGGGGGGAGAGGGGATTGGAGATTACACAGAGATTTGCTCACAGCCATTCAGCAAGAATCAGCTTTCTGTTTATGAAAAGGAATTGATATCAAAATAACACCAAAATAACATTTATCCATAAGGGACTGCCCTCCTCTAGATATTGGCTTTGTTTTTTAGGTTTGCAGCTACACAGTAACCTCCTAGAATGGCAAAATTGCATCTCTGTTTTCATTGTTTTGTTTTGTAGCATGATGGAAAAACACATTTTGTGTGTGTTTGCATCACACATTACATTAAGATTGCCCTGACCAGGAAATGGTGTTG
>NC_085012.1:17925069-17982569 GCF_963854185.1 Sardina pilchardus
ATTTTTGTCACTCTACCTCTCTCTTTTAATCACTCATGAATTACACATTCAATTGTAATTGTAAACTAGATTTTCACCCTATCTAGATATGCTTTTAGAACGACATAGGGGCAAATACTGGCTTAAATCATGAGAATGCTTTCTCTCTCAAAATATAAGAACAATTTATGCCTTTTGCATTCTCCTTAGTCACTGCTGAGGAATATGGTTTCATTTGACGTTGCTTCAACAATTCTTGGTGCTTTGGAGACTTTTTGCCAATACAGTGAAAGGAAGAACTGAGCAGAGAGAGGAGATGCTGCATTTAAGTGTCCTTCCATCGATCGATACTTACATCCACAAGAGATGTAATCAAAATGTAATGGCACCTCAATAATTACCCATGATTCAATGCAATTGCCAACTTACTTCAGTGACATTAGGCCTATCTAAACCAAACAATCCCCTACTTTTACTCACCCACCCTCCCTCAAGATCTGCCATTTGTACCAAATCTTCTGTGAGTGTCCTAATGTTCTTTCTGTGATAGTCGAGTGCGAGATTTCTCCTCTGTTCAAAGGAGCACAGAGGATGGAGCAAGACGGATTGTCAGATGGCAAAGTGAGCTTTGAAAAAAAAAAATTGCTGACACGACTTCCTCTCTGTGGAACCCTGAGAGTAATACGCTTAAGTGACAGCTCACCTGGCATCAGTAATATATTTCAGACAACGGTTAATACAAGGTTCTTGACTCCTACTTTGCAGTTTCTACTTTTGAAACTTGCAATAATGATATGCTCTCTGTGGCATTGGCTGAGACTTTCAGTGGTCTGAATACTTTTGAGAGGCTGACTCAAGAGTATCTGGGCCCCTCTGAGTACCTTGCAAGGCTACAATCTGAACATTGAAATCTGAAAAGGTTTGATATACTGCTCCTGTTCTTGGAGCAAGCGAAGTTGAGGATCGTTAATCTTAAAAAGACAACGAGGCTTTATGCAACGCTGAGGGCCCTACATGCACCAACCATGAATTCCCATATCCACCTTCTACTGTAGTTGGTTAAAATTGTAACATTGATTCCCTGACAATGGGGATCAAGCATACTATTATGTCTGCATTGTATCCCTGCAAAAGAGCTGGACTTGCGTCAGGGGGCTTGTAGCCTAAGCCGAGGGCGGGTTGTGATAGGACTGGTGCATTCATCAGCCATTCACAGTGATTACAGAGAGTTTTGATTGGATGACGTGATGCCGCAATCTAGTCCCACTGACTCATAGGTCACAGTTCCTGTATAATGAAACCAATTCCTCACTCTGTTCTCATTGGTTGCTAAATGGCAGATGAGGAAATAGGGAAACTATACAGTAGTCTATACTTGACAAATGAGTGAAGACACACATGTCAGCCTGTGGCATATAACACACACACACACACACACACACACACACAACACACACACACACAAAAAGTTTTTTTTTTCAGACATTTCACACATCTCTGCAACTCAGCCTTGGCCTCTAAGGAACCCTGTCAATACAGCCATACCTCAATACATCAAAATAAATAGGAGCCTGTATGACTGCACTACTGAACTTTCTGGAACAGCTTTTAGATAAAAAAAGAAAAGAAAATACTGTTTACAAGCTTTCTGAAGTAATCATTGCTTTCTGCAGCAGTAAAAGCTTATCTTGACCAGCATGAATTAATTTTAACTTCCTCCTTTCAGGATCACAGGATTGAAGAGGGCTTTAGGAATGCTTGGCAGTTCTGGTGTTCTAGAAACGACCATCTGTCACTGCTTTGTCCTCCCCCACTGTGTCTCTCCGTCTCCCTGGTGATTCAGAGGGAAGGTGAGGTCTGTATGGCCGTGTCCGTCTGCTCATCACCTCTGACTTCCTCACTCCTCAGCTCTCCACACACAGCACGCACACACACACACACACACACACACACACACACACACACACACACAGATACAGCACACAGACACACAGACACATACACACACACACACAAACACATAAGAGAGAGAGAGAGAGAGAGATAACATAATGGCTTTGCCGATGTTAATATCAAATTAGACTCCATCTCAAAGAGCAGAGTGAAAAGAGAGAGGGGGGAGAGAGAGAGAGAGAGAGAAATAATCATTTTTGAGAGTAGCCTTTGGTGTGTCTTTGCATATCTTGATAATGCATTTCTCCTTCAAAGGGGAATGTTTCACAGCATGTTAATGACAACTACATCTCAAAAACACAAAAAAACCTTCTGATTACTGATACTTTCTCCAAGGAGTTCTATTTAAATTCACAGCATTGCACAGCACAGACAGACATCTTATGTATTCTACACCATTGTCAGATTGTTGTCTGATGAAAATGTCTAGTTTAAAAAATCAAACAGAACACAATCAATCAAACAATCAAACACAAAGTTAAAATCCAATCCTACATTTTGTCTTAGAGGTCTAATTTATATTGTAGACAACAAAAAAGGTCAGCTAAAGAGGGACTCTCTATCCACAAATGCACATAATGTCTCAGCTAACTTCCATTGCCTGTACCCATTTGAGTACAAATCACCAGTACTTTGGCTGAACTTCGCAACAATGTTTAACTTTGCTGTCCTGCTGTGGCCTAACTTCCATTCCATCTCCTCCGCTGTCTCATTTCTGAGATAGGACACTGCGCTCCTTGTCTCCTCCTTCAATCAGAGTGGCAGTCGGCGCCGAGGAGAGAAGAGAGAAAGCCATCTCACCTGTCAATACAGCGCCAGCAAAATCACCCGCTCTGTCACCGTAAGCTAGGATACACACTCCTGCCACAGCCAGTGGAACACTGAGACTTACACACACTCTCTCTCTCTGCGCTCACCTCCCCGAGATACAGAGAATGTGTCGGCGGTGCCTGCTTGATTGTGGCGTGGTGTAGGAACAGGGGAAGGGAAAGAGCAGGCCCGGTCTACCTTTGCCCACCGTTTCACTCCTGTCTTCTGGCATACCTGAGATATCAGTCGTGATGGCACTCAAAAGTTATCTGGAAGTGTGTGTGTGTGTGAGTGTGTGTGTGTGTGTGTGTGTGTGTGTGTGTGTGTGTGTGTGTGCGTGTGTGTGTGTGTGTGTGTGTATGTGCGTCTGTCTGTGTGTGTGTGTGTGTGTGTGTGTGTGTACTGTATGTGTGTGCGCGTGCCTGTGTGTGTGTGTGTGTGTGTGTGTGTGTGTGTGTGCATATATATGGAGTGGAGGGGTAAGGGATGATTTGTTTCATCATAACCACCCCCTTTTTTTGTATTACTCATTTAAGCCAAGACAGCATTTCATGTCAATGCCACACTTGCACCCAGAAAGCTGACCACATCCTCCCACTGTGTGATGCAAATGAAGAACAAACACAAGCTATAAATGGACAGTGCAGATTTCATTCTTATTATTCAGACGCATTCAAACACACAGGACATTGTCTCTGATAAGATCAACACATACCCCAGATGTGTACCCTTGTGGCTCGCTCTAAACCACGGGGTCTGGTGAGTAGCCAGGCTGGTGGGTCTCTTGCTGCTGCTGTTGATCAACACCAGAGGGAGTCACTTATGGCCTTTGCCTGGGCTCCCTTTATATTATGCAGTTCCAGTCCCAGATGTCCCTGCTGATCCTGAGTAAGCCAGCTTCTGTTGAGGAATATACACTTCAAGTCTGCCATTACATTAGATGACAAAACAAACTGCCTGGCAGATTCATTACAGTACAGTAAATTCAGAGCAACAAATGTAAGCCTTAGATTTCTAAAGTGGCTTTCTTTTAGTGTTGTATTGGTGTCACTCACAAATACTGTATATATTCACTACACAAAATAATCCATTAAGGCTCTTAATGCTCATTTGCATTTACAGTGATTATGTGTTGCTGCAGTCTTGTAAGTGGAGACAAATGAAGTGTATGTGGCTCAGGGCCTTTGATTGAACAGTACAGGTATATAATGTGATTGACATGTATGTGCTAGTTACGGCTGAATGGTTTTCGAACAACAGCATGATGTTGCTGTTTTTCATGGTTCATGGAAAAGCTAACAGGCAGTCGAGGCTCAGAAAGCCTAAATGAAACAGTTAATTAGCAATACAAGCTTTTACCGGCATCATAACGGCATGTCACCTTTGTTTTATCATAAGGCCATAAAACAGTGTAAATAAAAAAGCTGTACTCTATTACAGTTTCTTAGGATGATAATAGTATTCTCCTTGAAAAGTCTTCCATTCATTAGACAGCATTAAGTGGCAGCAGGTTGTTGGAAGATGGTGTGTCATTGTCATACTGGGTGTGTTACGACACAGTAATGGCATGCTACTCTGAACAGGAAGCTCCGACAAGGACAGACATCAGTCTGCCCTGCTGCATGTGACTTGCACTCAAAGAGGTCCTTCATTTCACTGGTCTAGGAGGAGATTACATCAAGTAAAACAGAGCATAAGAGAGAGAGAGAGAGAGAGAGAGAGAGAGTAGGCAAATTAAAAGTATTCTTTGTTGCTTTGAATAAAACAGCCTGCCATATAAATACAAATTCCCTGTGACAAAACAAAGAGAGAGACATAGATATTGGAGAACAAAGAATAAAATGTGAGAGAGTGGGAAACATAAACACATCGATGACAAATGTGTCAGGGCTCGTGTGCTAACCTTTATTAAGGCACGCTGAAGCCTTCTCTCTCTGACCTTTTCAAGTATTAGTTTTGCTACAGTTTGTAAGAATTTCTTTCACGCAGGGTGAGTTGGCCTTCATGGTTTAAATGAAGCCGGTAAGCATTCAAAGGCCACTCTCCCACACATCAATCCAACATGAGCAATGTCAAGTGTTATTATGATTCCCCACATATTTTTGATCCCTTAAAAATGTGTGACATGACAAACTATTTTCTCTATTTTATGATTTCTCCAGGCTGTATACAATCAAATACGTACAGATATGTCCATGATGGGGAAGCTTTACCTGGAACAGATTCTCTCTCTAAGTTTGAGGCAAATGTCAAATTGTGATGGCTCAATAATTTATGATTCTTGCTCACATTACAGCCATGGTCTGTGTGTGTGCCACCTTGATAGTTTACGGTGTCCGTAAAGCTAGTAATCACCAGCTATATATAAAATGGCTCCTGAAACCCGCCCTGCCAGATGGGACTGCCTCTCAGCTGTGTGTGTGTGTGTGTGTGTGTGTGTGTGTGTGTGTGTGTGTGTGTGGGTGTGTGTGTGTGTGTGTGTGTGTGTGAGAGAGAGAGAGAGAGAGAGAGAGAGAGAGAGAGAGAGAGAGGAAAAAGAAAATACCACCTTGATTCCATGTCCTGCTGGGATGCTATGAATATGTATGAACTCTTCTATATACCACTTGTCAATCATGATTAGACATGCTAATTTGGTTTTGTTTTGGCGGGGGTGTTCAGTGCATGGACCGTTATACAAGGCTTCGGAAAATGAGATTCCTCAGGAGGTGTGGAGGCAGTTTTATTCCATCTCATTACCTTTGCACCGTGGCAAAGGTTAAGGACTTGCTAGCACACAGATGTGTCCGCTCTGTGTTAGGTGCCAACTCTAACCCTTCACCGCCCAAACACAGCAAAAGCTCACACATTTCCATACAAATCTTGAGAGGGAAAACTATTTGGGTTTCTTACAATACTATTTGCCTGTTTAAGTGTTTGCATGTGAGGCCACAATTTTTAATCCTCCTGAACTAAATTTTGGTGTCTGTTGACTTTCAGATGCAACTTCAGGGCAACCTTCTGTCACATTATTTCAATAAACGGGGTGAGGTTGGAATTTTCCAGGTATTTCGGAGCAAACCAGCTTATTACCACTATTCACTTTTTGCACAAACATGGCAGTGTTCTCTCACTGGATTCCGTGAACTCACAGGACTGTCTTGTGGCCTGTTGGTATCCACCTTCCAGGCTGGCTCACAGACAACGATCCAAAAGTATACTCCGAGGACGGCACACTTTCAGAACAATTTATCTTTACAGGGGGCTGTCAAGAGCCTTTCCTCTCTTGTGAGGGACTGAAACCATGGAGCAAAGTGAACAAAAGTGAAGGATATAAGCTAGCAAAATGAATATATGTTCACTACAATACCGAACATCATTAATGACATAATGATATTATATTTCATTATACAAATCTATTTCTTAGAATGACATGATAATGTGGAAATGTCCCGAGGAAGAAAATAATCAGTCAGTAAGGCGCTTAGTTAGTAGTATCATCAAAGTCCATGCCAAGAAAGCGCACAAATCTCGAGTCTTTTCCATAAATGCTTGAAGATTAATGATAATTCAGTCAACAGTCTAGTTTCAGATGTAGTGTTTTAATGTGTGTCTACCACACGTGCTTGGGCACGGAGCCCGGATCTAAACTGTGGCCGCGCCTCGTCTGTCTGCCCCACACTCATACCCAGCTCTTTATCTATCAAGATTACAGGCAAAGCCAAACTGTCTGGCATGTTGGCAAATGGGGTAATTGAGGGCCATTAATGTGGCAGCTCCCTTCAGCGCGAGCATGGAGATCTATTCATATCAGCGTGAATGGGGCCACCGATGCCTACTGAGGTGAAAGTGTCTGTTTTGGCAACGGGGTCTGGTGAAGGTTGCCTTCTAATAAATGAGATCTTGTCAGGTTTTGCAGATGTTCACAAACACTGTTGATA
The DNA here is from genome assembly GCF_963854185.1 of Sardina pilchardus. Taxonomy (NCBI): domain Eukaryota; kingdom Metazoa; phylum Chordata; class Actinopteri; order Clupeiformes; family Clupeidae; genus Sardina; species Sardina pilchardus. The sequence goes on from NC_085012.1 coordinate 17,931,732, forward strand.
GCTGAGGAACCGTGATCAAGAAAGAGGAGCATCCATGTGTTAAAGCGAGGGGGGACATTCAGACGTATGCTATGTCCATGTCCTGCTCTTGGTCTGTATGAATCGCTCTCGTTCTTATAGTTCCCACTGAGTATTAAATATCTCATCCGTGGCCACTTATTACCTTTTCCTTATTAATTTTGTCTGTCTTTCTTTCCCTTTTTAATTGATCTCATTATTCATAGATCTAGGATTGCTCGACTTATCTCTCTGTGCAGTTGTTCTACCTTTTGTTTTCCTTCTTTTGTTTTCCTTTGTCTTCCTATTTCTGTGGCTCTGTGGCCCCTGCTGGCCTACCTGTCCTTCTCCTGCTGAAAGAGGGAGCTGTATTCACCAGGGAGGGGTAATTAACCACCCTGCCTGTGAGGAGGTGAGGGTTGGGGGGTGGGGGGGGGGCCCTCAGGAGGATGAGTTATGACACTGGTTATTGATACTGGCAGATAGGAACTCCAGCTAGCCGGGATTAATGCCATTAGAATTGAGAACCTCGCTGCCATTCCAGCACTTAGTCCCAAGATAGATAGCGTTCCAGAGGAGCCATTTTCCCCGGACACTCTCACACTTCCCCCACTTTATGTACTTTGCTTTTCTTAATAAGGCTCTTAGCCGTGGCTTAATTGCCTATTTGGGATTCTCCTCATTGTGACCTAGATGTGTTTTATTTAGCGAGAGTAATTAAGTTACCTGTAAATATCCAACGCCCACACATCCATCTTTCTTTCCCTGGACACCTTTATTTTGGCTTTAATTAAATGAACAGCTCCTTGGACCGGACAGTGTTTAACCCAAAATACATTTGACAGAAGAACAGGTAATTGAGTAAGGAGCAAATTATGTACCCATAGAAAACATGCCAGAGAACACTGTGACTTACCATAGGCAGTCAGCTTTTATGTGATGCCCGAAAACAACCCCTTCAATTCACACCTCTTCACATACTCAACATATATTCATTGATATGCATCGTCACCATAATTTGAACCTCATGTCTCATAACAAAAAAATGATCTTGTGGAGGTGGACAAAAGACAGGACTGTGCTGGAAGAAGTGAAAATTGGATTCAACTTTTTTTGTTGTTGTTGCTCTTGACTTCCAGCTAACCTACAATATCGACAGGGATCTCCAGCCTGATTCACGAGAGCCTGTCAGAACCATGGTTTCTTCTGCTGTCAACCTGCCTCTCTGGGTGGACTCCTCACAGACGGAAACATCAACGCCTGACTCACCCGCTGCCTTGAGTGACTGAATGTATATTCCGTAACACATGCCAGCACCCTCTCGGCACTTCCTATGTGTGTGTGCGGATAACAGTGTGTACCTGCCTCGGGGACGGAAAATCACGGATGCTGTTTGTGTTTCCAAAAGACTGTGTGTCTCCCCGAGTGCATATGCATTTAAATGCATATGCATCATATTTGCATACGAGACGAAGAAGCCTATTTCAATATCTGTATAATTTCACTTTTTTTCTGTAATGAGTAATAAATAGTTTCTGTGCTCTGAATATTTAATTATCCATTGTATTGCTTTTCAAATGTGCAATGTGTTTTCTGTGTGATACTGAATGGAATGGGGCTCAATGTAAAAGTTGTGTTCAAGGCCATATTAAAGGGTTGGTGTAAAATCATGGATTATACAATATCTGAAATAGTCACACGCAAAGAAAAGAAAAATTATGCATCACCTTTTTCTTCCACTGTATTGTGCACTGAAGATAAAAAAGGACCCCTGCATATTGGTGCGTGACTTTAACAAATGCATTTTAATAAAGTGGATCTCTCCTGTGGAGTTGTTTTATCTTAAAATAATGGCTTAATTTCAAACTCATTCTGTTGCTATGCTGATTTAGGGTAGATTTAGGGGTCTCTAACATTGGCGATGCGTGCCCCGAACGCCGGGTAGAACACTGTGTAAACAGGTCACCTGGACTTTTCTATCAGTTTTAGATAAATTAGGTACCCCTTCAGGGGCGGAGTGGGACACTAAAATCCACCGGGAATATTCTGACCACACCGGCCCCCTATACCCGCCGCCAGCCCACTGCCGGCCCAACCCACCCATGCCTTGAGCACGACCACCTTCCGTATATTATAAACACAAACAAAATGTTGGCTAAATGTAATATAGTCAATCTATGAAGGTCCAGGTCCAGACTTTCATGTTTCAGTTTTACGGGCATTTGCATGCAAAACATGCAATACACCATTTTTACACTAAATTTCTTGGTTGGGAAATGTATGTCCACATATACTGTAACATATACTGTAATCAAAAGTCAAAAGCATTTTACATCTCTACCTTGCCATCTCCTTGGGCCTGCTCCTCTCACTGCTCCTGCACCTCCGCACCTTGCTCTTCTCCCTGGGCCCATTGTTCTTACTCTTCCTCATCCAGACATTAGGCTACAGTATTTGTCTTTTTATGTTTCTGTTTCCAAAAACATCACCTCCTCCTTTTACTGTGTAAGTATAATGTAAATGTAAAAAGTAACCCCTGCCACTGAGTCTAAGACAAACTGGAATCAGCTGTGGTTGGCTCAATTTACCCAACATCATCTATGTGCCAGTTATTCAATTGTTTGTTTATTATCAGCTGAGATATATTGTTTTTGAACTGATATCATTGCAGAAGGAGAGGTTACTGAGGGTTGGAATTGTTTTAACTATTGTGGGATGTCATGTGTTAACAGTAACATCTGTAAAATAATAGAAAAACGATCCATCATTTTGTTGTTTGTTAAGAAAATGTAAGCATTGTGGAAATGTGTTCACTGCCTGCATATTGTCAGGGTTGGGTCAGATTACTTTGAAATGTAATGGATTACTGACTACAGAATACATGGCAAATGTTGTAATCAGTAACGTAATCAGTTGGATTACCCAAAACATGTAACGTAATCTGATTCCTTTAGGATTACTTTTTACACAACTTGTAGCCTACACAACATACACAATCTTATTTTCCACTGTCTTTAATTCATAGATGTGGCGAAGTATTGAATGTTTTTTTCCCGACTGGAACGGGTCTATTCCCAGATAGCAAGAGACTGGCGGACCACTGTCAGCCCACCGGGGGTAGACCTGGCAGTCGGCTGGCGTTTTGCTCATCGGTTCTCTGGCGGTCCACTAGCGAGTTGCCTCAATATTTTTTCACTATTGGTTTTCATTTATTCAGTTAGGCTATAGGCTACTCCATCCATCATTTTCATAACACTTAATGTCTTTTCTTAATATTCATGATAAGTTCATTTCAAGAGATGGTGGTCCAACGGTGAACCACAAGTGGCATGCAACTAGCAGTGCTATTTGCCAATCTGATTTTGCTATCTGGGTTGGCTGATGTTGACGGTTCCTCCAAGAAACTACACAGGCAATTGGATGATTATGACATCTAGTGCAAACGAATGAGCTGTTTTTGTCAAATTAAAACACTGGCTAGGCTATCATTGAAAAAGTTGAATTGTTTGCATGATGAAATGTAATCAGGTAATCCCCAACAATGTAACTGTATTCTGATTACACATTTTTGTATTGTATTCTGGGCTAATTACAGTTACTTGTTTGCTGTATTCTGATTACGTAATCTAAATTACATGTATTCGATTACTACCCAACCCTGCATATTGTGCGAAAACGACATGAAATGTGTGAATGGTATGGCCGCAATGTGTTTAGAGTTTTGAAAACGTGACAACTGTTTGGACAAACGCTATGTCAGTCACTGAAAAAAACTGTAAGCCATTTATTCGTTTGAAATGTAGGCTACATGAGTTAACTAGCTTGTGATATTTTCCGTCTAGCAAGTAGCCTAACGTAGTTGAGCTTTGCGTCAATGATTTTCATTCTGTCAAATTTACCTGCACTCGTAATGGCCGTGGACTAGACTACGGGTAGCCTAAATCTGTTTTGAGCATTTAGATGCATGCTCCTCCAGCAGTCGCTTCTTCTTAATTCTGCCTTTTTCAGCCCCCTCTTTCTCTTTCCTCTTCTTGCCTTCCATATTAATCAAGCAAACACCTAATCCGTTCACTATCAAAACGCTACTTTCACGAATAGTGTAGGCTAAGGGGCCATGCCATTAGAGGAGGGGCCGCTCATCTATCCCCCTACATTTCTGTAATAGACTGACCTAGCAAACGTATTTGCCATTCCCAGGAGGCTTTGCTGTTCTATTTTGAATTTATTTGTGACCAAAAGAGTTAAATAACACTTTTTAATAATATGAAGAATTAAATGAAGACACCCAAGGCTACACACAAATGCACTGATCGGAGAGAACTGAGATGAATAGGCCTGTAATTAATATGTAAGGTAACCATGACTAAGGTATATATCGCAACTGAATGGTTTAAATAGTGGTTGGTTTCCTTGAAAAAGCAATTAACTATGAGCGATTTCAGATGACAGAAACACTTGAGAAAATACCATTTGATAACAAATGTTCCAGCGGCCGCTCAGGCACGTCTTGGGCCAGTGTAAATGCAACATCAGGCCGGCCGGCCTAGCGGGAAATGTCCCGAATCTCCCGATTACCACTCCGCCCCTGTACCCCTTTGACATAAAACGGACTACCATGTAAAATTGAAAATTGATGAAAAGGGGAATGTCTACATTATGTTTCTTCCAGAAATGACTATCCTACTGTGCCTACTATATGCCTTGCATGAATGTGTATTTTAATCCACATATATGTGAATGTGTTTCTTTTTATGTGTGTTTAATGAATCATGCCATTGCAGTCTTTCTCCTGAAATGTACCAACGTACAACGGTAAAAATCATTGCTAGCCTTTGGTTGGCTCTCTAAGTAAAGTGATGACCCTCCTGAGCGCAGTTATACATTGAACTGGTTCCATTATACTTCCTTTTTAAACCTAAAATGGCCTCACACAAATTCTCTGAATATCCATGATATTGCCTGTCAGTAGGTTATGGCCAGTTTAATTGTCAATAGATCATCTTCACTTCAGAAACTTCAGCTCTCCCACGTGAGTCTTCATGGACCTCTTTGTCTCACACACACACACACACACACACACACACACACACACACACACACACACACACACACACACACACACACACACACACACACACACACACACACACACACACACACACACACACGCACACACTCATGTGCAAACACACGCAGGAAAGGGCTATGTGGTCAGTCTGAACTTGTGTCGGGAAAAGGGTAAACCATGGATCTTGTCGAGCCAAAAGGACACGTCTTCCATATTCTGTGTGAAGTCAGATCAGAGAGAGAAAATGCATAAATTAATAAATAAACAAGCATACATGAAGAACAAAAGACAACGGGCCTGAATTGCTCTGATGCAACAAGAAAGCAACTCTTTGTCTGTGGCTGTTTTCTTGTGTGTGTGTGTGTGTGTGTGTGTGTGTGTTTGTTTGTGTGTGCTAATTAATACACTGTCCTGTATGACTCTGTGTGTGTGTGTGTGTGTGTGTGTTTGCATGTGTCTGTGTGTGTGTGTGTGTGTGTGTGTGTGTGTGTGTGTGTGTGTGTGTGTGTGTGTGTGTGTGTGTGTGTCTGTGTGTGTGTGCGCGCATGTGTCTGTCTCTCTGTTTCTGTGTGTGTTTGCCTGTGTGTTCAGGATGCATGCTAATACAGAAGCAGCTATGTGAAAGGCCTAAATATTCCCTCAGCAAAATATGTTCTTACAATCCACCTAACACACACACACACACACACACACACACAGAGAGAGAGAGGCACACACACCCCTTCAGGAACCTGCTGACTATTGTGCAGGGTGCTTGATAGAGTGATAACACAGTGAAGCCAAGCTGAATGCAGTGTGAATGCAATGAGCCACGCTCTGATTCACATTCTCTCCTGGTACATCGCCAGTCTCCACTCTTTACAGACATGGGGAGGGGGGGGGGGATGTCTCAGCTGCTCACACTGGGCAAGCGTCTACATGAGCTCTTTAGTCTCTCTGACACCGAGATCCCCAGCGGAGATTGGAACACTTCCAGCGGTTGGTGTTCACATGGAACGTCTTTTCTTCTGGAAAGAGAGAGAGATGGAGGTGATGGGGGAACAAGGACTCCACCTACTCTATTGAATGTCAGCATGAGCAATGTATGTCAAGGCTTTTTTTTTTTTATGGTCAGAGCTACAGAACATGTCAGTTGTTCTGAGACGTTAGGCTTTTTCTAGTCATTTGGCTTTTGCTAGTCTCTTTCTTGAAGACATCTTGGATATTGGATTGAAGGAAAGAGTTTGCTGTCTCTTTCTCATAGAGTCCATGTGAATCACCCAAGACAACTTGGGACAAAAGTGTAAGCACAAAGCGTAAAATAAAAACTACAATCTGTACAGCGGCACTAATGACAGTTAAATATAGTAATCGCTCGGCAGATTAGAGGGTGAGCAGGCAGCTTTGTGGGGGGCATAAACGCTCACTAATGACTTGGCCTTTCTTTGGGAACAATCATTAGAGATTGTAGCATTTTAAAAAACTAGTATTTGCTTCTTTTCAGTAACTGTGTAATGACAAATTGGTCCTTCTGAAAGAGATTTTTTAGCAGAGTGATTTCTGACTAAACCAACCTGTTTTGTACAAGTATTGCCTCCTGCTCCTATAAATGAATTCCTCTCAATCCATGACATCCTGTGATGACTCTGTTCCATCATGACACTCATACACAGAAGGCCAAAGACCCAGAAGGTCCAACATCCTTCTGGAACGGAAAGAAGAGTGTCCCTTACACCCCTATTCTCTGTCTTCTGGCTTACAAGGCCTTGTGGTGTGATCTGTTCCAGGCCTTTTTCAGATGTCCCTGTTGAATTTCCTTTCCAGACCCTGATTATGGAGCCACAAGGATCTCCAGCTGCACATGCTCAGAAGTAGACCAAGACTCACTTCCTGTACCTCTGCAGTTAATGCCCTCTCCTCAACACGGCACCGCTCGAAGACTGAGCTGAGCTGCTCTCTGGACAGTTCCCCACCACGCACGCACGCAGGCACGCACGCAGGCACGCACGTACGCACGCACGCACGCACGCACGCATACACACACACACACACACACACACACACACACACACACACACACACACACACTAATGCCTACCCCTCAACGCAGACCCGCTTTCAGACTGAGCCGAGCTCCTCTCTGGACAGATCCCTCAGCTGCAAGCGCTCAAGCACAAGGCTATTATGATAGCCCACATCCCCACCACACATTAATACCTTTATTTGTGTTCACATTTTACAATGAATTTCATTGAACACAAACAATTTTAGACACCAGCATTGCAAACCCAGTAGCCTATGTCTCTGGTCTCAGTTCATGGGTACATAAAACAACGCCTTCTCCATATGTGGCGACTGCCAATTATCACAGAAATTGAGCAGAATTTTGCTAGAGCCTTTGCTCTTGGCTTAGAGAGACCAGCAATCTGCAAACCCCTGACTACTAGTCTGTGGACATTACCTAAGCTTCCAAATATACACACCAACAGCTTACATTTGTACCCAAGCTGTACAACAATGTCTCTGAGTGGCTGATACTTTAAAAGCTTGGTGAGGTAGGCATCCTCTAGACTGTAGTCAAATGCACAGCCTACTTCAATAATGGTTACTTCTCTGCTGTCCTCATCAACAACAACAACATCTGGCCTTTTTGCAGCAAGATTTAAAAACACATTATTTCCACTATTACAGAGTTTGAACATGCAAGGTGAGACGCATACATTCTTGTAGATTGTTGTAAGCGGTGAAGCACATGGGATTATGTGTTCAACTATTAAGTCAACAATTCTGTCGTGTCTGGCCATGTACATTCCCTTATACACATAGCAGCCATTCAGAATATGAGACAGGGATTCAATAATTAGCTGGTTATCATGGTGCAAACAGTGGGAAGAGAATGTGTTAGGGTACCAAAGAGATAGATTAAGTCTAGTTGGAAGAACTTGTAGTCTGGCTTTGGCTGCAAAAGTCAGTATGTCTTCATCAACAGCAGAGTTTTTAAGTATTGAGTGAGAGACAGTATGGTCTGCAGTAGGAAGGCAAGCAAGCTTTCCCTGTAATTTTAAATCAGTCCAATGTTGTTGCTGGCGCTGTTGTTGTAGCTTTACAAGGCACCTTCGTGCATTGTCAGGTGATAGATGATGTCCTGTACCCACAATAGTAGCCCTTACTGAGATTAAACAGTCAGTTATAAGGTCTTCAGAAACGATTACATTTTCTGAGTCAGGTTTAACCCAGTCCAGGGATACTCCGACTCTTACACAAAGGTCATTAAGATCAGGCCAATCTGACCAGACCCCAAAACCAGCACAGTGAGTCTCCATTTTAGAGTTAGATTTCCTTTTGAAGCCCAGGAAGCTTGGCTCACCCTCTCTTGCCAGGGGGACTTTGCGGCGTTTCATGTCCAGAAACAGAGAGGATCTAGCAAGCTCCCTGACAGTGTTGTCATCATTGTTCAGCATTTTAATGAGATGTGACAGTCTTGTTGCATTATATATCCACTCCACGTTTGGAACACCAAAACCCCCATCCTGTTTGGACTGGAAAATGATGTCTCTAGTAGTGTGAGTGTTCAGTCCGAACCACTTTCTCACTAAGGAGACCGTTTTGTTATTCAGTTGACTCAGTGTCTTGCTCATAAGATGGATGTTGGCGAAGAGATGTTGTATTCTAGACAGGGCAACCTGTCTGATGGCCTCCAGCTTCATGAGCAGAGGAAGTGGTGAAGTATCTATCAAGTCCAGCCTGGAAGTGAATTCAGTGGTTATGTACTCAACCTGCTCTTTCCACTCCCCAGCTATATTAAATTTGTGTCCTAAATATGTGTACGTCTCGTGCAGGTCATACACTCGGATCGGTTCTGTACTGATGGTAAACTCAGGATTTCGATCAGCTCTGGATTTGTACCAACGGTTTCCCCCACTTCTTCTCTGGTAGAGAACGGCACATTTTGACTGCTTGATTTGTAAACCTGACCAGTTCAGAAATGAGTCTGTTCTGGCAAGCATGTTCTTAATTACTGTCTCTTCCCGAGAGGCCAATTGGATGTCATCGGCATATGCTTGTACAGGATTAGGGGAAAACACACTGGGTGGGGCACAGTCACATAGCCACTCAATCCACCCGTTAGTGGCGAGTACAAAGTTGATGGCACTCCATGGGCAGCCTGTTTTTATGCCTACTTGGAGGGGTATTGGGTCTGTGAGTTGTTTTCCACAGATGACCTGTATGAAGGATGTACTGTAAACATCTTTTACTATTTCAATGAATACCTGAGGTAGTTGGATTTCCTCAAGAGCCTTAATCATGACATTGTGATTCAAAGTTCCAAAGGCGTCACGAAAATCCAGAAAGACAGAGTAAAGTTTGCAGGATTCATGCTTAAAATCATCTATCCCAGTTTTAAGACAAAATACATGCTCATTCATTCCTTGTCTGTTAATGTAGGCCTTCTGTTTTGGTGACACACACACACACACACACACACACACACACACACACACAAACACACACACACACACACACACACTCAAACACACACACACACACACACACACACACAGACACACACACAAACACACACAAACACACACCCTCGACTGCATGGTTTAGACTGATCCATTCTGAGCAGACAGCCTGCCTCCCTCCTGCTGTGAGTTCTGGCCAGAGGGTCTGCCCCACACGTTGCCCCTGGCTGCTACTCTGGTTCCGAGGGATGGCATGTTGTCTCTTTTGTCAAAGAGTGAAAACACCTCTAGACCTGTGCAACCCTCAAGTAATTCTGTGCTTATGATCAAAGGACTCAGCACTTCTATTATTTATGTGCATTTGTGTGACTTCAGGCGGTTTCTGGTATTTATTTACATTTCACATATAAACAAAGTATCATGAAACAAACAAAAGAGTCACAGAATACTCCTACATGCTGGAACGGGTTGTTTTTATATCAGCTATTAATATAATATATAATCGCTAGTATATATCATTTTACTTTTTTGTTCAACAAAAAATATATATATTTTGCACCTTTATGAGATGTTTTAGACTGAGGATTGGCTTGTTCACGGGAAGGCTTTTAAATTACATTATGCTTTTTGTCCATGTTTTTGCATTTGACAGATTACAGTGTTTCCCACTGTCATGTTTGTTGTCTAAATGAAAGCTCTCCATCAGCAATGCCTCTCCAAGTGGAGACTGATCGAATAATTGATGATCACAGATGTAACAGAGGCAACACCAACAAAATGTCTGCTCATGATGTTTTGTCTCTCCTCACACTCTTTAAGACAGAGTATTCAGTAGTTTATTGCACCTCCTAAATCATTTCTCAGTTCCTCTAAGGATAAACACTTGATTTTCACCAGAGGTGGACAATGTGACAAATGTCACATCTTAAAAACATCACGGACAATCTGGTGTATTTGGTGCCACTCTTCCCTCTATCTAATGACTTTTATTATCAACCTTTGTGTCTTTGTATCAACCTTAATACTCAAATACTTCTTTGTATACAGTACCTTAATACTCTTGATTTACTGTAACCTGGAAACTAAGGAAGAATGGCTATTCCTTCTCATTTCAGGGTGGCTTGGACATGTCTAAAAAGTGAAATAATGCGATGAGCGAAAGAGGGGGGTTGTGTATTATGAGGCCTTTAAACGGGTTTAACAGGCCCATGAAAGTGACGGATGAATAAGGAGGACATTGGTTCTGGCTTGAGTGGACAGGGTGGAAAAGCGCAGTAGCAGTTTTGTGCCTTGCATCGCTGTGCCACACAGTGCAACCAATAAACTATACAAAAACACACAGTCTATAAATGTGTAGCAGTGATCAGCAATAAAACTCGCATACAATTTGGCTTTGGCCTAATCCAGGAAATAAACAGTACATGGCAGTTGGCGTGCCTGCCGGCTACACGCACCACACTAATGGGGTGATTAGTTGGAATGGTAGCAGACCCAAGGCAAGGCAGTCTATCTCAGTCAGCATTGCTGACTAAGGGCTCCTGTGTTAAGTGAGTATTAAAAGTGCCATCGCAGGAGGTTTCTGTCATCTGCAAGGTCCCTGCAGGTCACAGTCACAGCAACTCAAGCTGGAAATGAAGTTCCATTTTTAAAAAATAAAAATGATATTGGATTACAAAGACACAAATCGTTGATAGATAGAACAAAGCAAACAAACAAACAAAAAAGCTTTGCCAGTCTTTATTGGATGTGGTCGACCCAAATTACATCTGATTCCAGATTTAAATACATGAAGGTATAAATCCACTTTCATGAAGATTTGCATGTGTGCTACCTGCTCATTTTTAAATGTGAGTGCAGTACTGAGCAAAAGACTCCTGATTTGTTTCAGCAATGCTATGCTAGATCACCCTAGGAGGAAGCTCTTGATGGCTGTCGTTCCCCACCCAGGCCACTGATGGGCATGTCTGGCCTGCCAGAACCTACTGTTAGATCCAGCTACTCTATAATGGGGGTCTCAGACTCTCAAGATCAGCTGCTGACTTGACCATGAATCACCCTAAAACTGACGTTCACGTCAAGATGGACTGCACCATGCGGTATCAGGTTTTTTTCTTTTTTTCAAAGCATTTAGAACGTGTTTGGCGATCGAGGAGGTTATTGTCCAATGTTTATAACCATACCAGTGGTACAACATAGTTCCTAGAGCGTTGATGAGTGTACATATTGTGAATGTGGATAATACAGTGTGGTTTTAGAATGGTAAAAGTTGCAATTGGTGAATGAACTCTTTTGAGAGGTGGATAAACGGTGTTAGCCTCCACTACATCCCTGATTATAACACTGCAAAACCAACTAATCGAATGGATGCAAAAGACTACGACCTGAACCAGAAATGCACATTTTTGTTTTGTGTTTTATGTTCCTTCTTCTGGTTGAGACAAAGAGAGATAAACATATTTGGTCATTTTAACATTAAAACAACTATTCTAATGGATGCTTATTGCTTAACACTTTTGCACAGTAGGCCTACTGTACGTACAACACTTATGTGTACGCAATTGAACCTACTTAACCAGTCTTATGGTCATGTGAATCTGAGTCTACAAGTTAGTTAACCCAAGTTAATTGAATGTGAGTACAAAGCCTCATATCGAACTCATTTCAAAGGCCGTCAAAACACAAAGGTCAATGCTGATATACATTAAGGAGGGCACACATTTAAAAGGAGCTAGTGCCGTGTGGTGGTGCTAACCAACTGCGGAGTCGTGTTTTTGAGGCGTTGATGGACGTTGATAAATGGGGTACTGCTTGCTGCTGAGCACGGACCATATGGCAGAAGGACAGTGTGTGATGAGCCATCAATCAGGGCCCATCAAACTTTATTTACACCCTGAACATATGCCTGCATAATCTGGCCTCCTTCTCTCCGGCTCAGCCTTTCATCCAGTGGACAAGTGCCTCCAATCAGCAGCATGAGAGACATACAAGAAACTTGATCTTGTTCATTAGGAATCGTGTCAAGTAATATTCAAACTCTCACGAGCTGGAGTTTTGTCAGGCAATCTTCAGGGGTTCTAAAACATCTTCCTCGGCCAGTTGAATCTGAACGTGGTACTGATGAGTTGTGAGAAATTCTTCAAGAAAAGGAACACTAGATCGTTTTTGAATCACACTGCCAAACACCAAAGAATTATTCATAAAAACAAAACAAAACAAAAAGATTCAGATGAAATTAGCCATGATGAAGGCTTTCTAAGGGAGAAACAGTGTGTGTGCTGTATGTCAGTGCTAACACCCCATCTTGTGAAAAGTCCACTTTAACCCCCTGAAACCTCTATCAGCCTCCATCAGAATGAGCTGAAGATGGGCTAGTCGGGTCAAAGGGTTGTCAGGTCTCAGCTTACCCTGTGGAGATCTGGGGTCAGCACCTGGAGCAAGCCCCTGGACCGGCTCCGGTCAAGAGCGGCTTGTTCCTGTCGGGAGGGAAGCCAGTGGAAAATCATATGCACTCACCCGCTCAGTGGTGGGTCTCTTGTTCTCCACCTCTCCTCCGTGCCCTCTCTCTGTCTCTGTCTTTCTCTCGCTCTCTTCTCTCTTTCTCTCGCTCTCTCCTGTGTCCTCTCTCCCATGCTGTTTATTCATCAGGCCTGATTGGTTGGCCCGGCGATTGATCCCCGTGACCTGTTTGCGGACCATGAGAGGAAGGTGAGCGAGCGAACTATTCATATTTCAGTGCTTTCGATGCTCTAGCACTTTGCCGAAGAACAGTAGAGGGTATGGTGCATATCGATCTTACCATGTCTCTTCCACCCATTTCCATTTCCAGTTCTCTCTGTCTCTACTGTATCTGTCTCTCTAAAACAAACACACAGACCACACACACACACACACACACACACACACACACACACACACACACACACAGATATACTATGGTTAGTATAATAGACATTAACACACTATTCCAAACTGCCAGTAGTTTGAATTGCAAAATGTCCTACTGTATGTTCAGTCAGCCTTGTGACAAGGCCAGGTAGGGTTTATGTGGAGGTGAAAGGTCAAGTGAGACCCAAGGCTGTGTGAGTGAAATGGCTCCACCTTCCAGCAACTTGTTATTCATCCATAATTCAACAGCCACGGTAAAGGCACAGCGAGGTGAGATCTGGTGACACACACCCACTAATGCACACAGTTGATCTCGAACCACATTTAGCCACCCTCCCCTTCCTCCCCCTCCTTCTTCAGTTGCCAACGAGTGAACCTGTGAAGAGTTTCCCAGAACCACAGAGTATATGTTTGATCAACTGAGAGAGCATAGTTGCATAGTTACTGCTTAATTGTGGCCATTTTGTCATGTTCAACACCTTTGCCGACCGTTGTTATCAGGCATTTTGTGCTTTTAGGAATCTTATCAAACAAAATAGATTTTTTGAACAAACTCATTCTTGTAGTAGCTGATAATATGTCTGTATATGCTGTGTGTGCGTATGTTGTGAACCGATTCTAGCCCCCAAATGATTTCCGCTGAAGAAAAGGATCTGACATTGAGCGCAGACAGTATCAACAGACAATATCAGCGAACAATGTGTAATGCTACTCTAGACTTGGGCAATCAATGCTGCAAAATTGTATTTTAGGAAGCATCCCAGTTGTTCATATCCAAAGATTCATGTCTACAGTGCCATATTCCCCCTACACATGCTCTCCTAAGGCTAGCCTGCATAGCAGTAATGGTGCATTGATTACAGTCTAGAGGTAGTCAATAGCCTTATTTGAGGAACATAAACTAGCCATAGCACCTTCCCAACTAGCTCAGAGCTGCCCTCCTCTACTCCAGTTTTGCTGAGACCCTAACAACACACTTATGATGTTATAACTCGTGGCAAATGGCTACTCTGTCTCCGCTATCAAGCTGTGTACAAGTCTGTCTTCCATAGTGCCTACGTCCAAGCTTGTCAAAACAGTTTGGTTTGCCTTCATCTTAAATGATTTTTGTGAAAGTTTGGTGTAATCGTCTCCCAACACACGCACGCACGCACGCACGCACGCACGCACACACACACACACACTCACATACACACACAGACGCACACACGCACACACACACACACACACACACACACACATCCCTCCCCTGTTCAGTATCCACAGAGGACAGCAGTGGACATGGCCTATATCAGAAAGCCTGCTGGCTGGGCTCGGCTCCACACGGGCAGCTGCCAGCCCAACATCAGGCCCAGCTGAGGGATCAGACGCCGTTTGAATCCGCAGCCTGCCTGCCTGCACCAGGGCCAGAGGGACATACGCCATGGCCCCGCATCACACACACACACGCACGCACGCACGCACGCACGCATGCACGCACGCACACACACACACACACACACACACACACACACACACACACACACACACACACACACACACACACACACACACACACGCGCACACACACACACACACACATTTGATCTCTCTCTCTCTCTCTCTCTCTCTCTCTCAATCACACACACACATTCAAAACACATGGGAACATCCATATGTATGTGTGTTTCCTGGAGTAAACATACCATACACACACCCATGCAAAGCACATGGGGGCACAGGTTCAAGATGGACACACATGCACACACACACATGCACACACGCACACAAACGTACGCACTCACACACACACTTATACAGTTCTTTATGCTTTCCCTGCAGCGCCCATAAAATTAAGTCTAACAAGTTGAACAACAAAAGTTTGGCCTCAATCACATCACAGCACAACACACCTCACCACACCACACCACACTACGCTACACCACACCACGCAGAGGCTGTTTATTTGTTGAGATGTGCCAGAAAATCACTCCCTTTAGCGCCCCATGTTTCCCTTCCTATCAAGAGGGGCCGAGCAGGAAGCGGAGGAATATTAAAGCCTCCCCAGAGCCGGGGTTTGGCTGTGGCATTTCTAAATGCCGCCAGGCTGTTTGTTATTCACGGCAGCCCAAACATCCGGCACAGAGGGGGGAAGCAGAGCACTGATTTGCCTCTGTTTCCTCCATTTAACTTTAATGTGTAGCAGTTTAGCAACCCGTCTGTGTCTTCATTGTATTGATCGCCGTGGTGCGTTGTTTTACAGGTGCCCCCGAATAGCTTGTTTTACTTTCATAAAGTAAGGAGTGTAACAGCGGCTTTGCACTGAGAATGACATAACAGGGGTGAATAGCCTTTGATCCGCTCAGAATGCAAGTAGTAGGAGCGTATATGCTCGATTGGAAGTTTGCTTTGAGTAGAGCGTTCGAAAAGGTAGCACGATAATGTTACTGAATTCTAAGAGACAGTGGGGAATTCTGTAGCAAAGTAGCTCACTAGCTGTGGATTTTCTACTTCTTCTCACACAATTAACAATTGAAGCACATTTTTTTCTCTGACATTTTTCACTGGTAATCAGAATCCAGAATTTGACACTGACCAGTGGGGAAAAGTGGATTTTCCGTTGTTTGCTATGCATGGTTCACCAGTGGAACGGTTGGCACTGCTAGTTTTACACTATGACATGAGCTGGGCATTGAACTCAATTTTCAGAGTGTAGTAGCGGGATTCTTCTCTACGGGCTGGATGTGTTTTACAGCTGTACAGAAACCGGTACAGAACTTCACATAACAATGACCTTTATTGAAATCAATACAGTTATTATGGTCTGAGCGCTGTGTTCTGCTTTGCTGTTGACATTATGTCCAGTGTAATGGCCAGCTGAGAGCCCAATTCTGGACTGTGCTGTTTCCCTCAGTGCACAGTACACATTGAACTGTTTGGACATTGTTCATCTTCATATAGAATGTGTACTATCTTACGTTAGGGGCCGTGACCTGGACTGGGAGTGACAGAACAATCCATTGGAGCGATTTCCTTCATTTTTAAAGTTGATGCAGTATTTGTCCTTACCTGACCCTCATGTCTTTCAATCAGTTATTAATAGATCACAGCTTTCCACTTATCCATCTAACGCTTGTTTGCTTTTCCGAATAGATCACAAAGACTTTTCCCATACACAAGCTTAGTCTGACTGAACATAAAAAAATACTGACTGAAGACTGCATGCCCCTATCCTTCAAATCCTCTCAAGTTGTTCTTTGCCGGAATGAGACAAAAGGAAGAAGATCCCAGTTAAAGGATGGAAGGGATGGAAGCGTGGAGGAAATGGGAAAATCTTCCTCCATCATCCGAGAGGAGCTGCCGCTCCGGAGACAAAAGCGGCCCATCACCGAGCGAAAGCTGCAGATAATGAGGCCGGGGGCTGTCGGAGTGCTGGAAGGGCCGAGCTTTTGTCAGGCTCCAAACGACACCTTTTTTGTTTGTAGCTTCCTCAGTAACAGAAAGCAGGAGATGAGTGTGTTTCACTCTCTGTTTCTCCCTCCCTCCATCTCTCTCTCTCTCACCCTCTGTATGTCTGTGTGTGTGTGTGTGTGTGTGTGTGTGTGTGTGTGTGTGTGTGTGTGTGTGTGTGTGTGTGTGTGTGCTCCAGGAACAGATGGAGAACAGTGACAAAAGAAGAACATGTCGCTCGCTTCGACAATGACGAAAACAGACGACGCTGAGAGAATACAAACATCGCCCAAAAAAAAAGAGGGCGAACAAAGGAAAGAGAATCCTTTGTAGCTAAACCTCTGAGATGCAACCTTTGCCTGCAGTCCTTGGGCTGTGGAACAAATCTAAGAAAGGTTTGTGAGTGATGAACGCATGCCAGCGATAGATAATTACAGATGATCAAATATTTAAACTCAAATCTCGGTGGTGCAATCACAATCAGGCATTAACAAAAGTTGAACACAACTTTCTGCCTTGTTACTTACCATAGAAGACTGAGAGAAAGAGGAAAAGCCCATTGTGACTTACTGTGCATGAAACAGCAGTTCTTGGGTGACAGAGAACATCATTATAATAGCGAAAGGCACTTAACTAGGTGTGCCAATTTCACCAACGTGCAGACATGAGTTATGAGGGGTTTTCAGTTGCAATACAAATTTGTTCAGTTGCTAATAAAGATGAAGCTCATATAGCTATGATGAATATTACTGCTGCTTTGCCAAATATACCATTAAATCCAGATACCCTCTCGTGCTAATGGCATCTTTGTCCAGAGTTTTGTAGAAACATCTCTCTCAACAGGGCCACCCTGGACCCTGGCAACGGTTAGATGTGACAGGGCAGTCCAAAGGAGCATTTTTATATGGAGATGTCTCATCAATATTCAAGGGCTCTCCCTGTGTTAATATGTAACAATTTCTGATTGTTGAGGTTGTTTTGTGTGGAGATGCAGGCCTACGCTGGGAACACTGCACAAGGACAAGGGATAAGCTGGCTTGGGTAAGAGGGGAGACAGGCTGGGGCCTCCCCAGATGCAGCTTTGCGGTGGTCGTGTTTGTCTCGTGAAAGGCCAAGAGCAGCCTGCTTGTCCCACACAGTTAAGACGAGCGTGGCCTTCCCCAAGGTCTTCAAGCAATTACATTGAGAGCACGTGTAGGATTAGTTATGGGGCGCTTTATGTACGCTGTCTTTTGTTGAGGAAATTACGCTGGCATGGACACCTGGCACAGGGAGTCTACATGGGCAGGAGTGTATAGACTAGAATGTGCTTGGGGAGCGCACTCCAGCGGACGAGACTAGGGGGGGCTGACCATAGAGCTGTGACCGCACTGATGCAGATGGAGTTCAGTGGACAGGCAGTGTGGGCAGGAGTGGATGCAGACCATTACGGCAAAGTACCTGGTCAGAAGTGGACACAGACCATTACAACAAAGTAACACAGAGAAGTGGAGAAGGGAGCGAAGTGTGTCGTTCAGTGTCATTATAATAGAGTCAGCGATGGTGTTGATGTTGGCGCATGTAGATCTATAAAACCGGCCATGTTCACAAAATGTCTTTGTGTTCATTCTATGCCTATGCTGATCCCATAAAGTAGTACATGCAAGTATTGTCTGCCATTATATTATGCCCTCAGAGACAGGAGCTGAATGTGCACATTATTTATTTAATCTAAATAACTAACTGAGCAGTCTATCTATTCTATCTATCTACTCGAGATTAATATACAATATACTGCAAATGAAAGGACTTTTCCAGCACAGGTTTAAAGGTCCAATCCAAGCAGCAGCACTTTATTTGACTTCACGACAATGCCAGTTGAATTCATTTTACTCCTGTTTCAGTCTTGTTTCTTTCCACTCCACAAATTGCAATTTAACAAGGTCGTTAAGCTAACTGCTGCTCAATTTTGTCAACAGAGCTTGGTCGAATGGGTTGTATGCATGGCCCAGTAACTACTTCAGGGCCAATTAGAATCTAATTCCTGCCATTGATTCCAATATACATTGCTGCCTTTAATACTTACAGGAGATGATTGCTGAGTTGAAAATCGGAGCCTTATGCTTTGCAGTTCCTGTTTGGAGCCCATGGGACACAGTGTGTTAGGACCTTATGAGAGAATGTGTGTTTTTATATTTTACATACAAACAGTACCTCATATAATATATTCCATTTAATCAGGTACTAAGAACATGCTGATGGAGGTTCACAATTGTTTGAAGAGTACCTGCAGTATGTTTTTACCCATTCTATGTACAGGTATCTTTCTCTTCAGTGAAACTTGTACAGGATGCCGAGATGTGTCTTATACTGTAACGCATAGATATCTAGAGAGACTTTTGCTGTTTTTTCTCTTTCTCACCCACCTCATTGCCTCGAGGAGGCGTCATTTAGTGAAGTATCATCAGTGGCATTGTAGTCAGGCAGCACTCAGGTCACCCGATGACAGGGCCCCTCCACCCGAGGAAGTGTGTGATTTATCTCCTCGTGTCGCTATGGAGTGCAGATTGAACATAACCCCTGTCTCGCTTGTCGTTTCACCTGCTCTCTGACTATGGAGAGCTGTCCAAAATAAATACAAAAAAAGAAGAGCAGGACAAAGAAGTGAGTGGACTGAAGATTAGATCGGGCGGCGTGTGGCACAAATAGCCTTCTCTCACCGCCGCTCGGTGACAGTTTTCATTTCTCCAGAATAATGCATCCTGATCCCATTCAAGGTAATAGTATGTGTTTGAAGTCTGAAGGAGTTATAAATGGAGGTATAGTGTAAGACCAAAGTATTTGGACCTCTCATAAGCCTGGTGCTTATTTCCTCTGAGAGATTTAACACTCATGTTACACTAAGAGAGGCATTGGAGACCAAGAAAAAAAAAAAACACTAAACAGATAGGCATGTGTAAAGAGAACCATAAAAACAAGTAAGAACCATGAGAACAGAGGGGGAAATGAGAGGAACATTAAGAACACACAGAGAACCTTTTGAAATCTGACATAGACAAATGATGTCAAATATTTATCTTGATCGACAGAGCTAAATTTAATACACACTTGATGATGAATTTTTCCTTTTGATTAAATATTTACCACATGTGAGGTCTGTGTTAAACATGTGCAAAATTTATGCAACAGCTAATGCAAGAAAAAGATGGTGTCAAACACACTGAGAAATTCCTTGAAGGATTTTGTTCAGATAGTTATAAAATATGCAACAGCTGTTTACAAGGTCAAAAAGCTCATTCATTGGCAGAATTATGAAGTTCATTCTTCTTAGATTTATATGTGACAAGCATGATGAGTGAACCCAGTCATTTCCTTTCTTCTTGAGAATACATCTTGCTCTCTTTGAGGTCAGCTTTGCTTGTTCTTAATGTTCTTGTTCTGACTTTTAAGGTTGGCTGAGCCGTCCTTCCTCTTTTGTCACTATTCTCTCTGCTTCTTGTGTGTGTATGGGGGGGGGGGGTATATCTCTGTCCTACATGCTTTCTCACCCCTGTCTTTCTCATCTCACACACACACACACACACACACACACACACACACACAACTTGTGCTGTTATCGTTAAAAGAGTTTGGTGTTATCACTCGATAAAGGAGCTATATGGTTAAGCCTACCAGTGAAATTCAGATTGTGTAACTTATTCACATGTGAAGTTTGGGTAAAGGGGATCTTGTCTGGCTTTCCTGGGTTCATTATCAAATATTGGAGTTTTGTTAGCAGTGTACCCTAAGTTTGGTAAACTTCAAAGTCTCAAAGCTTTTACTGCTTTAGAGTAGAGCACTAAAAAAGGTGTTCCTGCTGATGGCTTTCTTCACCCTCAACTTCAAATTGTCCTATCAAAGGCATCCCATACTATACGGTTCTGTTATTCACTCCTACAAAAATGAAATGACCAACAAACTCTAAGCTTCTACAATGTGCTTACTGACTTGATATCATAAACCTGTCAAATAGTTCAGTGCTCTTCTCAAAATAAATATCCAGTGCCATCATTTCACTCAAAATAAACATTGACTGCTTTGAAGTCTGAACCACACACTTACCTTGTTGTTCAGGCATTACCAAATTTCTTCTCCACGGCCCAGTCTTTATGACTCGGCTGTCATTCGGTTTGGATTAAGAGGACATCCGTCTGTCTGCCTTTGTGCCAAAAACCCACTTGAAGGACACTAAACTCACCATTACTCTAAATCATGTTGTGTATAGTCTTACAGCTTTTGTCACCTTGCTGCTGAAACAATTCTTATCAGTACATTTAGCACAGCATGGCCATAACTTGATTTAATTACACTGTGTGTAATATGTGGAGAAATGGCTACTTTCTCTACATAAAGACTTTATTTGGGAAAAAATGTCAACCAACGGCAATAACTTTTATGAGCTGTCCGTTGTTCTCAACATAATAACATGTTGACAGCCCAATGATGTAAACACCGCCATGCCACAACAACACTGTTTTCTTAACTTTGCGCTTAAATTGATGCCATTTCAGGAGTACTATAAGCTTAGTATATTATGTGCAAGTCAGTGCACTAATCCAGTGTAATCAAATTATGAAAAGTGTGTTGCTTTGTAACTAAGGGCCCAAATTGAATGTGTCATTGCCCCTTCTTGTTAGACTAGCTATCACCGGACCAAGCTCAATCTTTAAAGATTGAACATTAGTCTTGGGATTTTACTCTGTTCTACTGCACAAGAGACATGATCAACGGACATAGTTCAAATGAATACATATTTGGATAGTCCTTCAACCGAACAGACCAACAATCGGGGTGTGCCAAGTGGATAAGCCAGTTTATGACTGATCCCCGCAGATTTTTAATAGATGTAGGATATAAAGAATGTGGAGGTTTCCAGCCTGAGCTGCAAGGAGAAATCAAATCACCAACAGATCTGGTTTACCCAGTCTACCTTCTTGTCTTTCAGGCCCCATTAAATGCCAAAATTAAACAAACATTCAGTGGCATGAGACAGACACATGGCCCATATTGCACAGTGCTCGGTGGGTTTTTTGTGCTGTTAGATGAGTGGTCAGCTGAGATGGGGGATAAGAGAGGAGAAAAGAGGTTGACAGGAGCACGTAAGCTCTCCTGAAATTTCCTTGGCCTTCACCGGAAAAACTCCTCTCTTTCCTCTCCTTTTTCACTTAGCTTTCAGAACCCATTTTATCTGCGCTAAGGCCACTGACGCTCACAGTAAGCAGAGGCTGCTCAAAAGCCCGTCACGATCAACCGCAACAGAACACACGTTTAAGAGGACAGGAGAAGAGACAGTTTGGGAAGGCTTTGCTTCTCACATGTTAATGCTTTCACTATGAATGAGCGCCACTTGGAAGGTGTTTCATTTGCACTCCGTGATCATCACAGAGGTAGAGGGCCACAGTGGTGAGTATTTCTGCTGTGTTTGTATGTACGTTTTATGCAATAGTGAGTACATGCGGTGTACTTTGTGAGCCTCATTCATCAATTTGTTGCCACACTTCCATTTTTTCCTCAAATAGGTTATACATACCGGTAGATTAAATCAAAGACCAGTTTTAAATTAAATGATGATTACCAATAGCACTTAAAAAATAATGAATGTTTGTGAGTACAAGCTAATGGTTTGTTCAAGTCAGCTAATTCATCAATTATTATCATTAAAGGTGAGCGATCCTGAGTGGGGGAAAAAAAATGAGTATGGATGAATGGGTCCTCTTAGCTTAATTGGCCATACTCATTAATTACCTAGGTACAGTACATATAAAATGGCCTTTCATCTGTAGACATTCTTTGTGTTCATCACTTACAACAGCCTGCCGACCAATGGAAAGGGAAGGGGAAAACACTGTCTCTGTCTACTGTATGTCTCCTAGACATAATTAAGGTCAATTTAAAGTTAATATGCAAATGTTACATTGCATTTTGCATTTTCATATCCTGAGAAGGCTGTCTCCAATTATTACTTAGTAATAATCAATAATGTAATATCAATTCATCTTCGCATCTCAAAACACTCATTGTGTCATTTCAGTGCATCATTACCTAGTCTAAGTGCCATTTCAGTTCATCGTATTATTACTAGTCTAGGTGTCATTTCAGTTCATCTTATTATGACTTAGTCGGTGTCATTACAGTTCATCTTATTATGACTTAGTCGAAGTGTCATTACAGTTCATCTCAAAATATTTTTTTGTGTCCTCTCAATCTGTTCTTGTTGCTCTTTATTTCTCCTCAGAGGTACTTGGGAGAAACATGTGAGAGCATATGTTGTGTTGACCAGCCATACACACTAGGTCAAATCCAAGACTATTTTCCTTATATAGGTGCGTTGTTGTTGGAATGTGTTACCCAGTGCTCTGTGTTCCTGTGATAGTTTTGGGTCTTTCAAGAGTGTAAAATGTATCTGTTGAGCTTACTAATTGATTGACTAATTTTTTAAAAAAAATGGTTCTTACAGTATGTGTTATGATTTGAATATGCATGCCATTATTGATTTTCATTATTAATTGTTTCTATTGCATTGGTATTATGAAAGCGACTTATAAAGTAAAACAATACTAGCTGAAAATGAACAGTAAACAGAATTTAAAACAAAATGGCGAGACTAAAGAAAATAGCAATATAAACAATATTGCTATTTTCTTTAGTCTCGCCATTTTTTAAAAAAAAATCTGTTTACTGTTCATTTTCAGCTAGTATTGTTTTACTTTATAAGTCGCTTTCGACTCAAATGTCTGTTAAATTCAATGACCTTATCCATTTTTGCTTTGACTGTCATACCAGAGATATTTCAACTTGGCGAATTTGGTTGAGGGACCAAACACCAAACTGTGTTAAGCCAAGCAGTGAACTACTGTATCCCTTTGTGAGATTCATTTCTGACTTGAAGCATACTCCTGGGTCCCAGAGCACCTTAATTGAGCGCTATATCCACAGCACTGGGAAGTCCTGACCTGAGGTCTTCCCTAGTAAACATGTTCTCCTGTTTATACACACAGGCAATGTACAGCCTAAAAATGTCAAGCAATGTTTGCCACTCCACACAAACAGACACACACACACACACAGTGAGAGAGAGAGAGAGAGAGAGAGAGAGAGAGAGAGAGAGAATGCACAGTCTACAGGAAGATGCAAAAATGGTTCAGGTAGAAAAATGAGTCACACCTGAAACAATATGAGAGAGCCTGTCCTCATCACTAGTGATACTTGAGACAGTTGATTACAGAATATGATGAAGAGTTGGCTGTAATTAAATCATCAGTGTTGTGATTGCACTGGTTGAGATAATATTTCATTATTTTCACCAATGATTGTGCAAAACAGCACCTGTGTATTATTGCAGTCAGAGGTCCATCCATCCACAGATTATACGACTTAACCACTTGAACCATATTTCTGATTCACAGCATAATTGAGTTCCAAAATGTTATATTGTAGAGAAAATGTTCAAATAGTACAATATTGTACATGATACACAAGTTGGTGTTTATGGCGTATATAGTGAAAAGTGATTTTGTGTGTCAGACATGCATGAACATAGACAAAACATTTAAGCAAAGCCTTTTGGTTTCAAGCAAGCACCAATATCTTCAAGCATATTCTCCAAAAGCGTTGGCAAGAAATAGTCTAACCTAAACACTGAGACATGACTTCCCACGTCTCGTTCGTACAGAAAGGCCCAGCAAGCTCCAATGATGTTCAGATCTGCCGTGGTTGTGCAACCAAAACACATCATCTCATATCCTTTATTGTGTTTGATCAGAGTAGAGACACACTCTGCTTCCTTCCATATCAACCTTCGACCTTGTCATCGGATCACAGTTGCCTTTGGAAAAAATCACTGCCCCAGAAAGCATTTATAATTCCACAAACTGCCTTAAAGCTTGGGGGTTGACTGAATGCATGAGCTCTTTCAAACAGCCTCTGAAACGTGTCAGTGCACTCGGCCTGTCAGGGTGGGTTTTGATTATTTTTTTCCCAAAGAGGTGTCTTTTCAGAAACACATCTGTAGCCAGCTATCCATCTGAAAGGTATACAGACAAACTAGCCCCTAAGTTCTCAAACTTTTTGCAAACTTGACCTAGATATTTTTAGATTTCATCAGCAACTTGAAATGCCATACTAGCTGTTTCTCTGCCTACACGCCTTTGAAGTGAGTATGCAATTACTTGAAAAGTGTTGAACTAATGAGCAAAGGTGAATTAAAATAATATATACTATAAAGTTAGTATTAGACGTTGACTGATTTGTCAGACAGTTGATTAATCAGACTGAATTTCAAAATGTCTGGTATTGCCCAACATCTGAACATTTATAAAGCTTGTGCACAGGCAAGTGTATCTGCGGATTGCAAGCCAGATAGATAGCCTGGCATCATTTCTGAAGACTCAAAGACTTGTTATAGACTCAAAGTTTCATATGATTGCACACACAATAGCACAGCCGAACTGTTTGCAGATCTGTTAGATTGTATTCACATAGGTTTATTTAGAATGCACAATCGGTTATTAATTCAACACGTCGATACCATAGGGGGTTAGGTAAGGGCCTCTCGGATCTTTTAAGTGGTGTCAGGTTGGTTGTCTGACTGTAGCTACAGTGCACAAGAGACTTCTATATGAAATATTCTATTTCACAGTCTTTCTGAGGCCTGTGGTGCAGAGTGATAGTTGCCGAGTCTCCTGAGAAATCCCTTTGCTTAATGCATTTCCCCATTAGTAATTGTTATGCTTTAATTTTGTCTTAATTTAGTCCATGACTCTTTCATGTTTCTCTCAGATCATCATCCGCCAGCTGACAGTGGTGGGAATACAGACATATTCCCTTTTCTTCATGGCTCATTTAGGTGACCACTTCATTGCCTGCGGCACCAAATTAAACCAGACACCAATTTACAACATTCCTTTGTCTGGGGGATTCCTCTTTTTTTTCTCTCTCTCTCTCTCTCTCCCTCTCTCTCTTTCTCTTACTGTCTTTCCCTCTATCTCTCCAAAAAACAATCAAAATAAAAAATCAAGTCAAACAAAGTCTGTCAACGCCCTGCAGATGAAGATGTCCACAACACGGTTGTGTTTATCATTCTTTATATACTCTTCCCCTCCCTTCACATTGGCAGCCGTGGACAGGCGGGGACGTGTAATGGCATTATGGAGATGCACTTGTCTGCGTGCGAGAGGACAGGAGATGCCTTAGGCTGACGGGGCCGCCTGTTTATTATAATTGAATCCTGTCGGAGTTTAGGTATCCCAGGTAATTGACTGATGAGATAGGCTGACTGGCTTTGGCGGGGGTGGGGAGTGAGCGTGAGCTCGTATAATCTCCCGAATTAACGACAGGAAATGCGCGTGGGGGAACGGCGAGGCTGCGGGATGGAGTGGGAGAAGGGTGAACAGGTCCCCCCCAAACGGAACTAGAAACGTAATACGACTCAAACTGTCCAGGCTGAAGAGGACGAAGATGCGCTGCATAGAAAAGTCATCAACCGTGCGCCGTACCTCTCCTAATTAGCCACACAGTCTTTGCCAGAGGAGTATTATTCCTTGGTCTGTTTGGAAAAGCGCTTTGCAAGGCTAGGGCAAAACGCTTAAAGAAAAGTGTTTTTTTTCTCTCTCTCTCTCTCTCTCTCTCTCTCTGCTCCTCATTCCTGCTTCTGTGCATTGCATTGTATTTTTTTTTCTTTTTTTTTTTCATAGCGGCCAGACAATGGACAGCCTTGAGATGGGGGATGCACATTGTGAGGGGCTACAAAGCTCGGGCGGACAAATGGGGTCAAGTGCAGGAGCAGGCGAGACAAAGGCTGTACAAGAAATTACTTGGGATGAGGTTCATCATGGCAGCCAGAGAAATACCGAGCGGAGGAAGAAAGAGAGAGAGAGAGAGAAAGACTGAGAGAGAGAGAGAGAGAGATGAAAAATAGTTCTTGGCTGAGATTGAAAACTTTGTGGGGGGTGACAAAGGGACAAAATATACGAAGGCTTGAGAAAGGGAGCGAGATAGAAAGAAGGAATCATTCAATGTTTTTATTCTCAGAATACACCCCCCCCCCCCCCCCCCCCCCGCGCTTCATTCCTGAAAAAAAGAACTTTACACAAAACACCAACAACTAGGGAAGAGAAATAACTAGACAGACCACAGGGAGGTGGAAGAAAGAAATGGTGAGAACAGAATGCAGAAGTTATATGGAGGGAGAACCATATGCAGACTTCTGCTATGCACCTCTCTCACACATTTTCCAGAGCTGCTCAGCTGCTCAGACCATGAAGCTCAGAGTCTCCTACTCACACACATGCCTGCATGCATGCACATACGCATGCACACTCACACACACATGCTTGGACGCACGCACACACGCACACCAAACGCACACATGCACATACACACTCTCTCACACAAACACACACACACACACACATGCCCAAACAATCACACACAGGTGAGGCACTAAATAAATGCAACATCAACTTGGCTACAAAACTCAATCAAGCCTACGGATGAGTCTAAACGAATGAGGCTCCAGGACAATACGTTTAATTGCTTTCGTAAGTAGAAGTAAACTGCAGGGGGCATGTGAACTCACCCACAAAACATGCACGCTTAATTAATTTCAGATGTGCCGCTGATGGAATTTGTCCGATATTAGATTAGAATGGAGAGCCCTCAGGTGGGAGAATCAATTACTACAAAAAGATAAAATTGTCTTCGGATAAGTGTGCGGCTGTATTTGCATAATAAGCACGGGACAAAAAAATAAATAAAATAAAAGCCAGCGAGTCTGAATACATTAGCATTGAATACACACCTTCAAGCAAAACGTCTCACAACGTCAAGAAAACACAGACTAATGCACACTACTATTCAAGAGAAAACAGAGTGGTAGTGCGGTAGATAAACAACAAATCAACATATAAACCACAGAGAGAGGGAACTCTGCTTGAGAAAGAGAACAGAACAACACAAAGGCTCCAGTGACAGCATCCCATCACTCTAATTCACATTCTGTCCACATGTCTACTGCTTATTCGCTTCTCTTCAATTTCTATATGCACTCTCTCCATACATCTGTGAACAACCCTTATCATAATAATGTGCGTCATTTCCAGTAGGTTACCATGGAGATTGTTGCCCATACCTTGTTCAAAAGCCAGGCCTCTCCCCTCCCTCCCCTCTCTCTCTCTCTCTCTCTCTCTCTCTCTCTCTCTCTCTCTCTCACTCTCTCTCTCAACATGTGTGTATTTTGACTTGTTGATTAGTCCAGGATACACTCAAACTTTGGTACACTGCTCAGGCCACAAACTACCAGGTTAGAGTGCTTGAATGCAAACACCATGCATGGATCAGGTACAACACAAAGTGTAAAACAAAAGGGAAATGTGGAATATGGAGGCTCACACATGCTGTCCATATGGTATGACAAACTAGCAGGCAGGCTAGTTGAAGTTGAAGCTGAAGTGTCCGATTTGCAGAGCATATGCTGCTATATTTAGCTTCCACTGTAATACATGGAACTGGCTTCACTAGATACGACAGACATAAATTCAGCCATATACATTCAAAACAAGTTCTACAACTGTTATCATATTCCACATATGGTGTGGTTACCTTGGCTGTAAGATGTCACTTGAATACCTACTATTATTAATACTGACTACCTTTCCAAGCTGACCATGCCAATAATTCCAAGCTGCTCTTGGTGTCTGTATGGAGAATATTAGTACATCCAGCTACAGCTCTTCTCTGACTGCACATTTTCAGCACCATGGAGAGCGACCATGACTACATGATCAGAGTTGAAACAGTGAGCTGGGGCATACACCCTCTCTGTCTGTCCGGTTTTCATGGTGAGAGAGATGCCTCTATCTCCTTTGTATGAAGGCATTTCAGCACCTTACACAACCACTGCTAGGCAGCTAATTATCTACACTGATGGCTTCGACCTTGAAACATTCTAGGAAGAACTCTGAAGAAACAAGCTCAAAGACCATTAATCAGTGTGTGTGTGTGTGTGTGTGTGTGTGTGTGTGTGTGTGTGTGTGTGTGTGTGTGTGTATGTACGTGTGTGTACGTGTGTGCGTGCGTGTGTCTGTCTGTGTGTCTGTCTGTCTGTCTGTCTGTCTGTCTGTCTGTGCGTGCGTGCGTGTGTGTTAAAAAAAAAGGAAACCAGGCAGGCAACAAGTATTCATTTCCCTGTTCAGTCTATCTTCCTTCTGTAGTATGTCCTGCCCATTAGTGGAGTGGCAAACCCCATTTCCATCCCCCTGGTGCCGGAATGGCGCTGTACCCCTGCTGTGACCATCGTCTCACAGCACAGCTGAGAGAGCCGTCGAGAAAAACTCTTAAAGTCCCAGCTGAATGTGTCCCCAGACCATTTTGGCCCTTTTTATGCACTGGGGGAAATGTGTTATAGAAATATCCGTGTCCTGATGAATATTTCATTCCCCACCTCTCATATCCCAGAAAAATATGATTCCACACATATAAGGCCAGACACATCAATTTCACCTACCCCCCCTCCCTACACACACACACACACCCCGTCTGTCAGCAGTGAGTTCTCAAAGTGCTCAATTTCATGGTTGGCCAGGTATTGTCCTTACTTAGATCTAATGCTGGCGAGTAAGGGGGACCGGACTGTTCCACTGTTTCCACTGAGGCCCCAGGATGCTAATGAACCTGAGATCATGGCTGCAAAAAAGGTTAATGATCGTGTGGACCCTCTCGGAGTGACATTTGCAAAATATGGATCGCCTTTTTAACATTCAACTCTCTGGGCTGTGCTCACATTTACACACACACACACACACACACACACACTCAGAGAGTCTAGAGAGGAAATACTGGCATTTCTTGAGGCTACCCTCTGTTGTATTCATTTGGAAACACCCATACTTGATGCTATTTATAAGCAGTGGCTAATCCACGCACATGCTACTGTAACTGCTACAGAGGCTCCTATTCAGTGAGAGGGGAGCAGAGCCATATCATATGGACATGGAAATGATTTTACTGCAGCATTTGAGAGAAGAGGTGTTTGTGTTCATATTAAACATGCTGCACATCAGTTTGGATCCGCTGTACTCGGGCATGCTGGGCCATATCTCAGAACTTCAGTTTGTTTCTCTGAGAGGCAATTTGAGGCCAGGATGCTTGACCAGGCCTCAAATAGTTAACATTTCAACTGTATTCTCATCTCTAGTTCCTAACCCAAACTTCAGTTTGATTTCAGTACTCTCTATTGCATTCATGGTTGATTCCAGTTCCATTTTACCTACTGGTCATTAGCACCAAAGTGTTGCCAGTTCAAAGGCGAGCACCATTGCCTGCAGAGGGGTCCAATTAGAGGTCTGTGCTGGATGGATTTCAGAGTCCTCCCAGAAGGGTTCTCTATAATCATGTAATATAATTATAGGATAATAATAATGAGATATTATTATATATTACATTGTGTACAGTGTACAAGGTACAATGTGTTTGTCTTGCCCCACTGCTGCCTATATATTTCTACTAGACAATGTGGGCCCTATGACAATATGACAATAATTCTGGGCCCCCCCTGGGCTCTAGACAAATCGGGTACCCCCTTAGTGTCAATTGGGTACCTATTACATTGAAGCGTGAAGCTGAGGGGAGTTCATATGTTGTTTTACTTTAAAAAACAAAACAAAAACGTTATATTTATTTCCTCGCATCCTGATATTATGCAGGAGTCCTCTGAGTCGCGCCTTTCTCCTGCTACAGCACATGCATCACTTTCCTGCAGTCTACACCCTTATAACGAGTCCCACGCCACAGTCTTCTGCGCTGGGACCTGCAATTCTTCCACACGAGCTTCCGCCTATAGACCCAGCAGACAAAAACGGGAAACGCACGGTAACATGCATACTGAATATAGAGTAGTGGGTTTACGAGCATATACGCCAGGAGAGAGAGAGAAGGAGAGAGAGAGAGAGAGAGAGAGAGAGAGAGAGAGAGAGAGAGAGAGAGAGAGAGAGAGAGAGAGATGGAGAGGGAGCAGATACAGGTGGTTTCTCTAATTATGCTTCAAGCCCAGTAGTAAAGGGAAGGTCCAGGAGGAACCCCAGCCGCTTGGAGACTCAAGGGAAGACAGAGTGTGCTGCCTTCCACAAACCCAAGAACGATGGAGAGAGAAGGAAAAGGTTATTCCGCTCCCAAGTTACATATTGAATTATAGGATTTAGGGTTCTATGACTTTATATATTTCTCCCATGTCAAAGACCGTTAGTGGTATATTTTACACTATGTTTGTGAAAGACCATTTATTATAATCCTAAAAAGGCCAACATTTCAAGAATAAAACATAGGAGTATACATATTCATCAGATCATTTAATATTTAGTGTCATCTCCCTCATTCTTTCCCTTCTCTCTCTCTGAAGTGAAATAGATGATTTCGGAATGAATCTGCATAATAAAACGCCCTCTTTTGACAGGAGGCCCATCTGGCCTCTTTTCTCAAGGATGTGAAGGAAACCCTGATTTCAGCAGGAAATGTGCTTAGGACTCCAGAATGCACTTTTGGCGAGGCGGCTATAATCCAAAATGATGTATCAGAGGGTTTCCCCCCCAACCCCACCCCATCCTACTCCACCCCATCCTACCCCACCCCTCCCCACCCACGCTCTTCCCTGGGCCTCAAGGACGGAATGCCGGTGGGACCCGCTGTGATTTTAGACCAGGGTTGCTGCTGAGGCTGAAGGTCGTTGGACCCACATCTGCATACACATATGCAGACGCAGGGCAAAGCAACAGCAACAGCAGTAGCAGCAGCAGCAGCAGCAGCACTTTTTCAACTTTTACTCCATGGTCAGTAATCTGTGTTGTGAAACTTGGTGTACGCTGTGCAGTGAAATGCAATTGTTATCAGGATGCTATGGGTGGATGTTTGTGGAGGGTTTACAGTCATACATACAGTATCACACAACTGTTGTCACTGAGAGCCCTGCTTCGAGGTTAAAGCTCTGGAGAAGTCTTTCAGAAGACAGGAGATGTGGAAGGTCAGAAAGGGGGTGGTGGTGGTGGTGGTGGTGTGTGTGTGTATGTGTGTGTGTGTGTGTGTGTGTGTGTGTGTGTGTGTGTGTGAGAGAGAGTGCATGTGCTTGGGAGTAAGAGCACATACTTCATTTGTGTGCATGTGTGTGTGTGTATGTGTGTGTGTGTGTGTGTGTGTGTGTGTGTGTGTGTGTGTGTGTGTGTGTGTGCTTAGGTGTGTGTATGTGTGTGATCCTGTATGGGCCTGTGTGTGTATGTGCAATACCACTGATGAAGGATCTACAGAAGTGATCAATATTCTCATTAATTCTGCACAAGAACAGATAAGAATTCAAGCAGTAGCCTTCAATTTGGTATCTTGTAATCAAAAGAATCCCAAGACGTTTTACTGAAATAGGAGACAAATCAAGCAATAACAAACTGACAAGATGTGCGTACATTTAGAGTGACAGAAAAATATATCTCTAAAATGTAATATATCCTTCAATCAAATGTCACGATGGGTGATAATTCATGTATAATACAAACCTTCAAAGAGGGAATTTTAACAAGAAAACTGCAGGGAATTTGCAGGGAGGTCATGTTTTGTGTGTGATGGATAGACCCCCTTCTGTTCCTCTCTATCTTTTCTCTCAGTCTTTCTCTCTATATCTCTCTTCTCACTTGTTTTGCTACGGACTCTCTTCACATCTCTGCACACTTCTTTCGAGTGTTGGTAATCCCGCATCATAGCCTTAGGAAAGACTAGTGGTGTGACTAATTGTGCACAAGAAAACACCATGGACAACATCATCCAACCAATGACTTTTGGGGCAGCTGGAAGCATTGCCTACATATGCTCAGATAACATGTTCTCATACTAGCCTCAATTAGGTAGAATTAGATACATACAATTAGATACACACACGCCCGCACGCACGCACGCACGCTAGGGGTGCAACGGATCGAAAAAGTCACGGTTCGGATCGTTCCTCGGATCAAGAGTCACGGATCGGATCATTTTTCGGATCAGCAAAAAAAAAAAAAAAAAAGACAAGACAAGACAAATAAACATAGTTTTGTCTTTGGCGGGATGTTGTAACGTGACTCAAGCACTTTCAGCATGTGTTTAAAGTAGGTTAGTGTTGTCACGATACCAAAATTATTGTTTCGATACCGATACTAAGTCAAGAATGACTTTTTCGATGCTTTTTTACAATTTTAGTTGATTTGGTGTTTAATCACCTTATATTGAATATTGTGTGATCATTCACACCAGTGGCCATCCAAGATTCTGCTTGACCCTCCACACACAATCTGCATAATTACTAGTGGCTACAAATGTTTAGTCATTTGTGTAGGCCTACTGATTTAGCTATCTTTAATGTGGTGTGGAGGAGTGCGCATGAGGTGTGTGTAATTGAGTCCCTGTCGCTTTAAGAAATACGTGAGGGTAATTAGGCTTCAGTCTCACGGTTTTATTCTTGAGAAAATAAGTTGGATATAGTGCATGATGACACGGATATTTCATTAGATAAAATACATGTTAATAAAACTAACAAGTCGAAGAAAATCTTTCTGGGATCATAAAAGAGATGAGTGTCTTGCAATGCTCCTTTATGATTTTAGTGAGCACAGGCTATCTCCAGATGTACAAGTTAGCCAATGTTGCGTAGCTTATTGCTGACATTGAACCCAACAGTAGGCTAAGCCTAAATTAGGCTACCTAAATATCATAGCATAGGTAGGTGCGCAACAAACTTGAGATGTAAGTGTGCACAAACAAACTTGATATTAGGCTATTATTGTGTTGCTGCTATGCAGCCACATCAGCACTTAAACTAGCAGCCATGTATTGCTGGTTATGGCATGACCGCTAATAACGTGTGTGAGAGCAGAAAAGACGCGCAGACAGGCTAGGGGAGCAGAGAAGGGAGGGACTAGAAGCATGCCTTGTGGACACGCATGTTACTTCAAAAGAACACACGGACATTATTATTAATAATTATTATAAATCAATCCGCGGATCATGTGTGTGCCGAACCGAAGATACTGATCCGAACGGATCACGGATCAATGATGATCCGTTGCACCCCTAACGCACGCACGCACGCACGCACGCACGCACACACACACGCACACACACACACACAAATACAACAGATACAGTCACATGCTGTGCACGTGCATAGACATCTAACAGAAAAGACTGAAAGACCCTGAAAAACCTAGCTTTCAAATTCTCTCTCACACAAAATGTGTGAATTTTCTTTTTATCTATTGTGTAACGTATTGTAACATCACACTCTTACTGTAACTCTTTTTTTGTCGTTTATTCACATCACACTCTCATAACATTCACCACAGACACTCGAGGGAAGACCAACACACACACACAACACACAAACAGGGTGGCCACACACAACGAAAAGGGATAACTACACCTGCTAACACATGCACAAGGTGAACACAACATGAAATACAACACAACAACACATTACATCACCCAACCATCCCGCAATGCACCCTGGGAGCTCAAGTCTGGAACAGCTAGGCTCAGTCTGTTGCAGTATGTCTTTTGTACTATGCCACTGACATCTTACCCTTTGTCACAGAGGTGATTGTGTAAAGGCTTCGTTACAACAAAAAAACGTTGACACAATTTGGGAAAGATTCTCGAAAGACTGTCCCCCATTCAAGCTTTAGCCTACTCAAAAAAACTACAATCTTTCAGGAATCTTTCCCAAATCTTTTCAAAATTGTTTGGTGTTAAGAAGCCATCGTAGCAGTTCTAGTCACCAAGGGTGAATATGAGACAGTTATGATGCTCAGTATGAGTGAAGAGCTGGGTGTCAAGCCCATCAAGGAAATCACCCAGTTGTCCTGGTGCACAGTAAATGATAATCACTCATATTTGTGTTTTCAATAAAAATAAAATATGTTCTGGTAATGACCGCAATCAACAAAGTAGAGACAAGGTCCATTGGAAATGTTTTAAGGCACTTCTGCTGATACAGAGAAGGAATATTGAAGGACAATACGAGTGATTTTAGGGTTGTGACCATCTGTATTGTTCTGGACTATCTGAGTTTTGAAAAGTACTAAATGATAATGAAAAAAAAGTGGCTATTTATAAAAGTACAATTTGAATGCACCACAAAAGTGCTGTGATTTAGAGCCTATTCACTTGTACCTGCACTTGCACTGAACCCTTTAACAAATAGAACAAAAAAAAACAGAAACGAACAGAGCTGCAGCAGATGTGAGAGCCCATTAAACTTTATTACGGACTGGATCAGAAAGATTTACTGACCTCAGATGTTTACAGAGGGCAACGTCGCCTCTAGTGAGGTCGTACCGTGCTCAACACAGGGCTGCACAGCTTGCCCCAAAAAGTACTCTTGTAAGCAGAACCTGTCCCCTTAGATGTGTTTTTTTTCTTCTATTGCCAAGATATAAGTGGGAATAGCAGATTCTGTCTAGACGTAAAAACACCCCAAAGCAAAGAATCATTTCTCCCCCCATGGCAGTAGGGCAAGAGGCTCTAACCTGAAAACAAATCTGTTGTTTTCTCAAAGGAAGTAAGGGAGTTACAGCCCAACACTGAAATCATACAGATGTTACTGTTGACGGATTCTTTTCAAGACACGGAGTCTCAGAAGAGAATCACACACAACATGTCACGTGACAGTTGCATCATTCGCACATCATCAGTAGCATATTCAAACAAGCTTCAGTCGTAAATATTGAGAGACTTGTGAGACAGGCCACTATCACATAGTCTCCATTGGTAACTTACAGGTATACAGTATTATGCATAATGTCCACGCCAATTTGATGGTAAACAAAGTTGAAATAGGGAATCGATCACCTAGCATAGTCATACAGCATAGCCATAATGATTCGCTAAGGAGAGAGCCATGCAACCTCAAGAATAGTCAAACCGAAGACAGTGAGAATCATGTAACACTGTGTAGATAAAGCTCTTTGGAGATTCTTTTGCCTGTTGTTAATCCTTTGTTCCACAACAAAAGCATTTTCATTGTCTACAAGGGGAACAATATTGCCGCGGGAACGTTAGCTATGTTTTAACGGTATTTTCTGCTATATTTTGCTCTTTACATCTTGACTTCAACACTGAATATCAATGTCCAATAATAAAAATGTACACACGCATAAATTCTTCTTTGTTGTAGTGTGCTAATTATCTAGTGCAACAGCCAACCAGGTCCAAGTAGATGCTAACTGCATTAACAATGGCGGCAGGTTCAAACACACCTGGCTCCACCAGAAATTAGTGCATGGAAAGCCTATTGTACACATAGCATACTCAGAATGGCAGAGTAAAATATAAATATATTACAACTAGAGGGAGCTCTACAGTTGCCAAAACGACCTGAAACTGCATAGTACACCTCTAATAAATAACAAGTGTTATTGTAATATGAAATATAAATGAGAGTTCCACTGGAGAAATGTCATTTAGCTATCAACGCTGAAAATAAATCAGCCATTAATACTCTTATAACAATGAGGACAGAAGACAAGTCTAACCTTTTAAATCACAAACAGACACCAGGGGGGAAGCATAAAATAAATAAATAAAATAAGTTAATGAGGCCTAAATTCATACTTGAGAGATTTAATGTCCCTTGTCTTCTGACAGAAGCTGAGGAGAACAAGATATGAGAAAGATATATACATAATTATCATTTGCCCCCCAGCACACCTATAATAGGACATTTGTAAATTTGTAGGAAATATTACTAAGCTACCTGTCAGCTCTCTGACACTTTTTGTGTCTCATTAGGAAGTCTGCAAAATAGCCAGAGAGTTTGCTAAAAAACAGTCCACATTTCCTGCAACCCAGAGCATAGCGGAGGTGGGGGTATTTACTACTGTATGACACTCTAAGGATAAACACAAGAGTGGATATTGTATAAAGGCTGGGTTTAGACCACTGGGATTTTTACGCAAGAAACAAATAGAACAATATTCCAACTGTTGCTGGAGTATTTGTGTATTTCATTCATATCAAAACCCAGCTCTCTTACTTTTTCCTCATTATGCTCAAATGATCTGCAAAGGCAGTAATGTCTTTTCAAGAATCCTTCATGACTTGCCTCATTGGCTACCAAGGCCCATTGCCAGAATGAGTCATGTTATGAACTGTCAAGTGTCACCCAATGTCAAAATGGTCATTGAAGTTGGAGGTCTTACACACTATCCTGGCCCCACCCGACTCTTTCACAAAGTTAGTAGAATTTGGGAACTCTCAATTGGAAAACGTTTGCAATGCTTGGATCACGATGGCCACTAACTTTGAAATCACTGGTCCAGCCTTCCCAATCACGTTGATCAGAGAGGCCTAACATTACTTCTTACTTCACCTAAACTTTACAAACTAATAATAAACAACACACAAAGGAAACTGATATGTGTTTATTAAATTAATATGAGAACAAATTTGTTAACAAATATGTTACAAATATGTGTGTGTGTGTGTGTGTGTGTGTGTGTTCATTCGATTACGCCAGTACATTTGGACATATCCTTATTGACTATCATAGTGTTTAATTAGAAAGTCTTACTCATCTTCTTACATTATGGTGCATTTTGGCACCAAGGGCAGTGCACGTCTTGTTCCTATCTTATGCCCAAGGCAGTAATGAATTTTAGCCATGGACTTGAGTTCAACCGAACATTTTGCCTATGGCCGTGTAAATCAAAAAGTATCTTTTTTTATTTTTAAGGTCGCTAAAATTCATTACGCCTGGTCTGAAGGCGCATTTGATGGTGTGGTCAGGGGTCAGGTTCACTGTGTTTTCAGAAAAAGGCGGACATTTTTCTGCTTGGATTGGGCATGCAAAACCGTGAGGAGCAAAACACACTCTGGGCATAAAAGCAGTGCACAAAACGAGTATTGCCGATACATAACTGTGGCGCCTTATTTTTCACTGGTTGTCCACTCACTTCCATGCAGTATGAGCTGACAACAGCTATTTTCCAATATGCGACCAGAAAATGAAGTTAATTGGTGAGCATGAGTTCAGGCTAAGTTTGCACACCGGTGATGTTAACACCACATCCGCTCTTTTAAATAGCCGACCCCCAGACCACTACATGCCCAGACAGATGGCAGCATTGCCTGCATGTTTAGCTCTGCTCTGTGCCATATGCCTCTGGGCCACAGTATGGGGCAGGTGTCCCTCTATGAGCTT
Organism: Sardina pilchardus; assembly: GCF_963854185.1. Classification (NCBI taxonomy): domain Eukaryota; kingdom Metazoa; phylum Chordata; class Actinopteri; order Clupeiformes; family Clupeidae; genus Sardina; species Sardina pilchardus. The sequence continues at coordinate 17,969,779 of NC_085012.1, forward strand.
ATTGTGAACACACAAACATCTGGTGAGGTCCAGTGCTAGGAAAGGGTCACTTCAGCCAAACCACTGGTGGGCAGCTAGGCACCAACAGAAAAAAAGAGAGAAAAGAAACACTTTAATCTTTTCTCAGTGGTGAACAACAAAAGCATTTGCCCTTATGGCCTCCAGGGAATGTTACTCACTTGGTAGTTTGGGGTATTTTAAACCATGCTGAGTTATCATGTTTGCCGTAAACAAGTACAACTTCCCCTTTGCTTAGGTGTTGCTATGTGCTCACGCATAATAGAGCAGGGAAAGGGTTTTACACAGTATTTAACATTGTGTTGTGAAATATCTAACATGATTATTCTCTATTGGCATAGAGACAAGTGTACAGAATAGTCATCAATGCGGTTCTCTCTAAAATGAGTAGATAACACTGTGTTAACAATAATGTGTGATAACTTAAAATAAATAAATTAGGTCACTGATGACAAAAATATATATGTAACTACAAACAAAGACCAACTTAATTTGAAATAACACAGCCTATCAGTTCTGGGGCGTCGGTGCATATCAAGCATGGAGTTCACTGTACATAATATGCACTTGCATATTGAGTTTAGTTTTGTCCCCATGTATTTAGGAAATACAAGCAGTGGTATAAATGTGTTATATTACACTTGTTGTGGGGTAGCCATGGCCTACTGGTTAGTCGTTGTAACCAAAGGGTCGGTCCCGATCAGTTGGACAAATGTGGCTGGGGGAAGTGGTTGAGCATTGCTCTCCCATGCCCACATCCCCTAACCCCTCACTGTAATGCCGTAGTAACAAGGCAGCTCACTGCTCCACGTTAATGTGTGCTTCACCTCTCAGAGTGTTGTGTGTGTTGACTAATTCATGGTAGGGATAAATGCCAAGACCAAATTCCTTGTATACACAAGTATACTTGGCCTATAACCTTTTTTCACAGATTTAACATTAGCTTACACTCTTCTGTTTAGCTTGTGGTGTAGCATGGCCATATACTCTCAAACCTGATGGTGACAGACATTTCAACAACCCTGCTGAGAAAGAAAGCATACTGTATGTTGCCAGAAAATCCATTCTATACTTGGAACCCCCTTGTAGATGCATATACATCCATTATGTTACATCAAGAATAACACAGACCGGGAGCCATTACTTTGGCCAGCTCCTAAGTGGCGAGAGCAGCGGAGGACCATTCATCAAATGTGACATCATTTATTTACGGAGGTCCAAAATGAATTTGCTTTAATGTCCCTCCGTCTCGTATGGCGCTCTTAGACTCAGCGGTGGCACATTTTATGCCTGCATTTAGCAGATTCTGCTCGCGCAACCACAGTTATTCTACAACCATCAAAGTCTCGCTGCCATTTTCAACGCGGGGACTGAACTTTATCCATTACCACGAAATTGCCCTCAATTTCAGTACCTCCGCTGCTGCTGTTACTGCAGTCGCCATTTTGCTATGATGAATGACGTTTGTAAGTCAGATGTCTCTCCTCATGATTTTGAAGGCTGTGGATCATTTAATCCAAACATTTGGAAGTGCCAAATAAAGTATAACGATAGTAAAGAAAAACGCAAAACAAAAAGCAAAGAATAACAATCAATAATGGATAATTATTGATAATTTGACTGGATTACTGAATAAAAAGCTGTTCTCCATCCCAGAAAAAAAGTATTCTGTGAGGGGATCTTGAGTCTGATGTTGAAGATGAGTCATCAGCCTGAAAGTCAACCACACAACTATAGAAATCGCAGTGATTCTCAGGAGAGTTCGGGGGATTTTGTCAAATGGCTCTTCCAAGTCACTGACATCCATATTAACTAATACCAAGTATTTCTCCCAATATCTGGGATTTTGGTAATAATTATGGCTCCATGTCAGATGTGCAACTTGTATGATCTTAGTCACTAAAGATCACTCCAATGTTTGAAAATGTTCTGTGGGAAAGTATGATGTAAGCAGTGTAAATTTTAATTAGCAGGACTTGAGGCAAAACATACTCTACACACATGTTGGTTTGGTTTGATTTGGGCCACAGAGTATAAGGAATATAAAAGAGGCAATTAAATCCTACCACACACACACACACACACACACACACAGTGTCTTTAAATATTAAACACAGCCTATACAATTACATGTACTATGACGGCGCCTCCAACCACAGATTATTCCCAACAGTGATGTGTTTCCTGTGTTGCACAGTTTCAGCCTACTTAATTGACATCAATTACGTGTTGTCCGTTTAGCTGGCTCGAGAAGTTGCTGCGTGCTTGTAGCTCATTAGCTTCAATTTTCCATACATTCCCTCCCCACCGTTAAGAAAAAAAAGAAAAACCTTGACAGGCTGTTTTTCTCCACAACAGCTGACACGGATGCTTGTTACGCCAGAAAATGCCCGCCCACGCCGGACCCATGAAAGAAACGAGCATTAGCATCCAGAAGAGCTCAGCTCACACCTACACGGACGGGCTTCAAAAATCACACTAGCGCTGCCTCTGCTACACGTTGCAGTCGAAATAGCAAACAGCAGAGCATCTACTGGAAAATGCAACTCATGAATGGAGGCATTGTCTAGTTGGGGAAGACAGCATGACTGGAGGTGTGTTGATATCTGCCTGCACAGCAGTGCGAGGGGTCAATATGGAGGGGTGGAGGGGAGGAATATGGAGGGGGGGAGGGGGGGGGGGGGGGGGGGGGGGCGTTCTTGCCAGAGCCGAGTTCTGGCGAGGGAATAGGATGTGGGGGGGCTTAGGCGGGGATTTGGTTGGGATTGGGCGGTAATGGGTGGGCTGTGTCAGAGAGTGTACATGGATCCCGGAGGATCTCACCCAAGGGCTGCTGGGGCTTGATTCCTCTGCTCAGAGTATTGATTTGTTTTTCCTGTATGGATCGCCCGGCCCTCACTGCCTCCTCTGACAGACCATTTTTACCCCGTTTAGTTTTTAAACACTTTTGAAGGGCATGCTTCTTTGGAGCACAATTTCATCTCATCCTCTCTGACATCTGAGAATTGTTCGGCTTTTGATCAATGTTGTTTGAAAGAAATGCCCTATTTTTTCCCTCTCTCATAAAAGTTTGAGAGGATGGTGGTTTATGTTGAGGCACAGAAAAACGGCAAAAGAGAAATAATCTGCCAAAAGTAATTTATCTCCTAAATCAACTCAACAGAAATAGTAAAAAAAAAAAAAAAAAAATGAACATTGCTAGCGGGAAACCTGTTCTCAACACTGAGGCATTTGTGGGATACCTTTTTTTTTTTTTTTAGGGCTTGCCCCCTGATTGCCTTCAGATCTAGATGATGAGTAGCGAAAAGTGGTTACACTTTACTTGAAGGTCATAAGTGTGACATGACACTGTCATGATTTTATTATGGACATTATAAGCAAGTAATAAACGTTTACAGCATAATGTGTCTGTCATTACTGTAAGTGTCATTCGGTTTTTGTCAGTCAATGAGTTAATGATCATGGTTGTTAGTGTTTGCTGTGCTTGTGTTGTATCACTTTTGTTTAACATCTGTAGACAATATAACAATTCAGGACAAGGGCTATTCCACCATTTTGGGACCAAAGCTCATTTTCCACCTCCCCTCGAGCAAAACAATATATTTACCTTTTTCCCGTTCATCCAGCCGTTCTGTGAGTCTGGCGATTCAACTTTTAGCTCAAGCCTAGCATAGATCATTGAATTTTTTATTGCCACACTTGACGCAAATTTGGAATTTGTGATTCAATGATTGTGACAGCATTTAAATACACAATACATGACATGACATGCCATGTTTTTATTGTTGTTGTTGTTTTATAAAAACATAAGAAAGTATTAGGATGTACGTTTTGCCAGGCTGGCTGTGATTGCTAGGTGAAGAAAACCGATTCAAATAATGAAAAAAAGATGAAAGGAAGTTTCAAGTGGAAAATAGCGGCCCGCTTCTCATCCTTATTTTTGGCCGCACAGTGCGGGGCTCAAAGGCCAGAGGGGCTACAGAGTGGAAGAATGGAGGAGAGGTGGAGATCAAAGGTGATAATTGGAACTGGCAAAGGAGGTGCACTGTCAGGTCAAGAGGCGGAGAGAGCGTGACTGTGTTAGAGACTATCTATAGATCCGTAGCTCAAAAGGTTAATGGCCTCCTCCATTTTAACTAGCTCAACTATTGTGGGAGAGACCACAGCCCTGACCTTGTGTTCCTATGGAGGAAGTGAGTCTGTTGTTGATGTATGCAAGGGCCAGTGAGGGGCTTGGATTTCATTTACTAAAATACCTTATTCACCTTTCATTTGAGCTAAGAGGGTGTGCTATGCTTGCACGTGTGCATATGTGTGTGTGTGTGTGTGTGTGTGTGTGTGTGTGTGTGTGTGTGTGTGTATGTGCAAATCGGTGCATGTGTGTGTTGGGCAATGTTATTCTTATCATCTTATAATCTTAACATATAACAATCTCTTTTCTCTTGAGAACTTCAGAGGGATGAAATGGTCAGATGATGCATTAAGGTGCCTACAGAACTTCCGTGAATCATGGATCAGAGCAGTCCTTGAGAAAGTTTGGGTTTGACACCACAGCTAGGCTGCAGCTGCAGGGGTGTTGCCACAGCTAGGCTGCGGGCGCAAGGGGTGTTGGGTATTGGCACAGCTATGCTGCGGGTACAGGGGTGTTGGCATAAAACTTTCAAACACAGCCCGAGGTAAATTCCATATGATCAAACATGTTAAGATCCTTTCATTTCTCTTCCTTCCTTGAATTCTAGTCCACACATCCTCCAGTGAAGTGTTCTGACTTGTGTCTGTTTTAACATGCCAAGAGCTTGCTTTCCAAGCCATTACATGATATGGGAACAAGTACTGAATCAATACACTCTGAAATATTATCATATTAAAGTACAGTGGTGATCACTTCAGCCTTGACAGCTCAAATTGATCAAAGAGAAGATATGTCTAGAAGGAGGTGTGTGATTGTTGCACTGGTGGAGGTATATCAAAGTTGTATTTGATTCTGTCCTATTTCTCACCTTGTCCTTGGCCTAGGTTTGGTAGATTGTCTCCACATTAATATGTAAACACACTATAGACTTTTTGACGGAGGACTATTGCAAGACTTTTTAGGGGGATGAGGTGAGGTATACTGAACGGTACAACGTCCAGTGCATTTAATACGACAGATTTTAAGGTGTTCTCACTGCAAGCTTTTCCCTTCATAACACAGTCTCCCACACGCAACACTAGTAGCAGCATGACATGGCCAATATCATTACAAATGACACATACTGTATTACGAATTCAAACAACTGAACATCCAAACCCTCACATGACCTGACAACAATTAGTTGTCCAAACAGCCAGCCCCCGGGTCCTTAAACTCACCGGATTCAAGCGCTCAATACCAATAGGTTTCAAGAATCAAGACCAGTTAGTAACCGTACTGTTCCTAATTTGTAAATTACCCTTTTGGGAACTACATGGATTAAGACCATTTTGAGGGCAGGGATTTGTGTTTTATTTTCTTACGCACCAAAAGCACTATGTCACTGTGTGCTCTCTAGTGTCTCTCTCTCTCTTTCTCTCATTCTTAGTGTTTTATTGGTAGTTTGTCGAGCCACCGGGACTTCATTTAGTCTACACTGTGTATAAATGGCTGTGAGGACCTAATACACCGACTGGCCCAGGAGTGGCAGGCCTCTTCGTTTCTACCAGGGTGCTCTCTCTCTCTCTCTCTCTCTCTCTCTCTCTCTCTCTCTCTCTCTCTCTCTCTCTCTCTCTCTCTCTCTCTCTCTCTCTCTCTCTCTCTCTCTCTCTCTCTCTCTCTCTCTCTCTCTCTCTCTCTCTCTCTCTCTGTGTGTGTGTGTGTGTGTGTGTGTGTGTGTGTGTGTGTGTGTGTGTGTGTGGTGTGTGTGTGTGTTTATGTGTGATTGACAGGGAAGAGCTCAGAGGGGATTTGCAGTGATTGTGCTCTCGTCGTGTGAATGTTTCTTCACTCAGCGGAGAAAAAGGCCAGCAAGGTGATTTGTGTTGAGTGTTGGAATGAGTTACAAGGTTAACTGGCATGTCAGGAAGAAATGGACCCCCGTGTGTGAGTGTGTGTGTGTGTGTGTGTGTGGCTGTCTATCCGTCTTTGTGTATGCATGTGTGTATTTGTGTAATCTGACATGTGTGCTGAATATTTATGTAACCCTTTTCCCCCTAATGGTATAATCTCCCTACACTGGGGTCACACTCAAATCAAACAGGATCCTAAGTTCGTCAGCTAGAAAGGTTGAGATGACAGAATTCCCTATCTACCACTAAAGTATAATAATACCTGTTTGCAGTAAATGTAAATCCAAGATAACTATGCACGGTGCCTCCACTGAAGAAATATTTAACCCGTTGTCCTGGGCCCTGTAACTCGAAAAATCAAACTTAACTTTACGTTACGCATGGCTTACGAACTCGTAAATCATAACGATCCGGGTGTAACTGAAACTTGTCGCAAGTCACACGTGAGATGCACGCAACTTAAACTGTAACTCGAAAGAGCAACCACTATAAATGTTGTAGTAACGAGGGAATCAGCGTCCGTTTCCCACCTGACAACTTGAAAATGCTGTTCGTCCAAGCTGCTCTTACAGCTGAGGAATGGAAGCTCTTACAGCTGCCTAATGAAATAACTGTCACTTCGGTAGAGGGATTTAAAAAAAAAAAAAAAAAACATTTTGTTCTCAAGCTGACGAACACAAAGATACATTCTAGAAAGAAGATTTGGGACGTGAAAACAGAAACCGTAAACAGCTGGGTGAGGAGCACACAAGACGCGACTATAAATGGCAGGAAACGAATGCTCAATTGCTAAAATAACGGAGGCGAAGAGAATGCAAGAGGGCAAGCATGAATGCAAGCGACAGTAGCCTTGGTTATCCTAGGTTGTTCAGACACTTACGACAGCGTTACGTGTGGTATGAAGCAGTCGTAACTTTTGTCTTAAGTTACGTTACACGTAGACTTACGAATCATTTGAGTTACATGCGTATCTTTTTACGATAGGCTTGAGATATGCGTAAGGTCTAAGAGCAGCTAACGTGTGCTTCGAGTTACAGGGCCCTGGCCTATACCACATAAATCTTCAGAATTAAATGATAAGTTAAAGCAGTATAAACACTTTTATCTAATAACACGCAATGATTTCAGTACCACACTTAATATGAAATGTAACAAAGAGTTGACATTTATTTTACCTTTTGTTCGCGTGCAATAGAAGCACAAATAAAAGAAATATGTAAGTGTGTATGTGTGGGTATGATACTATGTGTAAATGTGTATGTGTATGTGTGTGTGTGGCAAATAATGTCAAATCAAAATGAACTGACACCTAGTCAGTACACATTTGTACAGTATTCATGCATTTAAAATATCAAGTTGAAAATCCAATTCTGGTGTAACACCCAGATTAACCACTAAATTAAATGGCACTGTTTCTCCTAGTGGAAATACCAAATAAAGGTAGGCTACAACAGATTAGGCTACTCACACTGAATACGTTTCAAGGCAATAAACGTTACCCATTCAAAATGTACAGTCTCAGTAAGCATTCAATACGTCTCTGAAATTATAATAGTAAATTGCAAGCTTGCAGAAGAAAACACGTTGGGGCCCGTCTCGTTGGTGCACATGAAAAAGAAAAATATCCACTATGTAAGTTCCACATGAAAATGAGACCTGACTCACGCGAAAAGGATGTTCCCCCACACTGTTATCGTTCTCGATGAATGAAGACAGTTGAAGTTCACTCAGGCTACTCACGCATTCGACAGTCCCAGATGCATGACGAACCAGAACACTAGCAAATGGCGGCTAGCTCCAGGTAGCAGCAGACAGTCCAGCGGAGTCGACAGGAGACTCTGACTAGCGAGCCGTTCTTACAAACGAGGCTCGGATAGCTTAACTCACTTCGTCTGGTATTATTTTCCCGATAATGACAGTCCAACACGTTCAATCTTCGTAGAGTTAGCATATACTGTAGTACTGAATAACTCGCGACCACATAAGAAGAAACACGAAAATCATACGCTCGCTACTACACTTATTACATAAGACTTCACAAAACACTTTATGTAGCCTAACACTGTATATAGTTATCAACACTTGGGCCAGTAGCCTATAGCTACTCTGAGTCTCCAAATTGTTAAAAACTGTTTCAGCTCCCAACACTGTGTCAATCTACTTCGTAGCCCAAAACGTACTCTCTTATTTTTCTTCCTAGTAACAAGTGGCAGCAGATTCGTGACTCCACATCCTTAATTCTAATTGGCCAAATATACATCACTGCCATCTTCTAACACAGGATTGGATAGCAGCATTTGAATACATTGAAGAACTATTTATTAAACACACTAACAAATGTACATATTAATATTGAAAACCCTTAATGAAATCATTAGTATTTTCAAAAGGGCTTTACAGTTAGTTTGAATTTTCCACCAGTTGATTGTGTGAGTTCTCAATATGATGATAATAATAATAATAATACATTTGATTTTTATAGGGCTTTACAAAGCACTCATAGACACTTCACACTTAAGACATGTTCTACATACAGTAGGTATATGGACAAAACACAAATAGAGAGGCGAGCAATGCAAAGATTAGATGGCGTTCACTAACGGAAGTTCGGGAGGAGCATGACGGAATTTGCCACGCCTCCTTCTTTAATCAGTCAGGCTACTTATTTGCAGTCTACCAGCTGAAGCTTCAGCAATGGCGTTACTCTGCTCGCAACCCACCACCTCCCCTTTCACCTCCCGTCTTCCATAGGTAAAGAATAAAGGGGTGCATGGCAGAATCCTGCCCGACTCCTGCCTGCGCAGTCGACTCCGGTGTGATTCCGTGCAGCACTTAAGGACCCTGGCCAGAGACTTCTCCAAACATGCTCTTCTATTATGCTTATGTCTTTGTGCAAATTTCAAAATGTGAACTAGTGAAAGCTGGTTAACACGTTTAGTGAAATACTGTGTACACTATCATTCACTTCACTCCAAAGCAAGTTTACAGTAAAGAGGTGAGTGTTGAAGGCCCATTGGAAGAGTGGTAGGGTTTTTGATTGTCTGATGTGGTCAGGGAGGGTTCAGCAGCTGCGTAGGCCCTGTAGTCAACCCCTAAACCAGAGCTTCGTCCTGAGGGTCTTGAGTGTGTTTGCATGGCGGATGAGGAGGTCAGGGAGATATGGATGTCATTCTGTTGAAGGCAGTACTGAGGGTAGACCGTGGAGAGGAGGTAAGTTGTATCAAACCTGTTATTTTAGTCAGTATTTCAAGGCATTAACTACTTTTCTGTCAGCCGATTTTACATTGTCTTTGCACTGAATCCCTCATTGTGTGCGAACATTGGCCGGGTTTCCCAGAGTCTTTGAGAAGCTCTTAAGTGCTAATTTAAGAACTTCGTAGGAGTGCTCTAAGAACGTTCTAAGAATGCTCCTAAGAAGTTCTTAGCACGTAAGAGCTTCTTAACGAATCTGGGAAACACGGCCCTTATTTGTATTAGATTTATTTTTTAAAAAAGAGGAAAGACGAGAGGCCTACACACTCCAGCAACAGAAGACCTTCAGTGGCTTAACCGGTTTAGAAGCTTTGAGAAGCATTGCTATCTCCTGCTGTTTGAAATGACTGGCTCATTTAGTCCTGCAAAGTAAATGACCATAAGATCAGAACAGATGTTACAGATTTCCTCTGGCCAAAAATTAGATTGTACGCATATGGTCAACTCTTTGATTCTTTGTCCTTTGTTTATTTAAAATCATTAAAAGTCTGTAGTCATTCAGTATTAAACTTAAATTAATCTATGTTCTAATTGGGTCTTCAAAAAAACACGAGAAAAGAGGTATACAAATGCTAAATACATTTTGACAGTCCTGTGGATGTAATCAAATAGGTCTAAAGTAAAATGTTTAAATCAATAAATTGCTCATGTTTTACAATGACTTTGGTGAGCATTAGCATTAGTATCTGAATATCCATTTGCATCTGTGTGTTCTCCCTTTCTCTTTCTTTCTCTCTCTCTCTGCCTCTCTCTCTCCTTCTGTTTAAGCAGTTTGGTGTGTCTTTCCAAGCTTATCTGGGCCATTTCGAAATCACTCGACAGGGCCACTGAATATGGATCAGCTTTGTATTTTAGAGGACTTGGCTCAGAGAGCGCACAAAGCCGCTTGCTTCTTTCAGATAAACAAATGAAATTCGTACCATAATTCGAGAGCCCACGGGCAACGGCCACTCACCACACATACAGTACGCCCACCGCGCCGCCATTGAAAGAGCACACGGGGACTTCATATCACATAACAAAATCTGTTGAAGTGCAGCTGCATTTAATCCAGAACTTGCTGTTCATTGATCTGCAAAAAGAAAATGACTTCACGGGCCATTCGGGTTTAGAATTGCTAATTGGCCCATGTGATGTTAATCTTTAGGTCCACCTCGCCAAGCTGGAAGTCGCGAACTGGTGGCATTGCCTCTATGGCACCCTGAAGACACACTGCTTAATCAAACAAGCCCTCAGTCAAGCCATTTTTGGTTAATCCAACTCTGGTAATGCCTTGCATGTTCCAATACCGAGATAAGAATAATTGTGAGGCTTATTTTATTTTTTTGGCAAGGGGGCGGGGGGTTCACTGGTAGCCTATACTGGCACATGGTTCAGTGATCTGAATACATTGACCACAAAGTGAGCTTAGCTTGACCTTGGGTTTAACAAAAAACTCAAGGAGACCAACAGCCTGAAACTGTGCAGTATATGTGTCAATTGATCACAAAGACCTGATGGCTTCTGTTTTAACATGTGTAGACTTCTCCTCAACTTTTACAAGTCAAGCTTGTTTTATCTTCAAACAACACTCAACACAACTGATGTGAAATCAATTGTACAAATGAAGACAGTTCACACACAGCTTTATTCCATGGTGTTAATTGGGATTAAGTCCTTCAGGCTACTTTTGACAGTTTTACATCTGAAGAGCACTGATGCAATAATCAAAACAACACAGGCAAGGTAGTCATAATCAAGGCAGTTCATCGCATTGAAATGGTCTGGAGAAGCATGGAGAAGAATGTCCTTGTTTTAGGAGGTCCTGTTTTACATATGCTTGTTTGACATCTTCTTTCAGTTACTGAATATCAAAAACATATGCCAATAGTGTCTGTGGTTAACAGTGCAATGTATGATCACATGTAGACTCTCCAGGCTTGGTTATTGCATGTAAACTGTCCAAGTTGCCTCACCTAGTGTGTGAATGCATTCAAGCCCAAAATTGCTTCCAATATAAATGAAAACCTGTAAATGTTCATCAAAAGCATGTACTACTTTCACCGACTTCTTCATTTGACTGTATTGACTGTCATGCTTAGAGACTAGCCTGCCTTTAAATGTATTGCCCTTCAGACATACATATTTATATATTATATGTATACATTTTGAACTGTAAATGCAACCAAGTCAATTGTTGCTATGATATTACTGTACCAAGGCTTTCAATGGATTTCAAATGATTATCTTTTTTCAAGTCAGTCCATCTGCCTGTGTGCTGATTCACGGCTGTTATTGCAAAAGTATTTTGCCATAGAATCATAGTGTTTCGGCTCTATAGTGATTTGGAAAATATAGATTGGCTTGAAAAAAGAAAACATCTAGAAAATGATTTTATTCAGCCCACTGGAAGAGGTCTAAACCAGCTGTCACCTTCAGCTCCTCCACTCTGACCTCCCTTGAAAGACAACATTCTCTCTTTCTCTCCCCAGTCTTTCCTCCTTTCAATAACTTGCTCTCTCTCTCTCTCTCTCTCTCTCTCTCTCTCTCTCTCTCTCTCTCTCTCTCTCTCTCTCTCTCTCTCTCTCTCTCTCTCTTTCTGCACTTTTGATAAATAGGGCAGGAAGTGTACGAATACATTCGCAGATAGGTTCCAATCTGCCTGACGTTGGGGAGCAAACTGTCAGCCTGCTCTCTCTCCCTGACTGATTTGGACTGCCAAGCAGCAAAATTGATGAGTGCCTTTCAGATTTATGACACACATTAAGTATAGACTTTCTAACAAAAAAAAAAAAAAGGAAAATGGAGAACTCCTTTTGGAAATGTAGTCTTGTAAGAAAGTTGCAAATAAATGGTTGCCACAGACTGGGCATGCGGAAGCAGTCGCTCTTCAGCTGGCATTGCGCTGCACTACGGGCGGAGACTCAGAGGGGGAGAAGGAGCCAGTGCACATGCTCAGACACAGAGTTTCCATGGAGAACGAGGGAGCGATGGGAACAGTTAAGAAGGCCCTTGTGTTAGCAGTTAACAAATTACACATTCAAGTATATGCACGCACACACATGCACACGCAAAAGCACACATGCACACACACACACACACACACACACACACGCACGCACACACACACACACACACACACACACACACACAAACACACTCTCTCACACACACACACACACACACACACACTCTGTCTAAATATGTTTGTGACATTTTGCATGGCTCGAAACGTCACTACACTGTGAATGGGAGCTCTTTTGGTGTGCGGATCGTCTTTGACGTTCATGGATATTTGGCAACTTAGCATATAACAGCAATGTTTTAGCAAGATTTTTTTTTTTTTTTTTTTTTTTGTAGCAGCAACAGGTTTCCACACACAAAAGGAGAACGTTTTTCTCGAAAAAGTTTTGAGCAACAGATTTATACTAAAATAAAATACAAATAAAGTGAATGGCTGGAGCACCAGACTTCACTGGCTGTGAAAATTGCCTGGGCGAACCCACACCAACCTGTTA
>NC_085012.1:17987569-17992569 GCF_963854185.1 Sardina pilchardus
TGATTTGATTATAACAATGAGGGCTTTGAGGATGGAGGGTGAGAGCTTGGGAGAAATCCATATCTGTTTCCTGTCTAGGGTTAAGTGCTTTGGTTTAGCTGAATTTATTCATAGCACTCTTAAGGACATGCACATTTAACTATAATTTTGTTAATAAAAGCACAATCGAATAATGGGTTGCAATAATCACATGTGACTTGCTCTGTAATTGAAGGAATTGTGGCGAGATCAAAGATCCACAGCTGTCATCGTTAACCTGTTCAGAGTTGCCAAATGATAAGGCAATATTCTCTTTTCATGACACCCACAGAAAGGCACAATGAGATAAACGCAGCCTAATTGGACTTGTTTGGGTGTCAGATGTGCTGTGAGGAGGGTTTGGCACATGTGACATGTGCAGGATTAGACTTGGATATGTATCTGACATGGGCTGTATCGGAGAGTTAAGAGAGAGCCTGTCTGGAAGCCTTGTGTTTTAGTGGGGGAGGGAGTGCAAATGTGTTCTGATAAAAGATTGAAAGACCAGCTTTCAAATTCCCTCTCATTTTTTTCCCTCCAACAAACCCTACGAACACACACACGCACATGCATACACACACACACACACACACACACACACACACACACACACACACACACACACACACACACACACACACCCTCCTCTCTCCCTCCTGAATTTATGTGCTTTGGTCAAACACTTTTTCACGCTCCCTAAAGTGGCACAGAACATGATTTCCAAAAGCCTACCGTCTGAATGGCTAAATAAGTAATGCTCTCCTACATCTGATCTGAAACAATGTGATTGGGCCTCCATTCTTATCAAAGGGAACAGATGGCCTGAAACATTTTTATTTTGAAGTCACTGCATGTCCACTTTAACCACAGCCATCTACAAGCCTTTTTGTCTCTGGCTAACCCAATGCTGTCTCTTAGGCCGCCAACATATGCCAGTTGTGGGGCATTTTCTCTAGGCACTGACTACTAAACATTCAGCAAAAACACAAGCTGTTTGCCTGTAATAAGGCACCCGCTAAACAGATGTTTATAGGTTTGTGTGGCTCAACAGTGCCTCCTGTAGGTGACCCAGAGAGCTAGGTGGTCCTCTCAGGGCTTGATGAGTCAATTGCACTGAAGCTTATGTTGGTGGTTTTCTTGCTGCCCATACAATAAATATGTTGGTTATAATGTCATCTATCTAAACAATCTCTCTGGACAATAGGGAGAGAAGGCTGAGCCTTGAGGGAAAGACAGCGATCACAGCAATCAAAGATTGTAGAAATGAGTGTGGGGGTAGAGAATCCGAAAGAGGGATCAGAGAGAGGGAAAGAGAGAGAGAGAGAGAGAGAGAGTAGCTAAAGGGATAGGAAAAGAAAATAGCCTGTTCGTGTGTGTGTGTGAGAGAGAGAGAGAGAGAGAGAGAGAGAGAGAGAGAGAGAGAAACCAGAGAGACAGAGCAAACACGCCCAGGGCATTTCTGCAAGAGTGTGTGCAAGCATGCGTGTGTGTGTGTATGGGCACGGGTGCACATGCTTGTGTGTGTGTGTGTGTGTGTGTGTATGTGTGTGTGTTTTCCAATCCCACATGTCTGAGGAAATCACAGAAAAATAATATTTGTCGTTCAGTATTTCAATAACCTCAGTCAGGGGCCTGAGCATGGAGCGCCGACTGTTGGTGTGCTGGAGAAGGGGGGGGGGGGGGGGGGGGGGCAGTCTACCAGTTTCACTGGCAAGTAATTGTCCTGTGTCCCTCTCGTCTACATTATGGTTATTGAATGGGGGCTCAACATCAAAGAGGTACTCAGAAATGTCATCAGGGCCAGTGCAATTTGCTGTGAACTATAGAAATGAACAGCAACAGCAACAATGACTGTGGAGGAGCTTCTTAGGCTCTACAGTGAAATGTAGACATCCCTTTGTGTGTCTAGGTTTCAGATCTGCATTGACTGGAGGGGAGCAGGTGATCTTAGTGTCTTCGGCATCCAAACAGTGCAATGAAGGAGTGCACGGTGACATCTCAAAATTATTTTTTGCCTGTGAGTGTCAGAATTTTTTATTTTTTATTTTCACTTTTATCCAGTAGTCTTTGTTGCTGTGGTGTTCAATTTGATAAGATTACCAAGAAATAACCAGAAGAACCCTTGATGCTAGCACCTACAAATACCAACACATTCTTCAATTAATCCTCTTCCTTGCTCTGGTCGGCAACATAACCAAACAAACAAAACAAGAAAGTCTCTTACGGGCCAAGAAATTCCAACGGATATCAAGAATGTGTTGGTCATAAAAGCATATCCATAAGTGTCCATTGAAAGCATAACACACATAAGACAAGTCTAAGATATGTTCTTAGGTCCCATAGATCAACTAAGCCAACTTAACCTAGAGTGTAATCTTTTTCTGGAGGCAGAATTGAAACGGTAACTTTAGAACAGTGATGGTGTAGTGACCTTTAAGGGACACTTTCCCTGACTCCAAATTGGCACTTACAAATATTCATGTCTGCCTTTTTGTGTTATGACTTTTCCTGAAAAAAAAAAAAAAAAAAAAGAAGGCCAGGTCACATGCAGGCTTCCCGCACCTCCCGGGTATCTTTGTGGATGTTCACGAGCAGTGTTGAAGCTGAAATCCCGGCAGCTGTATGAAGTTATGGTGACTTTATACTTGTGCTTCTGCGGTCCAGACACCAGTCTTACCCAGATGCCCGACGCTGATCTTCAAAGCTGACCTCCCACTCTGCAGATGGATGGCCTGAGTCCAGTGGTGATGGCTGCATATCCATCAGACCATGGCGGCCATGATGAATGGATCTGTCCTCTATCAGTCATGCATCACCTTATGAGGTATTGTCCTTCTTTCAGGAAGGTATTCATCCTCCACAATCCCCTGATTGATTAACCATGGGCCTGATGTAGTCAGCAATTATGATTCCATCCCTAATCAATCTCTCTATAACCAAGGCGGGTGTGGAAATGGTAGACTCTCTCATTCTGTGAGATATAGAGATCTTGTCATCTTTAGTGCACTGCTCTGCTGACTCTTGCATTAAGAACTGAGAGAAAAAAATGGTGCTTGTTGGCTGACTACTAGCAATAAGCTAATCTACAAACTTTTGAGGGCAAGTTATTTTGTTGCCATTTGCTCCATATTTGGATTTTGAAAAGCTACTGAGTTTCTGAAAATGATTCAATTAAATATTCATCATTTATAACTCTTATTAAAGATGCCAGAGCATGAATGTACTCCAAATTTAATTGATGGTCTTTGAAAGTTAACTTAATTCATTAAGGTGTGCTGTGTTAAATTATTGTTGTGACCTCCACAAGACACAAGGGGGATACCATACCCAGCATTCCCCACTCTGATGTTCAACTGAATGAATGAGGGAGGAGACCATAAAGCAGTTTTATTGATTATATAGAAAAGAAAGCAACACAAATCGGAGACTATTTCACATATCTAAGGCATAATACCGCATAGTGCTAATACTGACCTATCACCATAGTTCCAGCATGGCAGTTGTTTCTTTAATTGACAACAGTATAAGTAACTTCAATTTGATTATGATTGGATATACCAAGCAAACTCCCACTGTGGAAGAACTATCAATATGTCAATGCTTAGATATACCGAACAAGCCACCAGTGTAAAAGGACTATCAATTTGGCTAAGCCTGGATATATCAAACCAGCTCCCAGTAAGAATGGACTACCAGTGTGCTACCAGTGTGAACTGATTGTCAGTCTCGGTAAGGCATTACTAGTGTAAAAATATGCAATAAATGGCGGTGGGAAAAACAGTGTCTACAAGTCGTGCCTCTTTAAAAAAAAATCCCCCACAACTGCACCCATTTGTTGGCTGTCCCTCCTGACACAGTGATTATGGGCGGACTAAACGTTGCAGCCCAGGGAAGCTGCCGGGCAAGATGACTGAGATGAACCACTCTGTGTTAAATTGCCGCCGGCCAGCAACCACCACGCAAAACAGTGCTCCCACCACTGTGTTTACAGCGTCATCTGATCTCAACAGAGAGTCTGCGACACGGTACTGTACATGTGTTACAACTAATCGTGTGAATTAAATATTTCAAGTGAGCCTCACTCCATGCACTCACAACTGTCACATATGTCCACAGATAAAAAAACAAACAAAAACATTTACTTTTAATCTATCCTATGGTGCTCTCATGTTGATCTGTGACTGAGGTAATGCCTTTAATTTACACAACAGCACAAAGCTCAGGCAACCTTCCCAAGTCTAGTGTTTTTGGCCTACAGACGTTACTGGCTACCACAGTAACCAGAGAATGATAGTAAAACAAGGACAAGAGAACAGCCTAGCTGTGGGCAACCAACATGACATAATCTGCCAGAAATACCCCCATTATACCTTCTGCATGGACCTCTGAATCAGGACCAGTGTCCTGGGCCAATCATGGACCCAATCATGACACTTCTCAATGAGAAGACATGAGAGACGTACTGACAAAATGAAAACTTGAGTGAGACTACAAATACTTTCTCACACACACACACACACACACACACAAACACACACACACACACACACACACACACACACGGACATACAAGTAATGGCGGTGAGAGGGAAAGAGAGAGAGAGAGAGAGAAGCTAAGCTGAAACCGGAGGCTAACTAACTCAAAAACAAAAACTAATACACACATCAAGCTCAGTTCAGTTCTGTTTCTCAAACATCAATCAATTAAGCAAAATAAGAATATTTAGAGCATTCAACGATCCAAATGGCCAACCAAAGTAGAAGGAATTCCTATCTGATGCTAAAAAAGAGAATATGAATTGAGAATGAGTATCTCATCTCATTTCAAGATTGTGACAACAATGAAAAGTGGCCAGACTTCTTGGTGAAGGGCCCTCTGTCTTTGCGGCACAATTTATCTTGAAATGTGAGGATCTGATAGCCTGGAAATCCAGACCCAAATCTAGAAAGTCATGACACGAAGGTTAGCACCAAGCAGGCAT
>NC_085012.1:17997569-18010069 GCF_963854185.1 Sardina pilchardus
ATACACGATACTTACACACAGGCATCATCCCAGAATAATATCACTCAATGTATGTGTTCAATGTCTGTGTGTGTGTGTGTGTGTGTGTGTGTGTGTGTGTGTGTGTGGTGTGTGGTGTGTGGTGTGTGGTGTGTGTGTGTGTGTGTGTGTGTGTGTGTGTGTGTGTGTGTGTGTGTGTGTGGTGTGGTGTGGTGTGGTGTGTGTGTGTGTGTGTGTGTGTGTGTGGCTTAACCCCTCCTCCTGTATCTATTTTGTTTGTGATATGCTATTTATTTGTAATTGTTCTCTTGATTTCTATCTATCTATCTATCTATCTATCTATCTATCTGAATTGTATTTCCATGTATGGAATCTTCTTAGACTTAAATAAGACCATGTCTGTTTAGTTCTCAACAAATGTGTTCAAAAGGTCTCTGTCTTATCACATGGAACAGACTTCCACCCTTCTGAATGCACCCTAAGGCAGGGATAACATTAGCCAGCGACAAGCAACAGGTTTCCTGTTGTTCTCTGTGGCTCGGCAGCAGACCAGTGACAACGCTGGCGTAACGAACAAACTGGGCGTTGAACCTGGTTCATTTTCAAGCACAACGCTCGGCTCATCAATGTTAGTTTTAGAATGTTCAGGTATTTTCGGCCAATCAGATTAATCTAAGAACGCAGCAACAAAGATTGTCTTGTTATAAGCTGTCTCTGGTAACAACGTTGACCGCTAGTGTAACTTGGAAACAAGATAGAATGTTTTGGATTATTATTATGGTCTGAGCGTTGTGCTACGCTTGCCGCTGCCGCTGGCTAATGTGGTCCCTGCCTAATTGTATGCAAGTGTTTAGAACAGAGCTCAATGCTGAATTGTAATGTGGAAATTGGAGACTAAGTTAGAACACATTGTGGATTGAACATCATTGACCTGTTTATATCCACATTCCACACCTACATATCAATTGATTGTAATATTCCATACAGAATTCTCTCTGAATTTTAAGCAGTCTGCTTTGGTATTTGCTATGGCAGACATGAACAAAATGAGCAAACAAACAAACAAACAAAAACATAATTAATCAAAACAAACATAAATGTGCCTAAATAAAAGGCTACTGATGTCCCTTTTGCTGGTGGATGGGGCTCATCTATGCTCAGCTCACTATCATCCCAATAGACATTTTGCTTTTTCACTCATTATGATCAAGAAGACACAACGGTTCCTCATGTTGTGTTTGCATGACACTTGACTTGCATGAACTCAGAACTGTGTTTACACATAAAGGAGCAAAATCAGAGGAAGCTTTTTATTTATTTATTTATTTTTAGACTGGTTTGGTTTCTCTTTGTCACAGACCCAAGTGTAATCCCAGACCTATTTATAATCAATGACATGCAGATATGCGTAGCTTCTTTTCTGAAATCCCCTGCAGTGGTCTAATTGTCAGTCATACTAATGAGAATATGTGGCCCTGGGGACTTGTTCTCGGTTATGTGTTGCATTGTATAGGGATGGAGAAATAACCAAACACATAAAAAAGACAACAAGATGATAAAAACAAACACTACTTTCAGAAACAATAAACAAAATGAGTCATATGAACTTTAATCCCTGTTGTTTACAGTGTGTGTGTTTGTGTGTGTGTGTAAGATGCAGTGTGTGTGTGTGTGTGTGTGTGTGTGTGAGTTTGGGTAGCAGCATTAATTAAGCTTGTTTTCAGCTACTACTTCTGCTATAATAATAATAAAAAAAGTTTCACAACTTTGCCTATATCATCAGAGTACGGAAGCCCTGAACCGCAAGCTAAAAAATTGAGATGCTATCTTGTTATTTCGAGATCATATCTCGTTATTTCAAGATAATATCTCATAATTTCGAGATAATACACATATGTAAAAAAAAAATATTTTTTTTTTCCCTTCAGATTTTATCTCGTTATTTCGAGATACTAAGTCGTTATTTCGAGATATTATCTCGTTATTTTGAGATATTACTTTTATCTTGAAATAACGAGATATTAGCTCGAAATAACGAGATAATATCTCGAAATAACGAGATAATATCTCAAAATAACGACTTAGTATCTCAAAATAACGAGATAGTATCTCGAAATAACGAGATAGTATCTCAAAATAACGAGATAATATCTGATGAAAAAAAAAAGAAAATCTTATTTTTTTTTACATATCTGTATTATCTCGAAATTATGAGATATTATCTTGAAATAACGAGATATGAGCTCGAAATAACAAGATAGCATCTCAAATTTTTTTCTTCACTTGCGGTTCAGGGCTTCCGTATCAGAGAATCTTCAGAATTGTCAGGATATTAATTTATATTACAAAGTAATGATTTCATCAGATGTTATGAATTACACTCTATACGGGTGAATTGGTAGTCCATTAAGGCTTTATTTTTTTATCAGATGGAGTTTATTAAAATAAAGGTTTTATTTTATAAAATCTCTACAATGCCAGTGGAAAAAATATGGTTGTCAATACCAAAATCAATTTCACAATAAAATAAAATGAAATAAAACACAAATCAGAAATGGTAATCTACCACAGCCCAGCCAGCCAGCCCAACGAGGCTACAGCAACATAATCTTGTCCATAACCGTATAATCACAGTAAATACAAATCAAAACAAATGGAAAGATGCTGGCATCCCATTAAAGCAGATCCCTGTAAATTAGGTTCAGCTCAGCCTAAAACATGAAGCCAGTAGACAGAGACACTGCAACACAAGCTAAAATTCCAACCTAAGGCTAGTTGGCTGGATGGAACTGACAAACTCAATAGTAGGTTTAACAGGTAAGGTCATATTCCATGGCAACTTACACATATTCTTAGCGAGAGAAAAACAAAAAAGGTCAAAAAGATATACTGTATCTACAGAGACATCTCTTAACTGAGTTTTTTTTTTTTGTTGTTGTTGATTTTCAACTCAACTCACATTAGCCTTTAGGAACTGCTAAGCTAAGCACACACACACACACACACATACTGTACCAGGTGCACCAGAAACCATTATACAGTATAGGTCACTTGTGTAGGCTACATCACCAGATCTGTATAGATTCAGCACAGAATCATTAGTGTGAGGGTAAGCTGTGTAGTTTCAGCAAAACTTCATAAATTGCACTCAGGTTATATCAGCTGCACAAAAGGGAATAAGCCTTGCACTGGCCCACGATAGAGAGATAATGTGTGTTTTTGTGTGTGTGTGTGTGTGTGTGTGTGTGTGTGTGTGTGTGTGTTTGTGTGTGTGTGTGTGTGTGTGTGTGTGTGTGTGTGTGTGTGTGTGTGTGTGTGTGTGTGTGTGTGTGTATGTGTGTGTGTGAAGTAGACTTTGTAGCGAAGTATCCATGCATTCTCATGACATCCCTAGCTGCAAGCACAGCAAAGCACACTCACACATATGCAGGAAAACATAAATACATTTGCATACACAGCAGGGAAGGGGGTTGTCATTCAGATGTTTGTCCTGAGGTTGTTTCCTGTGTGCCACACACACACACACACACACACACACACACACACACACACACACACACACACACACACACACACACAAAGCCATGCCCAACCACACCTTTAGGTGATTCCTGACCTCCATCTGTTCCCACCACCTGCATAACGGTCTAATCCCTGAGAGGGATGGAGAGAGAAGTGTGAGTGTGTGTGTGTGTACTGTATGTGTGTCTGTGTATGTGTGTGTGTGCGCGCGGATGTCTGTGTGTGTAGGGAGTTTGAGAGATACAGACAGTTTGCATTGGCGACTCCTTTCTTGAATTGCACACATACTGATAACCAATAAGGTGCATCCTTGTTTCCACATTATGGCAATATCATAAATACTTCTAATTTATTTTGAGTATTGTGGAAAGTTTGAAGAATTGTGGAAAGTTTGAAGATCAGTCACCTGCATTGCATGTGTCAGCTATCATTACCTGGCGTCTCGCCTCAGTTTATTCAACCTGGATGTAAGTCACAACCACGCAAAACCAACACACTGCGAAGCAAAGCCCCCTTTTGGAGTCACTTTGTTGTACCGGCTATACGACTTAGCTGAATATTGGCTTGTCATATGTTATGTGGAGCAGTGCTTCTCGAACTTTTTACAATGAGTACCACCTTAGAGAACAGTTTGCTGGCCAAGTACCACCATTATATTATGACCAGTATTAAAATACGGTAGTGTAGACCAATTTAAATATATTTTACATTGTACACACTTTTCAAGATTGATAAAAAAATAGTTTAAATGTTTAGATTTTTCATTAAATATATATATATTTCTTATATCATTTGAGGTGATTATTTTGTCCTCATGAAATAAAACATCTTGGAGTATCACAACAAAGAGTCTGTGTACCACGGTGGTACCAGTACCACAGTTTGAGAACCACTGATGAAGAGAAAGGTATTAGCTTGGCATATGCTGTAGAGAGTGGCGTTAGAATCTAGAGGCAGGGGCTAGAGCTGATCACTCGTCACCTCTGCACTGGAGGAATACTGGAGCTTAATGAAGGGCAGAATTATACTGCCCTACAAAGCAAAAAGGCTGTAACTGCATTTTTGAAAATTAGGGTTTTTTTTTTTTATCATTTTCATGACATTCAAGTTGTTATAAAGATTGATATGTACAGTACCAAAATAAGCTAATGTAAATGAACAAAACCTCCACATGTCCAAAAATCCACCTATAACGGCTGGACGACAGGATAACTGTTTTTTTGCTGATCACTCATCACCTCAGAACTGGAGGAATACTTGAGCCTAATGAAGGGCAGAAATATATCTCTCTCATCCTTCTCTTCCTCTCCACTTATGCTTGCAGGTGATGCCACTGTCTTCTTGGTAGGCGGCAGGTGTTGGCAGAAAAAAATGGAATGGATTAACTATTTCTATTGACTTCATTTCAGAACTCTGGAAAGTAATCGAAAAGGAATGAATGTTTTTCATTAAAGAATGGTTTTCACAAAAGCCTATTTTTGTTGGAAATATGGGCTCCATATCAATTTCAGTGTTATGGCCTTATTCTATTTCTTTATAGAGAAAGTATAGCTCTATTTCAGCTCCTGTGCTGCACCTATTTTGGGTACACTTAATGAACGTGCAAATGTTTCCTAACAGCCCCTTCTGTTTTTCTGCGCATTCATCCTCATTCCAGTCGGCGCATAGGGCTTTCAATCTTCCCCTTTTACTTTCTAGGGTTGTCTGATTCACTTTCCCTGAACCAAGGCCAACGTTTGAGCTGGTCAACCACTTCTCCTGAGGGATCCAATCCAAGGCATGGCTTGAGATGTTTCTAAAAAGTGTGTCTAAATGCCTGCATGCATCCATGTCAACTGTGTAATCACAGTTGTCTAAAATAAATGCCTACTTTTGAACAAAAAAACCCTTCTATAATTCAGAAGTTTTTGAGTAGATATGAGCATACTGTATGTTAAGGTTGATTAAGGAGAAAAGTCAGTAGCACTCCATAATAACAGACCATAAAAAATAGTAAGCTAGTCATTACCTAATCCTTTGTTAATTGTTATTCAAATATCTATGTATAAGACAATATTATCTATCTATCTATCTATCTATCTATCTATATTTATCTATATCTATATCTATTTATACATACTAATATATTCATTAAACTTAACCAACTTTATTATAAGGGTTCCATATAGTTCATGTTGGGATAGACAGAAGCACAGTTTATTAACAATTAGTTAAATATTAATGTCATTAACTTTTATATTTACATATAGTTTGAAAATAAACATTTAACATTTCAATGATGCAAGAAATAACTATTAATTATTGACAAAAACACATTTAGTTAATTATTAACAAATATGATGCAATAAACTATTAATGCAATATTGGTTAAAATATATTTTTTTTATTTGTTAAAACATTGACATAAAGATTTTATGCAAACAACTAATATTTAATTAATGATACAAAAAAAACATAAACTTGTGACAAATAGATATTTTAGTAACAATTAACAAATATGAACAAAGGGTTAGGTAATGACTAGCTTGTTATATGTCCCCTTATTATGGAGAGCTCCTGAAAAGTACTGACTTTCCCCCTTACTTTTTTGAATTCCCCTTAATTTCCCCCTTTAATCAAGGAATCCTGGAACTGACACCTTAATATAAAATGAAGATATACTAATATAGTCCTTAATTGCCCCCAGCATGCATATGACCCCTTAAAGAGTCAGTGCAGTACACGTCAAACCCAAGTACCAAACGAGTCATGATTGGTTGGGTTTCTCTGCATTTTTTTCACATTTCTAATAATGCGGAAAAAATATTTATACAGTATCTGTAGACAGGCATGTTCATAAACCTAACATCTCATTAATGGTTGTTTCTTAGATCAGCAGCTGTCAAAATGCACTGTTTATTCTGCTGAAGCTCTCTTTGACAGGAAATGGTTGTCAAGTAGCAGAAAAGACACTACATTCTTCAGATTCTGCTCAGACAATTATCAACCGCCCACCTCCCCTATCTCTGATACAGCCCTGCTTTCCTATAACACATCCTCCATACTCCACTATTATGAATATACACATACCAAGATACTCATAAACACACACACTCACACACACACATACTCGCCCCCGCACATGTGTCAGCTCTGACAGGCATCTCACAGACAGCGGCAGAGTGGGCCTTTTGGGAAAGTGCATGCCATAAGTGATGTCAAACGCTCAGGTCACGGCAGACATATGCTAATGGGTGACCTTCTGCCAGTGCAGGGGGAGGATTAGCTCTCCACGCTCCTCTCTCCGAGATCTCTCTGTGGCTTTGAGTCTCTCTGACACTTTGTCTTTTGTATGCAAAATGAACCTGATACCCACGAACACAAAGCCCTGGGCTCATATAACTTTGAAGTGCCACTTATAGATATTGAGCAGCGAGATCTCTTAACGAGTTAGCCTCTGATGTTACAGATTCATAGGAACATTCATAATCACGTGTGGCATGGTCGCCAGGGATATAATGACATCTAAATGGATGATGGATGCCAGCTGAGTTTGACCCAAGGACCTAGAAACACAACATCCTCTAACTATTTGTCTTGGACCTTATGCGCTAATTGAGCTAATGTCATCTTGTCATCCACCTTAATTTGTCTTCTCTCTCTCTCTATCTCTCTCTCTTTCTCTATCACACACACACACACACACACACACACACACACACACTCACATAAACACAGACATTGTCAGTTTATCTCTCTTTCTCTCTATCTCTCTCGCTCTATCACACACACACACACACACACACACACACACACACACACACACACACACACACACACACACACACACACACACACACACATTGTCAGTTTCTCTCCAGAACTGACCTTTCCTGGGTCGCTTTTTGTTAGGTCTGTCCTGGTCTCCTTTGCCGGGCTGCCCCAATGGAAGTGGCTCTTTTTGAAAAGCCCATGATGGTCGCCCCAGAGGAGGGGGGGGGTGTCCTCTGATGTCACAGTGTCAGCACTAAAAGATTAATTGGTCCATCAAAACACATTACAGAGTGGGAAGAGAAGACCATCTAGGGGGAATTGAACCTAACTTTAGTTTTTTAGTAGCCCCAGATTTGAAAGGCTGTGAGTCTTAACTTGTGTAAGTAAAGACACTTTATTTTACACATCAACCTTCAACATCTAATAGACACACAGCATACACAACGAAATGTTGTTGATTTGAGCTATGGGGCAAAATAGTGTAGAGGACTTTTAGAATATTATGATCCAAAAAAACTTTTTGAAACTAT
Source organism: Sardina pilchardus (assembly GCF_963854185.1). Lineage (NCBI taxonomy): Eukaryota > Metazoa > Chordata > Actinopteri > Clupeiformes > Clupeidae > Sardina > Sardina pilchardus. The sequence goes on from NC_085012.1 coordinate 18,005,354, forward strand.
GTCAAGAACATAATACATATTGTGGGTTCAAGGATCTTTTTTTCAAACACACCTTTAAAGTACATCTCTTATAGATGACTTTGAGAAGTATCAGCTGGACACACACAAACGCTCTGGGTGTGTGTGTGTGTGTGTGTGTGTGTGTGTGTGTGTGTGTGTGTTTGTGTGTGTGTGTGCGTGTGTGTTTGTGTGCGTGCCTTGGAGTGTTGGAGAGACATACGGTCTTCACAGTGGGAACACGGTCAGAGGTTGAAGAATCAGAAATCAGTGTGTTAAGGAGGGTGCGTTGCCCTCACCTAAAGTGCACACACACACACACACACACACACACACACACACACACACATGCGCGCGCGCACACACACGCACACACACACAAACACACACACACACACACACACACACACTCACACACACACATACCACACACACACAGGCTTGCGACCTGGCATCGATCCACTCTGCACGTCTGAGTCCAAGAGTCCACTAAAAGAGCAGAGGGCAGCAGACACAGAGAGAGAAAGAGGCTGACAAGACAAGATGATGTACAGCACTTCTCAGTCTCTCGGCCTCCTCCTCCGCCAAGCCCCCAGCCGCAGAGACGTGAAGAGAAATGCTCCTCATGAGCCAACACTATTACAGAAACAAGTTTTTTTTTGCTCTCGCTCTCATTTCAAGTGCCAGTTCTTTTGCTTGTCAAGGTTACAACAGTCTGTTTGAGTTCTATCACCATCTCTGTCTACTTGCGCCGCGCGGAAAATAATAGTTTCACAATATCAATCTGCAATACTACAAAATGATTAGTGTGGACAAATAATAATTACAAAGTCAACAAAGTGTGGGGTTTAGCCTGGTAATTAGTAAGAGGTAAACCTACAGCAAGCTACGCAAAAACATATTTTGACATTGTTTTAGGATATTTGCATAAATGTAGTGTAATCACTGCACCAACTCAAGTGGCCTCGATGTCAAGCATTAATTTAGATTACAGCCCACTTTGAGGTGTGCTACTAAGTTCAGTGCACATGACTGTTGTGGTAATGGAAGGTAATTGAATAATATAGTCTACTTATCAGAATTGCTAAAATGTGGGGTGTAATAACAGTACTTTGTTCATCACCTTGCCAATGCCATGAGGACTCATAATATATTAGAGAAGTGCTCAATAAATAAATTGTATTATTATGTTTTAGATATTACTGTCATTATTTTCACTGTTGCTAATTCCCTGTGCTCCTCTTTCCCTGACCACAATATTTACCAAAGTGTGCTAAATTATTTAGACTTGTTTACTTTTAAAATAATGAATATCCAGATGGAATTCTTCCGTCAGAAGTGATTCCTTCGGTGTTCTTTTCTCCTTTGGTGGTTTTGCTTGTTGGTTGACATACTCAGCCACACACGATGCACAGCATGGCACAAGGCTTTCAGCGCGATCATGCTGGGTAGCCTCAGCATCCGATCTGTCTTTTGCCTTCCAGGCTACAGCCTTGGGCAAGAAAGTAATGAAAAAAAAAAGAAAATTAAATCTTAATTGTCTGATGAAAATGCAATAGGTTTTAGATGGGGCCTTTTTTTTCAAGTTCGGATACCTGCATAACTTACTGGAGGAAATGGTTGTAACCAGGATAATAGTTGAGGAAAAAGAAAAAGCAGCACAAAGGAAAAACTGAATCCAAAAAAAGGCTCCTCAAAAGATTCACTCTCTATGAAGAGCGGCCTGATGCTGCTCTGTATAGACTGTTCAGAAAGCTAGCAATGAAATTTGACCATTTTTGACAGCTTTTGTATTATATTTGTGTAAACATACATTGTGTATATTTTACATAATCTAACAGATATGTATTAAATATTAAATGTCATATTACAGTGATGTTTTTTGCATCTAAAATTTAAACAAAATCACAAAATCTCTGGTCCGGAGTAACCCATGTTTTCCTATGGGAAAGCAGATTGCTAGTTAGTGCTCAGCTAGGTGTATCATCTCCTGATTTAGTCACCTACTAGATAGCAAAGACTTGTGCTGCCATGTGTAATAGGAATCAGATACAAAACCCTACTGTTAAGTTTGTGATTTTATCTACAGCCAGAGACTGTCTAAAAGCACATTTCTCCATAGTATCAAGGACGTTTCATTGATTGTAAGGGTTATGGCCTATACATGCAGTTATTTACTCTTCTGTAGTCAAATAAATCCCCAGAGGGAATCGCGCTGATATTGAATGCATTTTGAAGTAGCCTATTAGTGCAGTGCTCATGCAAACAATGTTTTCCAAGAAACGTGTTGCCCAATGACGTTGAATGGTTTCCATGAATGGCAACATGTGAGTTTGTCAGCGAAATGGGCTTTTTTGTTTCTATGCTGGAGTAAGTGAGAGTGAGTGGGAGTGGCTATAATTGTGGGATTGTGGTAGAGTTGTGGTATTTCGCTTAATTTAACGATTTCTTTGTCATTTGTTGTCCAACAACGACCAAACTTCGCACTGCACTCACGCACGTCATTAGCAAAACCTGTGTCAAATTTCAGGTCAGTCGGATGAGCGGTTCGAGAGTTATGCGTAGAACACACAGACAGAATGACACACAGACAGGCGTTCCTTGAATTAATAGATAGATAGATAGATAAATAGATGAGACCTCTACTCTGATCAAAACATTTTGCTTTCAGCAATAGAGTGCGTCAGTGTGATGTTACGTCTCCGTAACAACCAAAATTGCGCAAATTAATTTACGAGTTGACATCAAGGGGGCAGCGAACGTTCTGAGAGTGTAGACAGAATGGCGGCCGCCATGCTAAGAAGAAGACCGTGGCTAGCTGGTCATTCCATTGAATCCTATGGGGCGTAAGCGCCACTTTGATATCAAATTACGTTAGAGCTGAAGCGTTTTAAGCCTTTATATGAACATTTTCTATTATCGGGGTACATACTACATTGTGAAATTGACATAATAATCTCGTAACTGTCTTATCGGCTGAGTAATTAACGTTTTCCGAAGTCAATGCTAAAGTGTTAAAGGCGCATGCATCCAGCGAGAGTAAAGCATCGCCATAGGTCAGACTCGGTCATGCAGACTACGTGCCTACGTCACATGTACGACACCTGAGCCTGCGCAGGAGACAAGAAGACCTAAAAAAAAACGTTGAGATTTGCTTCCTCGGTCTCTGCTGCCGTCTACGTGATAGCTCTGTCCATATCTTTTACTGTCTATGGTTGACATTGGTTGACATTAGCTAACTTCATGTAGGCCTAACCACAGATTAGCCCAGCTTGCCGTTACATTATAAACATTGTTTTTCATGCTGGCGTTGAACGTCTCCTTTTAGTACACCAGAAGCATACTGTACATAAACGCCTCGATATGGTTGTGATTTTTACCGCTTAAAATTCATTTATTTTCATTTTGAAAGAAACAACACGGTGAGGCAATAGAAAATGCCACTTGCAGGTTGTTTGTTTAGAACAGTAAATCGTGTTACCGGGACAACGTTACATTTTCACTTATGCACTCTATACTTGTCCATCAGGCTGATTATGACGTCAAAGAAGTAATAATACAGTAATAATGATAAGAACACATTTACATACATTTACATCAAAGACATACTCATCTTTACGCTCCACTCAGGGCACTCTTTTGTAGTTCCAGAACCTCTGCTTTATATGTAGTCTGTGTATTCTGCCCTTAGCAGAGGCCTCCTCCTTCCTCTCTCTCTGTCTCTCTCTCCATCAGGATGGAGTGGGTATTTGATGAGCAGAGGAGGGCTGTTTGCGTGATAATGGGGCAGGGACTGATTCACCAGACTAAAGACGCTCTCAAAGCGAGCCAAGCTTTCACATCAGGCGAAGTCAGCTAGCCGAAAGTATTTCCCTCAAAATGGCAGCTAGCAAAACACTTTTTTGGTTGGTGCTTGGTGCACAAATACATATTTACTAATAAACTACAGTAGATACTGCCCAGGGAGAATGACAAAGAGAGAAAGGGAAGTGACATTAGCATGCCTGTTGTGCCTCTTTCTTTGTCCTCAGGTGTGCAGGAAGTTGGCTATTTCTTGGCACCTAAGCCCAGGCCTCACCACCATTCTTATACACCCAGAATACCTGCATCTGGGTAGCTTTCATGACGGAACACACAGTTGGAAGGAAAGAAACTGCAGAGCCATCTTTTTCAACAAAATAGTGTAATAAATGATGAAAAGAGATCCCCTAAATGTGTGTGTGTGTGTGTGTGTGTGTGTGTGTGTGTGTGTGTGCATGTGTGTGTGTGTGTGTGTGTGTGTATGCAGAAGTGTGCACGTGCCTATGACAGTGTAAGCGCTTGTGAGCTTGTGTGCATTAAAAATAGACTTCCTTATGTAGTGTGTTTGAGCGCGAGAGTTTGTGTGTATTTGTGTGTGTGTGTGTGTGTGTGTGTGTGTGTGTGTGTGTGGTGCACACACACTTGCATGCACATCTGTGTATGTGTACACCGTGGCGTTTGTTTGTTTTTCCTGCTGGACACTGCTGGCTGTAGAGATTAAATGGAGTGATATGCACTCTAGAAGGACAGCCAATGAATACATTTCCCTGGAGACAAAAGGATGGATGTTGCGCAGAAATCAAAGCTGCCACTTCTGGTTATGCATTTAAAGCATGCTGTTTTTCAAATGTTTTTTCTCTGGCGAGAGTGCTTCAGCCCGTGACAGACACACACACACACACATATAGGCATCAAGGA
>NC_085012.1:18012569-18035069 GCF_963854185.1 Sardina pilchardus
GAAGGGGAGAGCCTGCCACAGCACTCTTTCAATAAAAGTGATTGTAGTTCTCTTTCTTGGTCAGGTCCAGCAAACTGCTTAAACCTTTTTCCTCTTCCATTCTTTTCTATTATCCAACATGAACTGCATATTGTACCTTGCATAATTGTATGTGACAAATACAATTTCATTTGATTTGAACTGTAACAATATGTCAGGCTAAATTTAGCCAGTGAAAAGAAATCTCATTTTTTTTATCACATACAAATGTGATTGTATTGTAATTGAAGTTTATCATTTCCAGGTGAATTTTGTGGTACATTAAAAATCCTATTTCCATTGACGTCATGAAGACACGTCTAGAGAAGTGCAGTTATAGAAAATAAATTCAAAGTAAAGATGGTGAGAGCAATCCATTCCTGCAGAGTCACCAGTGATCTCTATCAGACCGTTTTGAACTAGTCGGTCTTATAGGCTCATGTCATTTGGTGTTTCATAAACCACTCTGGGTTTAACCTCATATTAGGTGTAAAATGATGCTGAACATCCAGTCAATAGTTTTCAATATTATTCTGTGTCATTCCAGATGTGTTCCCATTAACACACATGCATCACAGATTTCCTTTAAATCTGGGCTCGTAAACTATTTGCTTCATTCCCAATCCAAACCCAAAGGAAAAGGATAAATGGCTGTTAATGAGCCTGCAGGCTATATGAATACTTTTGCGTATTATAATGAAGTCATAAATACTGGATGCAACTTTTGTATTATTGATGTATTATATTTGGAAAGTGACGATTTGCAGAGGTGTTGTTCCACAACAAAAGAGACCTCGTCTGTGCTGGTGCAATGACCATGCTTAATTTATGGCATAATTAGGGCTAATAGATGATTATTCATATTCATCTCCACCAATTCCCCCTATTTTTGCCCTGATTAGACGCTGATGAAATATGAAGTCTTTTACAGGGTCTTGGAAAGTAATCAATATTTCCTCTTTCATCACTGCGACAGGACACTTATGCTAAAAGAGTTAGCGCCCTCACACTAATTAGAGGCTAAGGCAATTAGCCTTGAAGAAGATTGGGGAGGCGTACTCCCCAACTTTGACTTTTCTCTCTTAATTAATCTCATATCACAGCATGTATGATGGCTATTTAAAAATATTTTTTTTTGTATGGGTACCCGGAAATTTTGTCTTTCTTTGCCAATTTTGTTAAAATGGTTATTTGTGTGAAACCACTGTTTATAAATAGGGAGTAATATACTGAAGGTGTGTTAGGTGTAATAGTAAAATTAGTATTAGTGTTAATATTGATAAATATGGGGTAAATATGGGAGTATTAACTGGGTTGGGCTGAGAGTGCCTTGTGAGAAGAGGCTCATTCTCATTCTCTATAAGTTGACCTTCAGGGAGCTTCAATGGCCACATCAGAGAGAGGAGTCCAGTGTTCAAGTGGCTCGGGTCTTTCATATCATCCTGGCCTTGGTACAGCATTGCCAGCTGCTATAGATTAACTGTGGGGCAGCTCAATGCGGGTGGTGTGTTCAGCTGCCTATACTGTGCTCTAGCAGAGCCAGCCTGTCCTGCTTGGTGCCATTGCACCTGTGATACTTCCCAGGGCAGTGGTGGTGGTGGTTGTAGTGTAGTGGCTGAAGAGCTGGGCTAGCATGCAGTAGCCTGAAAAATGCTGTGGCTCCAATTCCCACGTCACGTGGCTTCAACGTCCACCATTGTGCCTTTGAGCAACGCACTTAACCCCCAAGTTGCTCAAGGGACAATGTCTCTGTAATATCACTGATATAATAAGTCGCTTTGGATAAAGGTGTCCTCTAAATTAATGAATGCAATTCATGTAAATGTTCCAACACAATATTCGGCATCGGCCAGGTGTGGAGTCTCCTCGGCACCTCAGAGGGCTGTTCAGAATCTGAGATTATGCTGTTTATGCTCCGTTTAAGCCATCGCTAGTGAGCACACACTGTAGTCCATTTTCTATTTTTACATTCTATTTACCACACGTCAAGCTCGTCTCGCAGTTGAGGCTTTTCTCTGCCATTCTAACGTAAACGCACCACATACCCACCACAAACCGCGTTATATAGTACGCTTACATCGACCTCGTCCCTGATGTAGATTGATGAAGGAAACGTCAGTGGAATTTCATCATTTCAGTTGATCTGCTCCTTTCATCATCATCCATCCATCACCTGAGATTGAGTGGGATTTGAAAATCGATGTGTTGATTGCACACAGCCGTATAGTTCTTTTGGGACTGAGGAAATGTGTGTATGTGTGTACAGTCTAAAATATGTTACACTTTGAAGTGCAAAGCCTAGTGTGAAGGGGCAGGAATGTGAAGTGAAGGATGGTAATACTAGGCCTGTCTTCCCAGGTAACATCAAGCAGGGACCCTAGCAAGAGCCAATCAATTAAGTATTGATGAGGTGGAATGCATTTGCCCGTCGCTGCCACCTACTGGCATAGTGACAGCCCCCACCAGGAAGGTTGATAACTGTGAGGGACAACAAAAAAAATGCATTACCTTCCACTCCTCTCCTTCTCTTCAACTCCATCTTTCTTTCTTTCTTTCTCTCTCTCATTCTCTCTCTCTCTCTCTCTCTCTCTCTCTCTCACACACACACACACACACACACACATTACCATCAGAACCACCCCCCGTGGACACCCACACATTTCTAGGTCTTTAATTGAAAGGATGCTCATTTGCTCTCTTCCTTTGTGTTTTTAAAGATTTCATTTCTGTGATGTTTTGAGTGTGTGTGTGTGTGTGTGTGTGTGTGTGTGTGTGTGTGTGTATGTGTATGTGTATGTGTATGTGTGTATGCAGGGGGAGGAACGACTGAAAATACCTTTTACCGACAAATAAAGGATAGAAAAACATAGCCAAATTATTTGGGCACTGTTGGAAGGCCTGGCTTGCTTTTGCAAGCTAATTTTTTTGAAGGAGCCTGGCAAAGCAAGATTAATCAGAGTAATTATCTTCAACATAGCTTAATTCCCACGGAGAACATTTTCACTGCAAGGAGGTGTATTTGGCCATAATCCACACAAGTCCATTTTAATTTGCCAAATACCTGAATTCCCACCACAGATTCTACAAGGTTAGTTAGCCTGCATTCATTCTTTATAAACTCTCACACACACACACACACACACACACACACACACACACACACACACACACACACACACACACACACACACACACACACACACACACACACACACACATACACACACACACACACACACACACACACGAACAACCCCACACAACACACTACAACTTCCCAGTCATACATAAACAGATGGATGAATACACAGGCCGACACATGGCAATTTTGAAATGTTGACTTTTTGAAAAACACAGCAAGTTATTTTTTTTTTACATATAAACTGATGTTAGCGACTCGTGGAATACATGTGGCTCACACTCCACTCTTCTGGGCAAACACTCACCTATGTATCTGTCACTGAGTAAACCTTCAGGTACTGCTGGTGCTAGGAAAGGAAATCTTTTTTTTACTGTAATTTTATTTTTCTAGTCTTTGTGGAGTTGGATCTTACAGCGTGATGATGTGTGATCTGGGAGCCCGCTGCCAACCTGCTCGCTCTCCTCTCGCTCCCAAATCTCGGCAGATCAGATCTGTGTAAATATTTCACGCTTGATTGTCTGATTTCCTGTGAAAGAGCCTAACCTGGCCCTTGCCAGCAGAGACCGAACATATCCCACACCATCTGTCCTACCTCACACACACACACACACACACACACAATCTCTCTTTGTCTTTCTCTCTCTCTTTCTTTCTCTCTCTCTCTCTCTCTTCTGTATTTCCTCGCTTTGTCAGACGGAGAGAAAGAGACACCACTGATCATTCTGCTTTTGACGTTAGCTCCTGTTGATTCTGTCATTTCTCATTACCTTCCCGCTAATTCCAGCCGCCAGAAGCACAGGAGGCGCACACCACGTTTTTACCCAAGTGGTATTTATGGCTCTCTGGTTGTCAGAGATGGAATGGAAGTGTTCACAGACAGGGGTTGACTACAGTGAGTGATTTGTCCCTGCGAGAATCACATTTTTAGGATCCATCTAGAGGTTTGGTAAATCGTGTTTGTCTTTGTCTGCAAGGTCTTGGTTAACTGCATAATGCTAGCTTGTTCTTGGCACTCTTCTGATTATAATGACAACTTATATAGGGTGAGGCCTTAATATGAGTCTTTTCCATCACAAGCATTCAACATTGAATTCAATTCAGCCTCGTTTGAGTATTCATTATAGTATACTAAAAACTAGTCTGGACTGTATGTCAGATTATATTCTGGCCCATCCATATTACTGTAATAGCACTGATCCACTGTCTGTGATGTAATGATACTTTAAATTTCATGCTTGTGCATAGCTGTTTTTCAACTTACCAATACCATGTCAAGCAATGCTATCCTGGGTTGTACTCACTACATAACACTGGGTGATCCTGCTTGGAATGGTGCCCCCAGTTCCCACCATTCCAAGCAGGAGTTAAAGCAGCCCTGGACAAGGATCCTTGACGAATGTCTAAAGAGTCCTTTTTATTCATGGTAAATATGCTCAGCAAATGACTGGAGTGTTCTATTTAAGAAGCTAAACAGCCGCTATGGAAACCAAACAGAGGAAGAGAATGTTTGCCTGGCAGAAGGTTAATCGATGATTCCTCTTCTCTGATTTTCCATCAAGATCAAAATAATCTTCAACTGTCAGGATTACAGAGGACCAGAGCGTATTGCGCTGTATGCCAAAAAAAGAGACAACACTCTGTTCCGTGTTGATTACCCAGCCATGCCTTCTTTGAAGACCCTAATTCAGTGGACATTTATTGAAGGTATTATCACATACTGTTCCTTGAAATCTCAACTCTAGCCCTGGGTACACATTAGCCTAGACATGGAGCTGAGGCCTGTGACTGACTCCTCTATCTCTCTGTGTTTAATTTGCCTCCGAGTCCCCAAGCAATGGCTAATCTTCACTGCAAAGAAACACGACAGCATTGAGACAAACTTTAATGCTATCTGTTAGCCCTCTAATAATGTAAGCTAAGGACCTAGGCACTCTATCTGTCTGTTAAACAACCCTTGTTCGCAGGGACTGTGTCAATTGTCTGAACCATGGGAGATGCATGGTCATGTTTGTGCATTCATTTCTATACAGGACTAATTGGTTAGAGTTAATTGACTTTATTTCTCCTTGTCCTGAGCATAGATTTTCAGAAACTGAAAAGAAGTCTAACTACCATCCCCCAACCCCCCCAAGTCACGAAATAGCCCTTGCCTCGCGACAGTGTACCTTTGAAATGTATTTATATTCCATTGAATTCCTGCCACGTTTATTTTCGCAAGCGAGCTTCATTCCTCTTCAACTCGTCTTTGTCAACATCTATTCAAACAGCTTCCTTTTATCATGTCTCGAAAGTGACGCTTTTGTGTGTCAGAATCATGCTGATGGCTGTCTGGGTTCCGCTTGCCATCAGCATCAGAACTACAATTAAAACCCCCTTTTTTTTGCTAATTCTTTATATTATAAACTCTTAATATTTTCAATATTTCAGTTAATTAACATGAAAAACATTCTCAACAACTGAACAATATTTCCCTTTGTCATTCTTTTTGAAGTTTGAGGCTTTTATAAACACTATATACACAGAAAGAGTTTTCAGAGACAAGTTAGGTGGAATTTGAATTTAAAACATCTCACTTTGCAGTATTTTAAAGGTGTTTTGTTGGCGATATTATGAGCGTGTCTGTGTGTTTATTGCATGTGTGTGTGTGTGTGTGTGTGTGTGTGTGTGTGTGTGTGTGTGTGTGTGTGTGTGTGTGTGTGTGTGTGTGTGTGTGTGTGTGCTATGTGGGTGGAAGGCCCCATGTGGCTCTGTGTAGACTCGAGAGCATAATTGTGATGAGTCTGTGGAGAGGAGATAGTATTAGCGCTAGGTCAGAAAGCTTCCAGTGGCTGGGCTGCATTTACATGGCCATGATAAGTGTGGGTAATGGGGATGTTTTTGCTCCATTAGTCCATGCTATGACAGCTTGGATAAAATAGTGCTGGCCTTTTTTAATTTATTTCTTCCATGCCTGAAGAAAATGAACAGAAAAACAAATATTGTGTGTGTGTGTGTGTGGCCTAGCCTGCCAACTCTTGTTCTTACTGCTGTGTGCACTGTAAAACCCAATTTGCTTGTTTGTTTTCATAACTAACTTTTCCTTTTCAATACAACACAGATTTGTGCAAAAAGTCGTTTTAACTTAAAATAATCAATTGAAAACGTCTCAACTACATGGAAGTTCACTCAATGAAAAGTCATGCTATGTTAACAATAAATGTCAAGTTGAGTGGACTACTGTCAACTTGTGCGGCATCACGTGTAGCACGTTTTGCGTCTTGCGTCTTGCGTCATCATTTAGTGTCTTCCTGGCGCGCGTTTCATTCGGTCGGTGCAGAAGGAAATGGATGGAAATTCGTGGAACAACACCACCAGAGACGGATACCCATCATCGTGTTTTTGCAAGGTGAGTGTAAATGTTAACTTGCAAGTAAAACTTTACACGTTTTAGGTTTTTCACTTGATTAAATTGTCGTCCGTGTTGCTCGTTGAAAACGGAACAGCAAAGCGTAGGCTGAAATTCGCAGTATAGCTAACAGCGTAGCAGACCGAGTTAGCTGCTCTAGACATTATTCGTCGAACGATTTTGAAAGGAGAAATCATTAAGCCCTGGGCAGGAGACCGTTTATATAGTTTGCTTGCTGTTAGCTTTCTTTAGGATACGGTTAGCTAGGCCTGAAACATGACGCTCGGTGTACTTCAGAGTGGGATAGCGGGGCTCTTATTCGCCATGTGGCACATATGCGTTTCAGCCACTTCACACGCTCAGCCCTCAACCGATAGGGTCGCCTGCAGCGTTGAGCAAGTTCACACGTCAGTTCAGTTCGTTCAAAAGAAAATGAACGAATTCACGTTCATATTTCACCAATTCAGTGTTGAACTAGTTCATGTACAGTTCATTAACAGTGTCGTTTAGACACCGAGAAACTCAGGGAGTGAGTTCAAGTTCTTTAGTTAAAAATGTTAAGTTCAGTTCAAAGTTAATAGAAATGTGAACTAGTTCATGCTCAACACTGGTCGCCTCCTAGTAGAAAGCATGGGGGTAATATAGTGCTATTTTTCTGTGCTATTTTGTTGTTTGCTTGAGGAAAATATAACATGCTTACTAAACTGTCATGCAATATCTCCATCCTAATTCTTTCTTACTTATCTTTTTTCAGGTGTACAAGATCAGGTTACAAGCGTGAATGCGGTGGACTTGTAAGTTGTGTACCTACTACTCAGGAAATCGCAAAAGAATAATTGAACATTATAGAACCATTCATGGGCATTATGGAAGAAATTGTCCTTTGCCCTGTATCTACAGTGACCGTCCTCTAGTTTTCCGATCACAGGAATCCCTTAATAAGCATTTAAGGGACCATGCTCTTCCACAACATGGAGGGTTAACCCTTAGAATTAACTGTCAATTGTGTGACTTCAATAATACAGTCACTGTAAAACAGTACTTAGGTCATCTTGGGAAACATCTTGAAAACAAAGAGACAGTTACCTGCCCTTTTAATCACTGTTCGTACAAAACAAGAAATTACAGTACCTTTACTTCGCATAAAAGCCGTTATCACAACAATGCCACACTGCAATACTTGAAATCTGAGCTTATTACTCAAACACATTTAGAGGAGGAACTTGTGGCTGATCAAGTGTTTTCAGATGTCAGTGATGCAGAATGTTCTTCGGATGAGCTTGTAAATGAGCAGGAGGATGCCTCTGATAAAGTTCAAGCAAGACTTGCGTCTTTAACACTGCGTTTGGAAACTGTTTTACATGTATCAAAGACTGCAGTTCAGCAGATAGTTACAGAATTTAGGGATATTGGTGTTTTGTTGAATGAGGTAAACAAAAATACTCTTGATAAAGCATTAAGGCAGACTGGATGTACCATTGATGAAAACACTATACATTTAGTGAAGGATACCTTTTGCCAGGCAAATCATTTTAGCTGTCTTTCAGAGGGTGGGTCTTTGTCAACTGAGAAAAGGAGGTTATCGTTTTTCAAAGAAAACTTCAGTTTAATTAACCCAGTTGAATATGTTTTAGATTTGTCATCAAAACAAACATTTGTTTATGTCCCAATCTTGCGTGTTCTTCAAGTGTTGTTGAATAGAGGTGATGTAATTGACAGAGTTTTGGAAGAAAACCGAAAAGCACCATCTGGCCAGTATAAGTCTTTTTTTGATGCATCGTACTGTAAAGAAAATCCACTTGTTAATGGTGAAGATTTAAGTATTTCTTTGGGCTTGTATATTGATGATTTTGAGATCTGTAACCCTTTAGGGACCTCAAGAAAGAAACACAAGTTGTGTGCAATCTATTGGGTAATTGGTAATTTGCCTGTAAGAGACAGGTCATCACTGTCTACTATATATCTGGCTGCCCTATGCAAAAGTCAACATATTAAAGCATTTGGTTATGGTCCAATTGTTGAGCCACTGCTGAGAGACCTACAGTTGCTTGAAAAGGAAGGGATTTACATCGACAGGTTAGGAACCAGTGTCAGAGGCACAGTGCTATACATTTCGTCAGATAATTTGGGGGCACATTCTTTTGCTGGCTTTCAGGAGTCCTTTAATGTGGACAAGTTTTGCAGATTTTGCCTTGCTAGTCGAAAAGATATTCAAACTGTTTCTGTAAGAAGTGGGTCATTTGTATTGAGAACAATAGAGTCACATAACCTGAATCTCTCTGAGCTTAAAGAAAACACAAATTTGAAAAGTGTTAATGGTGTAAAAAGTGACTGTGTTCTAAATGAACTGCAATACTTTCACTGTATAAAAGGGTTTCCACCTGACTTTTTACACGACCTATTTGAAGGCATTGTACCTTTCGAGCTGTGTTTGTGTTTGAAACTATTCATTGACAGGAAATATTTTACATTAAATAATTTAAATACTGCCATACAGCTCTTCCCTTACAAGTACTCTGACAAAACCAATTGTCCTCAAAAAATTCCTCTAAATTTTCATTTATCTGGAACGATAGGAGGAAACGGCCATGAAAATTGGACTCTGTTAAGGTTGTTGCCATTAATTATTGGTGATGATGTCCCTGAAAATGATGATGCGTGGTCTCTGCTTCTGGAACTGAAAGACATTGTTGAAATCTTGGCTTCGTCCACTTTTACAGATGAAAGCATCTGTTACCTAGAAGCAAAGATCTTTGAACATAGGAAACTTTTAACAGATGTATTTCCTGATGTGAATCTCAAACCCAAACATCATTTTCTAGAGCATTATCCCCATCTGATTCGTTGCTTTGGACCTGTGGTTGACTTCTGGACATTTCGCTTCGAAGCAAAACATAGTTTTTTCAAAAAAGCTGTTCGTGACCTTAATAACTTCAAGAACATTGTGTTGTCTCTGGCCAACAGACACCAGCTTATGTTGGCATACCATTTTGACATGCCTTGCCTGTTCAAGCCAGCAGTGGAAGTAGAGAGGACAACACACAATTCCCTTGAAAATGTACCCCTCCCAGTCAAACTAGCTATTCAGCACAAGTTCAGTCATCTGACCTCTGTATCACTTGCCACAACAGCCTTAATACATGGAACAAAATATGTAAAGGGGATGTTTCTGTCTTTTGGAAGCACAAGTGGACTCCCGGATTTCTGCCAAGTCCTGTACATAGTGATTGTAAACAACAAGGCATTCTTTGTTCTTCAACCTTTCTCTGCTTGGTATCTGGACCACTACAGATGTTTTGAAGTTTGCAGTGCTGAGGATTCCCAACTGGTTGTGGTCGACCCTGCAGAACTGAACCACTACGTCCCCCTGTCAGCCTACGTGGTTCAAGGCAGACTCCTGATTTCTCCTAAGGCATTCCTGCTACACTGAGGTAGTTCTTTTGGCTTATTTGCAGGATAACACAATGCCTTGTATTGCACTCTCCTACAGCAAAACCCCCATACTTGGTTGATTACTTACCTTTTCCCATCTGCACTAAATCTTTTCACTGAAAATACCAGATGCAATTGCTTACAACGTGTCACACATTCAGTAGTGAGCTTGTGGATCTGTAATTTACAAAGAATGTTCCCAATATTGGGGTATAGGCCTCATGTGGTTAAATGTCTTACTTGGTTGGGGTTCTATGACATGTGATCATGACTTTGCTTTGTTTATCAGAAAATGTGTATTTGTTTTGTTCTTTATAGATTCATCATGTTGCTCCGTGTCATCCTAACCGAAGAGGACATTCGGAGGGTCATCATTGAGAACATGCCCGACACGGTTGATGACCTGCACTTGATCCTCAAAAACAAGCTTGGATTGGAAGGAGTTTTGAGGGTACAATTTCAAGATCCAATGTTCAATAATGAGCTTTGCAACTTGAGTAACATGTCAGATCTCCCTAAAGATAAAGTGACTTTGAAAGTGTTCAGTCAGCCTCTTGAAGAACTCCAATTTCATACAGAAGAACTTCATTATCATACAGACTCAACTTTGGACACTGCAAGCTTAATCACATCCCCTGAGTCGAGCCCCAGTCGAGTCGAGTCCACCCCAAGTCGTCGTCGCCAGCTGCCTCTGTCATTTCAGATTCCTACCTTTGCGTTTGATACAGAGCTAAGGTTAAGGCGGGGAAATGAAGCCTTCCAGAAGGATGGAACCCTTCTTGATATTTCCAAAGGTATGAAATCAGATATTTTGGAAAAAATAGCAGAAGCGATTTTTGCCTTGACCCCCTACGTAGAACCTGAGGAAATTGATATGGTGGCGCAAGCCCTCATCAACAAACATCCCTGTCTGAGGGAACCAGGGTCTGTTGCTGGATGGTACTGTTGGAGGTATAGTTTAAAATTTAAAATGGGTAACTTCAGACACAAGCTAAAAGAGGCTGGATGTCAAGAGCTCAAGATCAACTCACGGTCATCCAGCACATCTGGGAAAAGAACTTTTAAGAAGGCTAGAAAATCAGAAGTCAACTTCATGCCAAACATCCCGGAAGGAAAAACGAATCATTCCCTTGATGAAGAAAGGACAGCAATGCTCACAGAAATGAAGAAGAGGAAGGTTGATTGGACGAAAATTAAGGCGATGATGACCAGCACATTCTCTTTGCGAAGAAAGGAAATCGTTGAGGACCAGCCACTTGTGACGGTCATCAGAGATAGATGGCCAGCACTGTTCTCTGAACGTCAGGTAAAGTACTTCCCTATTTCAAATGAGTTGAGGAAGATCAATGGCCAGAATAGTGGCAAAATGTGGTGGAATAGTGGCAAAAACATAACACGTCTCATGGTGCTTTAAGACCATTTCATACTTCAAGAGACAAGTCGTTTGACGCTTGTGACTTTGTTGCAGGTGTCGCGGCCCTCTGGGCTTTCATAGTTCAACGACCGCAACATAAGAACTACAACTTGTGTCATAAGAGATGGAATAGGTTAGACTAGGCTAGGCTAGACCAACAGAATGTTACTAGTCAAGTCAAGTCAAGTCAAGTCAAGTTTATTTATATAGCACATTTCATACACAGAGGTCATTCAATGTGCTTTACATAAACAAAAACCAAACAGTAATTATAGCAGATAAAAGCATAGATGGGCAAAGAGTAATAGTAATAAAAATAATAATAATAATAATAATAATAAAAAGATCATAATAGAAAATAAAAACAAAGCATAAATCAAGATCAAATCAATAAGGAATAATTAACATAAAAGACTCCAGATGGAGTAATTAAGAGACAGTTAGCAGAAAGCATCTGAGAACAATTTGGTCTTAAGTCTAGATTTAAAACAGGCTGCAGTTGGGGCCTTTTTAATGTCATCAGAAAGTTGGTTCCAAAGCTGAGCCGCATAGCAGCTAAAAGCTGCTTCGCCATGTTTAGTTCTAACAGCAGGCTTTACTAAGAGGTTTTTCTCCTGAGACCTCAGAGGACGAGAAGGTGTGTACTGCTGAAACATGTCTCATAGGTATTTAGGTCCTGCTCCATTTACTGATTTATAAACAATTAGTAGTGTTTTAAAGTCAACTCTGTGACATACTGGAAGCCAGTGCAGAGATTTAAGAATTGGAGTAATGTGCTCAGTTCTTTTTGTTTTTGTGAGAACCCTAGCTGCTGCATTTTGAATCATCTGAAGCTGTTTGATAGTCTTTTTAGGAAGGCCTGTGAAAAGCCCATTGCAGTAATCAACCCTGCTAGAGATAAATGCATGAATGAGTTTTTCTAAGTCATGTTTTGACATTAGCCCTCTCAGTTTGGCAATATTTTTGAGGTGATAAAAAGCTGATTTAGTTATCATTTTCATGTGACTGTTGAAATTTAGATCACTGTCGATTAATACACCGAGATTTTTAACAGTATCCTTTGCTTTCAATCCTTTTGTTTCAAGGAGAGTGGCAACCTTAATCCTTTCCTCCTTTTTACCAAATATAATTGCTTCAGTTTTTTCTTTGTTCAGCTGAAGAAAATTTTGAGCCATCCAAGTGTTGATTTGTTCTATACACTGACATAGAGATTCAAGGGGACCATAGTCTTTTGGTGACAGAGCTAAGTAAATTTGTGTGTCATCTGCATAGCTATGATATGAAATCAAATTATTTTGGATGATTTGTCCAAGTGGGAGCATATAGAGGTTGAATAATAGTGGCCCCAAGATCGACCCCTGGGGAACACCACAGGTCAGGGATGTTGGTGTTGAGGTACAGTTGCCGATGGCAACAAAGAAGCTCCTTTCTTGTAGATATGATTTGAGCCAGTTTAGAACTATGCCTGTAAATCCAACCCAGTGTTCTAGTCTGTGTAGTAAAATATTGTGATCAACAGTGTCAAATGCTGCGCTAAGGTCCAGTAGCACTAGGACTGATGTTTTACCAGAATCTGTGTTGAGACGTATGTCATTGAAAACCTTAATGAGAGCTGTTTCAGTGCTGTGATTTGCCCGAAAACCAGACTGAAAGTAATCAAAATACCCATTTGATGTTAGGAAGGTGGTTAGTTGATTAAAGACTAGTTTTTCAATCATTTTGCCAATAAAAGGTAGATTGGATATGGGCCTGTAATTGTTTAAAATGGAGGCATCCAGGTTATTCTTCTTGAGCAGTGGCTTTACAACAGCTGTTTTTAGTGACTTAGGAAAAGTGCCAGACAGCAGTGATGTATTTACAATGTGAAGGACATCTGAGGCTATAAGGTGAAAAACAGTTTTGAAGAAATTTGTAGGCAGGGTGTCTAAGACACACGTGGAGGAGCTGAGAATCTGTACTGTTTTTTCAAGTGTTTCGTAGTCTATCAAATTGAACTCTGACATCAAGTTAAGTTTCCCTCTATTTGTAGCTGGAAGTTCCGGGTGTTGAATGAGTAATTTAGCAGATATATTGAGTCTGATTTTGTCAATTTTACCTTTAAAAAAAAACATGAAAACTCATTGCATTTATTAGTTGAGAGAAGTTCGGGCACTAATTGTGAGGGAGGATTTGTTAACTTTTCGACAGTGGAAAATAAAACACGAGTGTTATTTGAACTCCTACTGATGATGTTAGAAAAGAAAGACTACTAGGACAACAGTTGGCGACAGCGTTTTACACCGCTACAATGTTCTAGATGTATGCAACAAGCTCGAAGACAGCCCTAGCAGACAGAAAATTTGTCTCCTGAGGTAATGTTTTGTCAAGTTGTTCAAGTTTTGTCTTGAAGTATGAACCGGTTTTTACACAGAGTGGTAACGTTCCTACAGAGCCCAAGAGTACCAGGGGCAAGGAAAAACTCTATAGATATAGGAAGAAACCTTGGGCAGATCCATGACTCAAGAGGTTGATGCATCTGCCTAGGGTCAGTTACAGGAAAGTGCAGTCTGTATACATGATAAATGAATAGGTTAGTCTGGGACAGAGGATAGGACATGGTGTTAAAGCAACCTGGGTATTGCTTGCAGGAGGTTGGATGGTGGTGACATGACCGGTATGATAATGCATGATAGCTGTGTTAAGCAACAATTGCTAATATCTCCGGTCATGAAGACTATAAAATGATAAATATCAGTGCTATTGAATCCCTCTGCTTGTTATTTGCTTCTTTTATGCCTACTAGATTGAAGCCGAGTTTGCTCGCCTCACCACTGTTGACCTGAAAGGTTGTCTCTTTGCTGGCCTGGACAAGTATCTGCAGAGGTTTATTGATCTCTACAGAGCCAAGACTGGTATGGTGGAGCTGAAGAAGCTGTTGACAACACTGGATAGTGATGTAAGTAGGCTTGCGTGATATTTTAAACAATATGTTTTTCTGTTTAAACAAAAGTTATTATAGTAAATATTACTACATGGTGTTGGTTCAGTAACAGGCTTCTCCCAGTTCCTGTCTTTCCAACTCTTTAATAAACAGCAAATGTATTTTCACACGGGTCAATGGTGTCATCCAACCAGTGAAAAAGCGCTTTATCAGTTTCAAATGTATAGTTTTCCAATTTTGTCTGCAGCTTTCTTTGTTTCATGACTTATAATTGCACTTGTTTATCCTTGTTTATCCTGTATCTGTGTCTCTCTCTGGTTGGATGAAATTGGTATATTAGGAACATAGAGCTACAGTATTTAACACTTACACACACACACACACACACACACACACACACACACACACTTAATTTACTGTTAAATACCCTCTTCTGATGCTATCTGATTGAAGCTGTTCCATTGATTGTGTATTGTCAATTGTTTTTAGTGTTCCAACTTATGGAAAAGGACCGTCGTGCTGATGGGGCTCCCCCACTACCTCAAAGATGTTGCGTCCAACTTTTACAAGAAAGTTCAGGTATATTTTATATTTTCTGTCAATGCTGATCATCCCCCCATTCTTATGGATTTACCCTTACATGTACATATCCTGTATTTTAGGACCTAAACAGCGGGTTGGGACCAATCAGGAGTAAATAGCCCTATAGCGCTAACCGCTCCAACATGTGAATATGTCCATACCAGCGTGGCCTCAATGTCATTGTCCAGGCTTCACATAACTTCTGTGGCACATAAATTAACTCAGTAGCCGGCTTCAGGTCGTCGAGCCAAGTGGCCTAACATTTTGGGTGGGCCAGTTAGCACCCGCACGTGAAGGTGCGAAAGGAATTAGCATCGGCAATTAGCTTGGTTTTGGCTCAACCATCTGAAGGGGGCTAATGAAAGCACTGCTCATTTCACACTGGGTGTTTTTTTTTTTTTTTTTTTAATTGCCTTTAAGAATAGTTTTTTAAGTACTCAATAGCTCACGTTGCGCTGATTTATTTATTTATTTATTTATTTATTTGTATCAATATTGTGAAGTGAGCTTGCAGGTCAGCTATTTTCACTAGTTTGGGTTCCGGGGAGAATGTTTAGGAACCACTGGTGTCTCATGCTTAAAGGAGAATTCCGGTGTGAAATTGAGCTTAACTGTACCGAAACATGTTAAGGTGTACTCACACGTGTTTTAGACGGACCTTCGCTCACCCCCCAGCATTCTGAACTCCGCCGTTTTCAGCCTAGCTTGCAGTAGGCTTGAATCTATTAGATTGGGCATCACGTAGCCTATGCAGCTAAATCGCTATTTTTAAACCATTAAAAAGGTTCCAAGTAATTCTACACTGCATTGGTAGACTTCTGAGGGTCCTGACATTTAAAACGAGATACTTAGAACTTTGGAAGTGCACAGGAAGTTTATTTAAAAAGACTGTTTATTCAAGCAGTACCTTCATAGAATCTCTCCGCTGGGCGCCATCTTGTGGTGAAGTCGCGATAAGTCGACTGACGAGCACAAACGAACAGGAAAGACAGGGGGACATATTGCAAACATTTTGAGCTTTGTTACTCATCATGCTCATGTAGACAGTATAACTATTCCTATGGAATTACTTTTGCAATATGTTCCCCTGTCCTTCCTGTTCGTTCGTGCTCGTCAGTCGGTTTATCGTGACTTGATTACAAGATGGCGCCCAGCGGAGAGAGTCTATGAAGGTACTGCTTGTAAACAGTCTTTTTTTAATAAACTTCCTGTGCATTTCCAAAGTTCTCAGTATCTCGTTTTAAATGTCAGGACCCTCAGAAGTCTACCAATGCAGTGTGGAGTTACTTGGAACCGTTTTAATGGTTTAAAAATAGCGATTTAGCTGCATAGGCTATGTGATGCCCAATCTAATAGATTCAAGCCTACTGCAAGCTAGGCTGAAAACGGCGGAGTTCGGAATGCTGGGGGGTGAGCGAAGGTCCGTCTAAAACACGTGTGAGTACACCTTAACATGTTTCGGTACAGTTAAGCTCAATTTCACACCGGAATTCTCCTTTAATGCCGTTTTGGCCACAACAACAGAATCAATGAAGGTTTATTTTATCACATGTTTGTCCATTTTTTAGGCCACAGTTGCTGAGGAGGACATGACGAGAGGAATGACGGTGGGCATCCTCGTGGTGGCAGACGGGAATGATACTGTTGGTTTCGCTGTGGTCATTGAGGAAGAAATCATCCTTCCGTCGCTCAGTGATTTTCCAACAGCTGTGGCACTTCTAATGGGTCTGCTATACGCACTGAACATTGACTACCCCAAAGATACAAGGTACACATTTGAAGTCATTCAGAAGGTGCTCATGGACATTGGTGGAGGCCATTGCACTGCGTTGGTTCATGGCTTGAGAAACAGACTCTTGAGGAAAACCATGTAAGCTTAAAGCAGAGTTTAAGCTTTGGCCAAATGTGAACAAAATGTGAACTTTGAGAATTGAGAAATGGACTGAGAAATAGACTCTCTTGTTATTTGTGTTAGACGTCTTATAGATTGTGTACTGCAATTGACAATTTAACGCCTTGTACAAGTTTACATGCCCACTTTGGAAGGGCACATACTGTGAATTTGTTTGGGATATTTACAGTGCGTATTTGGGTATAGCGACACCGTGTACACATTAAAACACTATTCTGAACACAGTAGCAGTAACAGTGTAATTGGGACACATACACATGTGGTGTGTTTATTTGGGGACATAGAAACACACACAAAATTGATTTAATTGGTGGACAGAGTAACACACATGGTATGGATTTATTTGGGGGACAGCGTAACACACACGGTATGGATTTATTTGGGGGACAGAGTAACACAGTAACACACACGGTGTGTTTGGAGGACAGCGTAACATATACGGTATGGGTTTATTTGGGAGACAGAGTAACACAGTAACACACACGGTGTGTATTAATTTGAGGGGCAGCGTAACACATGGTATGGATTTATTTGGGGGACAGAGTAACACAGTAACACACACGGTGTGTTTGGGGGACAGTGTAACATACACGGTATGGATTTATTTGGGAGACCGAGTAACACAGTAACACACACGGTGTGTATTGATTTGAGGGGCAGCGTAACACATGGTACGGATTTATTTGGGGGACAGAGTAACACAGTAACACACACGGTGTGTATTTATTTGGGGGACACAGTAACACCCACTGTGTGTTTATTTTGAGGACACGGTAATACACTCGTGTGTATTCATTTTGTACACAGTAAAGCACACAGTATGGATTTATTTTGGGGAAGGTAACACGCACTTGGGTTCTATGTGATCAGTCTTGTTATTTGTGATGCACTTTTTTTTTCTTTGGTTAATTGCTCTATTTGTAACTGGCTGCACATTGTTTAATAACAAAAAATTTGTTTAAGATGTCACCACAATGGAAAATGTTGCCTTAAATTTCTGTTACTTACAATGTAGGATACATTTTAGTATTGGTGATTGCATTAAATAGCAGATATCACATTAAGTATTATGGCAGTTTGAGTATCTGCCCATAGTGAGATGGTACTAATGTTCCATTTTGATGACATCATGTGTTGGTACTGTTTTAGAGGAGTAGCTCAGCCTTCTTTTCTATCAATTACACACCTCATGAAGCCTTCAATTCATTTATTTTTCTCTCTTGAATCAAATTATTGGCTTGGTAATACAAAAACAATCTTCATGAATTCAAGCCTTCATGGGGTGTGTAACTGATAGAAAATAAGTATTTGTTCCAAAAAGTAATTGTATTTACTCATCTGTTTTTATTAAAGAAGCTCAAGTTGAATCTCAGTGTTTTTGGTTTATGAAGCTATATCTTCAAGAAACATATTGGGCAGTATTAATTGTTAAATTGTATTAGATGTGTGGGGTGAGAATTACATTACATTTAAGTAGTTGGTGTATGTAACTCACTAGCATTGTAGTGAAATCATCCAAAAGCTTAAGTAGCTTAAGGCTAAGTTATATCAACTAAAGCTACCAAGTGGTGAAGTTATATCAACTAAAGGTATGAAGTTATATCAACTAAAGGTATCAAGTGCTGAAGTTAAATCAACTAAAGGTATCAAGCTATGTCAACTAAGGATTTTAAGTGGTTAAGTTATGTCAACTAAAGTAATCAAGTTACATCAACTAAAGGTATCAAGTGCTGAAGTTAAATCAACTAAAGGTATCAAGTTATATCAACTAAAGCTATCAAGTCATACAAACTAGAATTGAGTTGAGTCAAATAGCAAGATTTATTTGAGTTAACTCCATTGTCTTTGTTGTCTTAACATAAAATTCTTTCGCAGCATGGTTACATAAATATTTAAGTTCAAACAGCAAGTTGGGTTTTACAGTGTGGTCTGTGGCAATGACACAAGAGGTGTGTGTGTGTGTGTGTGTGTGTTTGTGTTTGTGTTTGTGTTTGTGTTTATGTGCGTGTTTGAGTGTGTGTGTGTGTGTGTGTGTGTGTGTGTGTGTGTGTGTGTGTGTGTGTGTGTGTGTGTGTGTGTGTGTGTGTCTGTGTGTCTGTGTCTGTGTCTGTGTCTGTGTTTGTGTGTCTGTGTGCGTGTGACAAAATGGGTTGTGAGGTATTTCAAAGTTCTAAGTTCTTAATGAATCAATGTGTTTATTTGTCCCTCATTCACAGTATGTCCAGAGGGTCGAGTAAGGCAAACACCAGAGTCTGAGGTACTGTTTGCAGAACCTCCTCTATTCACAACACTCCCATCACAGCTTCCCTTTAACCGGACTTGAATAAAACCTCTCTCAATTTATTTCATTATTTAGCAAAAATGATTAGGAATGGGGAAAGCAAAACATGAAACAGACTTCAGGAGTGAACAGAGTCCAAAATAATCATAACCAAACCCCAGCAAACAGAGCAACTGAATGACCAAAGAGGCAAATATGAAAATTGGCAAAAACAGAAGAAATTCCGTTGCTCCCTTTGCTGGAGATGAAACAGAACTCCCACACAAGTAAATTATTCTGTCAGCCACCACAACCCCAAGCAACAGTAAGCTAGATATGGCAGCTTACCTACATTTACACATGAGAGCAACTTTGGTGTTTCCCTGTGTACAACACAAGTTTGTCAGCTTGCAAAAAAAGCACAAACAGGCGATTCTAAAAGGCCATCATCCACTCCAGATAATTCACACTCTGCTGGCAGAGACAGGGATGTCTACCAGCCAACACTGTTGACAGGCTTCTGACAAGCGTCTCCCTCTGACCAATCCTACAGTGCACACAGCCCATACACTCAGAAGTGCTGGATCACAGATGGACTTGCAACCTGCTGTGAGTACAGAGCAATACAAAGTTTTAGGCTATAGGCTTAACTGATACTGAATGATTAGATCTTGAATCATTAAAGGATTGCTTTGGGATATACTATCACATGTGATATTATGCATGAGAACACACACACACACACACACACACACACACACACACACAGACATGATCGCGCACGCATGCACGCACACCTTCAAAAGTATCCCATAATAAATCAAGTGAGCTTCCCTTAAGAGAGAACATTGTTATAGTTCTGCTCACAGCTAGAGCCAGACAACAGTGGTCTGAGATGGAGTATTTTATGAATGTCGAATGAGGCGAATATAGTGAGCTGTCTCAATTATGAGTTTGACTGATGTAGTCTTCAAACGGATAGAGACTAAGACAGAATTAGGTGTTCTTTGTGCGTGTGCGCACGCACGCACGCACACACGCGCACACACACACACACACACACACACACACACACACACACACTTCTACAACTCTGTGGAAATTATGTGCTTGTGTATTTCCGCTTCCCCGTCTTTTTTTTCTATCCAACTAATCAGAAACAAACCTACATCTCTGCTTGAGCACTTTTGACCACCGAGTTATTCGGCACTTCACAGCCAGACCTCACACAGCACAAAAATGGCCTGAGAAAAATACAGAACATTACAGCAGAAGATGCTCTGAAGTGCCGTCTACTACATGTTCATAAACAACTAATCACAGTATTCCAGAGACGTGGTATCCAGGCAACCGATGCCAACGAATAGTCTGACAGCTGTCTCCCTATGAACAGCACTGAGTGAGAGTGGTTGTCAACATGAGCAAGGCAGGGAAACGGTTGCTCATGTCATTTCACAGGATTAATCCTTAACTGGATTAAGAAACAAAAACAAACAAAATGGGAATAGAAATACTTACTTAATGTTCATGTCCAGAACTTCACAGGAACTCAGACACCTGCATTTGCTGGACATAAACGTATAATTTGGTTTCAAAAAATTATAATGCTGTCATTAAAATGTAATGGCATTATTGAAATACAGCAAAATATAAATGCGTTTAGACAAGGCTGTATGCCAGAAGAATAGCAAGTGGTCAGCATCTGTTTACATACTCACTGGTCTAAAGTCTGGGGTTGGGTAATTATTTTATTAATGACTTTGAGTAATATTGATTCCTTTTCTTATTAAGAATTCATTATTTCTCTGCCAACCTCGGCAACCTCTTGAGGTACTGTAGCTTCCAATTAGAGCCGTAGTGATGTGTTAAGCATATGAATGCTACTGTCAAGCCATTCAGTGTAAGTGAAAGATGATTAGTTTTCTTCGCTCTGGAAAATGGCGCGCTGCCTTGGAAAATAAACATAAAGAATTTTGTACGCATTCCTGCCTACTTGAAATCTCTGGAAGGAATCCAACTTGAGTGGGGAAATGAATCATTAACTCGTGAGTTTTTTAGAGGAGAGTAGTGCACGGATGCACACACACACACACACACACACACACACACACACACACACACACCTGAGATATTTGTGTTTTAGCAAACAATCCATTGCAAAATGTGTGAGACTAATTAAGTTTTTATTCCTTGATGAAGGAAACATGATGCGCTCAATAACACTCGAATCTCAAAGAGGCATTTGAATTTAATTCAAGTTAATTCATTTGAACTTTAATCAATCGCTCGCGAACACCTACACACAATATAGGATTTCTTAATCCTAGATTTATTTCCTGTAAGACTAGAGAACAGACATCATTAAAGGCAGTAAGAACTCATGCAAGGGTTGAGGATAGAGGAAGTAATCCTAGAGAAAGCACAGCGTAATTGCTCCACCGATATTTGCCAACCATCCCAGAAATATCAGTGAAAGCACCAAAAAAAGAAAGAAAAAAAGGATCATCCACTGAAGATGGTGTCAGTGAATAGAGGTTGGTTTGATGGATGAAGCAAAGGTGGCTTCCTTGTGAATGACATTCAGTCTTGCGACAAACACTTTCACCAAACAGACAAGAACCCTGACCACAGCTGATGTCCAAATCAAGGTCAAGAGGTGAACGAGTCCATCTCTAACTCTTCACTTCTTTTGACTCTTACCCACAAAGCCGAGCTAAAGCGTTTAGCCTCAGAAACAAACATCTTTTACAAAAACCTCAGCATTTCTTTGGCTTTACTCCCACTTCTTGTTTACCCATGTCTGTGCACAGTATAACCACTTCCTGGGTAGCTGAAGCCAGAATCAGACAAACATCCTTGCCATTCAGGAGGGATAGCTGTATTTGGCCCATTATATTAGCCGCTATCTTTGTTCACGGGTGCCCTACTAAATGTCACTAAATGCTTCATGCCACCTAATCCTGCCCTGGCAGGGGATAGTGGTGTCAGTTTACACATATTTCTGTGAGCTCAGACTGCAACGTCACTGTCAGCTGATCACGATTCGGTTCTATTTTCTCTGTGCCTCTAAATAAAATACAATGTTCCTCCATTGCTTACCAGTTACAGATGTTGCCACCGGTATGGCTGCATGGTAAGGGACAGCTCACTTATGTCGCCGCCTATTTGCAGAGTGCTTTGCTCTGGTCAGATGCCGCCAGCGGGGGCGTATGACCTGGTGGCCTGGCCTCTTCCTCCAGGCTGTGTCCAGGGGAGCCAGGTGGGTGGGTAGACGGTCGAGCGTAGGGGGGCTGGCTGAAGCTGGGTGTGGTGTGCCTTTCAGAGGTCATCGGCGCGGCAACGGGGCGGAAAGCAATCTGGCAGCTGTCAGTCTTTATGCGGAGCTCGCTCTGGATGGCCCCAGCTGCTCATCAGCACTCGAGCCCAGCAGGCAGG
>NC_085012.1:18042569-18055069 GCF_963854185.1 Sardina pilchardus
AGCAAAAGCACTTCCGCACTGTCCGGTGATGATCTGTGCTCGTGTCCTGGACGTCGTAAGCAGAGGTCCCCCCCCCATACCCCCCCTCCCCCCTCCCTCCCCCACCCACTCACCCCTAACCCAAATCCCCACCACTTACATGATTTGAATTGATATATTAAAACTGGCTGACACCACATTACTGTTACCTTTCACCGACAGCTGCGATCCTGCCCCTCTTAGCGAAAGGTCAACTCCAATCACAGAATCCTCCGTGGCGTCCTTCCAAACCGTCAGTCACCCGTGCGCAAGTTCTGCTGGCTGCCACGGGCGGAGGCGGAGGTGGAGGCTGTGGCCGCAGCCTAGGCGGAGGTAATATCCACATTATCGCCTGATGCCTCTGCTCATCTTCCCCAAATGTAATTACGCCAAATAGCCTTTTAATAATTAAAAACAAATTAAAGTACATTTGAAGCCCGGGAACGAGAGGACCTCAGCTGAAATATATCTCATGTGTCTCATTAACGACACAATTTTTTGGAATAAAGATAGCATCTGTCAGACGGAGACATCAGTGCCCGCTAATTATTTGCATATCCGATTACGAAACACAATTTCACAAGAACAAATGGGACGAGGTCTTACGTCAGAGTTGGCCTCCCAGCTAAAGGGGCAAATGGCCCAAGTGACCATGCAGTGGAAGACCTTTACTTAAACCTCAACTTAGTGACCAGGTGCATCTGCAATTTTCTAAAAATGCCATTGCACAAAGGACACAGGCAACAAAAATATGACTCTCCAGCAGAGAATAACAGTGTTAAAACATGTTAAACATATAACATGTTAAAAAAAAACCTGTTATAAAGAGAATACAACACTGCATACGATTACGTTCAGACTAGGCATATTTTTTACAGTTACCATCATACGTTTTACATTATAATCCTATGGAGTAGACCAAAAAAGGACTTCAAAAAAGTCCTCGGCTTCTTTTAATGCGTAATCGAGGGCATCTTTTTGTGCATCTTAGAGCTGTTTTTAAAGTTGAGAAATGTTCAACTTCTAGCAGATTAACACATTACTTCACTCTGTTTTCTGACACCTGAAAAACGATGGCAGATTTGTTTACCAACTGAAAAAGCGGTCTGCAGAACTCTTGTAAGAAAGAGTCAAGTTTGAACATACCCTAACAGTAGGCTTTGCTGGAAAACAGTTAGAATATTTTAAAAATGCGTCCCTTCATGTTACAGAAAATGGCTACATGAACATCCCACTCACACTAATGTCACCAGCTGTTGGCAATAGCTGCGTATCCTCGTCTGAAGAGTAGAGCTGAGCAAGACCTCCACAGGACCGAAGTGCCTCAAGAGGCTTTGAAGTTTAAAAATATCAAGCATACATCAATGCAAAGACACACAAAGCTATGTCGTGTGAGATTACTACTCGTAAGAGATAATTTCTTGTATGACATTTATATCCCTGTTGGGTGGTAAATGTGGGCCGGGCAAGCACTCCCACAGGCTATTGTAAATGTTATTGTACCTTATGTGTGCATTGCAACATGACATATGATTGTAAATGTGCAGCAAGTGCCTTTCCAAACCAGGTTAGGAAAAGCCCTGGTTCGGAAAGACACATGTGGGGAAAATCCAATTATCTTCAAGTTTGTGAGTCATTGAAGAAAAGGAGAAACCACTCCTGCTCGCGTCTGTTTTTTTCAGACTGCTAAATTCTAGATTTACTGGGACTTCTGCTCTATTTTTTTTACCCTTACTCGAGAGCAAGAAAGAGACAGTTAGAGAAAAATAGAGAGAGAGAGAGAGAGAGAGAGAGAAGAGAAAGGAAAGGAAAGAAGTGGCCCTTGGCCTCCTAAATTGAACTGGGAGCCGGCGGGTGCGAGTGCGCACCTGCTCTCATCAAGCGCGGGAGTGTTAATGAAAGCCTGGCGCTCGGAGCACAGCCCTATCAGCACCTCACAGGGAGGCAGCTGGGGCAAATGAGTGGAGAAGCCCTCGTGGGCCCCCCTGCCATCAGTCACCTCCCTGAATAGGACCGAACAGTGACAGGATGAACAGAGAGAGAAGAAGGGAGAGAGAGAGAGAGAGAGAGAGAGAGAGAGAGAGAGAGAGAGAGAGAGAGAGAGGGAGAGAGAGAGGGAGAGAGGGGGATGGAGGGAGAGAGAGAGAGGGGAGGTACTCCTCCACATAGTCTTCAGGTGCCTGCCTGCCTGCTTGCCTGTCTGTCTGCCAGCCTCTGAGGATGCAACAGGGGGAGATGTACTGTACAGGAGTCTCCACCTCCCTATTAGAGGAGGTGCAACATGGAGTACTAAGTCTTGTACACAAATGAGAGCTCTGGGCCATGGTTTTAGAATCCTGACATAGAACTATTGCACATTTATGTTTGTTATGAAAATAGATAAATAATAATAAACAATATGATTAAAAGTATATATAATTATTTTCAGCTTCAGGTTTTATTCCCTGGAGTCAGTGGCGCGTCATTCTGTAGCTCCTCGTTAAGGTGATTCCGTGCATAAACAAGCGAGGCTCTTTGACAGGTTTCCATGGACTGGAGCAACGGCCACGGTTCTCATGGAGAGGCTGCCGTAATGAAGACCAATTAAAGCTGGGAACCCTGTGCCTCTGAGGGTGGCAGTGTGTGTGTGTGTGTGTGTGTGTGTGTGTGTGTGTGTGTGTGTGTGTGTGTGTGTGTGTGTGACTCCCACCGAGCGCTGGTGCCCACGTAATTAGGGAGCGGTGCCACCACGCTGAGGGATGGAGTCGGAGGCTCCGCTATGGTTTGGAGGTTGAGGCGGAGCGCAGCAGGAAGTCCCCACCCCAGAGGCTCGGCAAATAGCCGCAGGCCATACCTCGGCAGAGGAGAGAGGGAGAGAGGGAGGGAGAGAGAGAGAGGGAGAGAGAGAGGGAGAGAGAGAGGGGGAGAGAGAGGGAGAGAGAGAGAGAGAGAGATTGGAATTTTTTCTCTCTCCTCCGGGGCAATCTCCTCTTCTCTCACAATGGATGTCTCTTCTCCCCGGCAGGCAGATTAAACTTTTCACTTTTATTCCCCCTCTCTCTCTCTCTCTCTTTTCTTTTTTTTTTGGCTCCTTCCTCTTCTGCTGGCCCTCGTCTGACTGAGGTACTGCATGAGTCTGTGTGTGTGTGTGTGTGTGTGTGTGTGTGTGTGTGTCTGTGTGTGTGGGACAGAGGGTGGGAGTATCTGAAGCATTAGAGGGTGGCTTGAGCCGGGTTGACGTGGATGTGTAGGTGCCATCCAAGCATGGCTGGCTCCAGCAGCAGTGGCAGCAGTGGCAGCAGCAGAGACAGCGCTTGTGTTCCAGGCCCTGTGCGAGTTTTTTTTCCGCCTGCAGGCACACATGCCCTTATCTCCGTGGGATCGATCTCAAAAGAGCCCCAGGCTTTTGTCCTTAAAGAGAGGGCAGGTTTTGACTAATTCATACTGATATTTCTTTGGTTTGCACAGGACCTAGATCCAGTCTTATCTTATATCTGAAGGGCATCGCTGGAGAATAGACTGTGAATGCTATCGTGATAAGAAAAAAACAACAATCCAGTATTGGACGGAAACATATTTATATATATATATATATATATATATATATATATATATATAGAAAACATACTCAAAATTCAGTCTTGATTTCAGACTGGCCGTAGGCTATGATCTTACAGCAAGGCAAGTAATGATGCGGACAGAAGCAAGTAATGCAAGTCATGATGACTCCGCCAAAGGATGTTATTTGGTCTAACCCCTTTTGGTGAAACTATAAATAAACATTATTCATGTGTATGTATTATCATTTTGAAATCATTTTGATGGTATAGATAGCATCCATTCACCGAGACACAGCCACAGCCCAAATAGATTTTTTATTCATGTCAAAATGTTTTTGTACAACCTTGAAATAGAAAAATAATAAGATGTGAAGGAGTAGATTCCTGTTAAAGCAGATTGCAAACTCTACTGTTCAAACTCATATCCTGGCAATTAGATCCAACCAAACACTCCCAGCGGTGCTACAAGTTATTTTGGGCCTTAGGAAAGAATTCAATATTGGCACCTGCAATAATAACACCAATCTATGACGGTCCAGTGTAGCAAAGTGAGAAAGCAGTCAACCCCCCCCCCCCCCCCCCCCCCCCGACACACACACACACACCCCACACACACACCACACCACACACACACCCGAGGTCCCGGGGTACTAAACCTGCCGCTTAACCCCAAACCCCAGGCTCATTGGTAGGCCAGTCAGAGCACAGGCTCAAGTGTACTAGTCTAAGTGCTGGTACTACACTTGGTAGAGGATCTCCTTCCACCTCCAACAGCCCTGAACACACCTGTGACTGCACATCACTGGACAAGCTCATTCTACTCTAGGGCCACACTCCCACCCCCTTTTTCAGCCTCTGCTTGACGACGAGAGGGGCTAAATGAACACAGACGAGCGTACCTAATGGACTCATCACAGCCAGCAGGACCGGGCCTCCTCCGTGTGGGGTATCCAAAAGCCGGCCTGGCACTCTCACTAGCGGCTGGCGCACTTGTCTGTGTCTGTGGAGCGGGAGGAGGAGGAGGAGGAGGAGGTGGAGGAGGAGTAGAGGAGAGCGGAGCTCCCTCTCCAACCTTCACCGGATGATCCTGGCGGATCAATAGCCCCTCCGTCATCAGAGGAAGGCCCCCCTCAGCTCTACCGCCGGCAGAGGAATCGATAGGGTTTTAAACACTGTTTTCTCGGCCATCTTAGTTAAGCTGCACAATGAGGTTCCTTGGGGGAAAAGAGTGTTGTGTGTGTGTGTGTGTGTGTGTGTGTGTGTGTGTCTGTGTCTGTGTGTGTGTGTGTGTGTGTGTGTGTGTGGGGGGGGGGGTGTCATCTGTGAATTGCTTTGCCAGTTCATTGAAGAGAGATCATTTCAGTGTGGTGGGCTTTAGGGAAAAGGGCCAGATGTCAATAGCTGCTTTCCCCGGTCTCCATTAGCTTTTCCACTGTCTCTGCTCACGCTCACCGCGGCCTCGTTTGAATCGTGCCCTTCAGTGGGGTAAATGAATAAAGCGCCGTGTTTGCTGGCGGGTCAAGTGTGCTTCAGTACACTTTCGCCTTTGGCAAATTAACCCGGGGCTGAAGTATGCGCAATATTATTATAGGCGAGGGCCAAATGTCAACACAAACATTCCCTTAACCTCAGTTAGCCAATGTCAAGTCATTCTGTGAAACATAATTGACTGTAGCCCTGCTGCACCTTGGTTAATGTCTTACATCTGAGAGACAGATGGGATTAAAGCACTTCTCAAGAGAATCTGCTGTGGTTATGTCCTTAGAAAGGACTCTCAATTAACATCGCTCTGCTCTGTGGCCAGCAAGTCAACAGAAACGGGCCTCAGTTGATAGAAAGTTCTTAGTTTGAAGTCATGTCTGTAGCCAAATGGAAGGTCATATAGAGGTCTGATTGAGACAAGGCTGACCATCTCCCTACCTACCTGAGCACTCACCAATGGAAATGTTTACTCGTCATGAATTTTAAAATTAATAATTGATCAATCTTGAGTGAACTGTTGAACTAAGGGTGTAATAATGGATATGTGATGGTGGACAAGTAGACGAGGAGAAAACACCAACCGTAATGGTCTTACGACAGTATCAATGAACAAGACCATAGGCTAATGATAGTCCACTGCTACTTTGAAAATGAAACAATTATTGAATTCCAACCAAACATTATATCGATCTATTAGCTAGACTTTTCATAGATCGGTCTCAGATCAGCCCTGCTGAAAAATGCTGGCAAATTAGCAAAGTTTTGTCAAATGACACAATGTAACAACTGCACTGTATGTAGGTACCCACAAATACATAATGCAAGTACAATAATACATGATAGTACATGTTGTTACACAGGTTGTACCACTGTACCTAATTAGGTAGGTACAATGTAACAACGACACATTAAAATAGTGTTACCCGCCATTGCATCATGTTTATGTGATACCACATTGTGACACCGTTGGAAAATTCAGCGTACACTGCCTGCAATCTTGCCCACGATCACCAATGATTGGTTGCTTTGCATGCATAACACCACATCATTAAATGAATAAGTGTCCATGACAGAGCAGTGTGGCAAAAAAAACATCATTCTATTCTGACTTACAAACAAAAAAGAGAAAACATGGCTCTCAGGCAGCTCTGAGCAATCGCTATATAGAGCGGGCTCTATCAAGTGGTTGTTCATTTCTGACACATCACTATTATTTTGATTTTGTTTCAAATGGACACTGCCTTCCAGTGTTGGGCGGCAAGTCGATGAGGTTAAGAACTGCTGAATGTTCCCCACATCTAGAGGCACTCTCTATAGGGTTGAGGTCAGAGACATGTCTTTTAACTTTGACTCTGTTTGATATGGTAAAAAAAATGCTTTATAAGATACCTATCAGGAGAGTGAGGTAACAAGTGCTTATCCAAACTCTCTTTTCCTGCCTTCATACCTTCAAACTGTCCGTGCGGCAGTGATGTATCCGTGAAGCTGCCTATTACCCACAAATCTGCCCACAACTCTTTGAAACAGCTGTGAAAAGTAAAAAAAAAAGATGGTGGATGACACTGCTGATTGTATTGCAATGTATTCTGACATTTTCTTAGATTAGCTAAGATTTGTCAAAATCTAGTGAGAAATAAACACTGTAGCCTACTATCTGATTATACAGTTGTTGTAACTATTAATAGTGTCTGGTGTAGCTTCCGTACGCTAATGTTGATGTGTTATACCATAATATCAACATTATCTTGAAAGACTGTTCTCTGTTTTTAAAAAGATGCCTTTACTCTAAAGCCTTTCCCAGCCAAGTCTGATGAGACAACGTTCTATCAGGGCAGTGCTGCCTTCCATTTCGAACAGACCCATTATACAGTATGCGTTAGTTCACGTCTGGAAAACTTCAAACTCAACACTGCACTCACGCATGCCCTTGTTTGTAGGCATGCGGTTAGGAGGAAGGGAGAGTGGGAGACCAGAGACATTTTTACGTGAATGGCTAGCATACAGTATGTCCAGTTGTCCGGGCAATTTTGCCCCTCACACTCATATCGGTGACAACCACATAATGTACAAATGCCAGCTATAAACAAATAAAAATAGATACAATATTTCATGATGGTCTTTGGTATTATTTGCCCTCAACGGTGCCTTCCAGGCAGCGTTGCCTTCAAGGCACTACTCCCCTCAGTTTAGGGGTAGGATGAGGGTTGAGGGGGTTAGGGTTAGGAATAGGGTGAAGGCTGTGCTGCCTGGAAGGTGCCTTTTTTGGGCAAAAAACACCATTGAGCATTTCATGATGAGTTCCATACTGAGAATACATCCGTGTTCTTAATGTTCTGTTGATCGTACTCATGTGAGAGTTGTTTATTCATTGGGGTCTTTGTGTCAAAGGGTGTCACTTGCTCTTTTGGCGCTTGTGTCATGGTGAAAGCAGTGGGGTTTTAGATTCAGGGTGATTAAGTCTGCTTTGGGAACATTTGAATTGTTCTCCATGCAGATTTCAGGCTAATCATGAGAAGCACCATGATTTCAAGCTGCACATATGAATGATTCATTGAAATAACATGAATAAATATGCACTGTTTATTACAAAATATTGCTCCATGTTGAGATGTTTATGAGCAATGATAAGAATGAGCAATGAAAAGCATGGGTATACAATTTCACAAGTTTGTAAAAATGTAATGTTGCATCGATAACTCTTTCAAAATGACTTATTTCATTATATGTTTTAAAACCCTACAAATGAGTTATTTTATAGACCAGTAAAACCTGCAGTTAACCTTTTTCCCAAAGAATAACCAGGTCTGCACTATTGTCTGCACATGGCAGCTCTAACCATTGAATCCCAGATGTTAACTAGGGACACCATTTGGCGAGCAAAATGAGCAATACAGTCTACAGACACACAGATAGAGAGAGAGAGAGAGAGAGAGAGAGAGAGAGAGAGAGAGAGAGAAAGAGAGAGAGAGAGAGAGAGAGAGAGACACCGCTGCCACCATCATCGAACTGCTGGCGCCTGTTGAGTGATTTTAGAATGTATCCCTTCTTTTGAATGGCTCACCAAAGCACCAGTTTCACTTTATGGATTGCACACAAGGAGATGGTGTGAATTTGTGTGTGTGTGTGTGTGCGTGGAGGGTGGGGAGGGGGTCTCTCACCACGACCCTCACTAATTCACATTCGCCCATTAGGACTGTAACAATCAGCTAAAATATGATTTGGGGCCAGGCACATTTAAATGAATCTGGAGGCTATGAATTTTAAAAGAAAAGCTATTGCAATATTTAATTTGGCCGTCTGATGGTCTGGCAGCGAGAAGAGTGATGGCCAGTGGACGACATTAGCTTGTAATTGTGTTGCTTTGGCTGCGACATCATTCTCATTTATTACGCATAATGCAATCAAATGGCCGTCGTATCAGCGTTATAAATCACACGCATTGCTTTGTTGTTTTTTTTCTCCTCTCTTCATTTTTTCCCGTCCTCTGTGTTGTCCTTCATCGGGTTGTCTTCTCCGAGCGCACGGTCATTTTGTTTTCTCCAGGCGAGTTAATGTCATACTCAATGCGACACCTGAGCCGAACGCGGTCATCCTGAAAGCACAACCGGCGGGGTGTCCACTGTAAGCGCCCGGACGAAAATGGTCCAAGAATTACACTGTGTTTAAATCCACGTAGTACAGGGATGAGTGGTCCGCCTGTCACAGCATAAAATGATTCCTGCACCGATAATGACACCTTTATGCGCAACACGACATTTGTGTTTTTAAAGATGGCCATTGTTGTTTGAAAAGAGGAGGAATTTGTGTGGCACTAGGGACATTTGAAACAAACCCACCATGTTTTACTCCTTTACTTGGCATGCATATTTCAGTCAAAAACACATGCACGAAAACAGCTATTATTCATTAGCCCAACTGCTGTGATGCATTATAAATATGACATTATGCATTATAAATGTTACATTTCACCATTATAAAAGAACTCATTAAACACACTGTATCCACAGCTGTCTGAAAACTCTTTCAAGCATTTGTACCAGCTAGCAGACTCATGGTGTTCTGCTTACAGCCCGCCTGGATGTGTGTATCTACAAGACGGAGACACACTTTCATCAAGATCTGAGAGCAGAGCGGCTGCTAGGTGCTGTCTGGCTCCTGACGTTGGAAGAGAGAGACACATTTTCGACTCAGTTATGACAGGAACAATTAGCCCGCTGATGTACAGTAATCAGCCTCTCGTCTGTCAGGAGAGATGCGCCCCGTTCAGGGGCAGGATTTAGGAAACTGGAGCAAAAGACTGTGTGCAATCACAGTCATTTTAGCAAACGCTAACCTTGAAATATGAGGGGGAATTTACAGACGTGCGGAGACGTTTCTTTATCAATTGTATTTGAGGACTAGAGGAGAAAAAGCGTTTTCAATTTTACGAGACAACAATGTGGCGCCATTCTCAGTTTGAAGAGGCAGTGCTCACTATTGTTAGGCTTAATTTATATAAACCCAGAGAGATTCACAAGCCACACACTTCATTGCTCGCCGTGCAGAGAAAGAAAATGTGCAATCCCTTTCAGAAAGTGTGTGTGTGTACTTGATTCCAGACACTGTGCAAGACATTTGCAAGGTCTAT
Source organism: Sardina pilchardus (assembly GCF_963854185.1). NCBI lineage: Eukaryota > Metazoa > Chordata > Actinopteri > Clupeiformes > Clupeidae > Sardina > Sardina pilchardus. The sequence continues at coordinate 18,052,236 of NC_085012.1, forward strand.
TGCCTACAGAGGTATGGAAAATGAATCGACAAACTCCGCAACAAAACATCTAACTTTGAGCAAACTATGCAAGGACACACACACACACACATACACACACACACACACACACACACTCACACACACACACAATCACACCCGCATAATAAAGGTCTGTTGCCCTCCCCGCAGTCCAATCATTTCCCAGTGTCAACAGTGCTTATTACCCCCCCCCCCTCTCTCCCCCTGTGCCACGGTCAACTCCTTCCCCTTAACCTCATTCTGTGGTCTGCACTGCCTCCTAGGGGTTAAGCACACTTGGACTGTTGATACGCATGCATGCAGGCAGGGGGGGGGGGGGGGGGGGGGATGGAGGGGGGGGTGTCCCGGCCGGCACTGTCCAGTCAACCCTGTCTATAGCCTAGAGTTGGGGGGGAGGGGGAGTATGCAGAGAGAGAGAGAGAGAGAGAGAGAGAGAGAGAGAGAGAGAGAGAGAGAGAGAGAGAGAGAAAGAGAGAGAGAGCAAGAAAAGATAAGAGGGCGGAGAGGGGGGATCTCTGGGACACGGAGAGCTGGATGTGGGGGAGAGGACAGGCCGCTGCAGCTGTCAGATAAGAGCAGCGGAGGAAACCCAAGCAGGCCAGCAATCCCTCCGGACCTGTGTCTGTGTCAGGTGGAGGAGGAAGCGCTGGATCCGAGGAGCGATGGGACAGAGAGAGAGAGAGAGAGAGAGAGAGAGAGAGAGAGAGAGAGAGAGAGAGAGAGAGAGAGAGAGAGGGGGAGAGAGAGAGAAGTCAGACAGGAAGAGAGCAATAGAGGAAAGAGAGGGGGAGAGAGAGAGAGAGGGAGTAAGGCGGGATGAGAGACAGAGAGAAGAGAGAGGGAGGGAAGTAGAGAGAGAGAGAGAGAGAGGGAGAGAGAGAAAGAGAAACACTGAGACACTACAAAGAAGAGGAGATGGGGAGACTCAGGACAGGAAGGTGGAGGTCAGTGAAGAGGACAGTTTGGAGACGAAGGAGGACATGACTCTCATGCATGCTGTTGCTGTCCTCTACGACTACATGTCTATCCTGTTCCATATGCTAACATACGTTCCTTACATCTCGCCGGTGGCACATCATACCCCAGCGCATAGGATGCATAGGATGCATAGGATATGGCATGAAGACAACATTCAGCAGCAGGAACTTGGGAGATGAAAGAGAGTAGGAAGAATCTCCTGTGAATAACGACGTGACTCACACAGCCATATTGTATTCCTCATGCATGCCACACTTGCTCTGGAACAGATACTCACAGACACACACACACACACACACACACGCACACACGCACGCATGCACACACACACACACACACACACACACACACACACACACACACACACACACACATGCATGCAAACACACACACACACACACACACACACACACACACACATGCACATGCACACACAAGCTTGACATGACACAGAACAGAAGACTTTCACAAACTCTCACATTACTGCATGCCTGTCAGTCCGTCAGAGCAGCAGTCATGTTATATACATACCAAGATGAAAAACCTACACACACACACACACACACACACACACACGCACATACACACACGCACACACACACACACACACACACACTGCCACCATCCGCACCCACTCCCGACCAAACTCCCCCCACCCCCCAGGCAGCTTCCCAGCCAGCAGCCATCATCTGTCAAGGTGACTAAATCCACAGTGTCAGCAGGCGAAGCAGGCGGATGCCCTTGGCCATTGCGCCGGCGTGCCGATCAGGCAGCTTCCTCGAGTGGCCACCGCTGCTACAGGCTAGCGGCGGCAGCGGCGGCATTATCAAAGGCCTGAGCTCGCCCCCTTTCTCCTTACTGCTGCTCCCCCGTCCTCTCTCTGCCTCTAACTATCCCTCTCTCTCTCTCAGTCTCCCTCTCTCTCTCTCTCTCTCTTTCTCTCTCTCTCTCTCAGTCTCCCTCTCTCTTTTCGCCCTCTCTCTCTGTCTCTTTCCAACCCTTTGCTTCAGCTGCCTGCTAGCGCCTGCATCGCTAATGTCCCAGCACTCGTCTTATCTCCCCATGCCACTTGGTTTCCGTGCCAACGCTCGGCCTGCCACGCCGCTCTGATCTGCGGACAAGGCAAACGTGTGCCAAGGTGGGTACACGGTGGGTGGGAAATAGGGAAACGATTTTTTTCCCTTTTTTTTTTTTTTTTTTTGAGACAGCTTTTCCATTCAGGCACAGAATTCCATACAGGGAGATTAGTGAGTGAACACATATGATGTACAGGCTTACATGTGCGCCCACACACACAGACACACACACACACACTCACACACACACACAGATGAGCACAGAAAAACCTGTGCAAACACAAACATTCATATATGCATATGCATGTGCATGTTGTTCATATGAGCAAGCAATCACATACATGTAGACACATGAACAAATATTGATGAATGTATACTCGGGAAAAAAATGCCATGAATTTCACAACCCCACAGAGCCAAAAATATCATTCATTCTCTCTCTCTCTCTCTCTCTCTCTCTCTCTCTCTCTCTCTCTCTCTCTTTCTTTCTCTCTCTTTCTCTCTTTCATTCTTCCTCTCTAATTCTCCAACCCATTTTCTGTTCTTCTCCAGTCCCTCTCTTCATTTTGCCATCCCCCTGTTAAGTCTCTCTTCCCTCTCTACTCCCTCTCTCAGCCTTTACGCCTATTTTCTCCCCATGTCCGAAACAAGCTTGTGCAGCAGCTGAATCCAGTTAACGAAGCTTTTATGTGCTCTAAGGAAACATTGTCTCCAGACAAAAAAGGGTGAAAAAGCAGTCTTTTCCCTTGGAAAGGATGC
>NC_085012.1:18062569-18072569 GCF_963854185.1 Sardina pilchardus
CTGTGGAGATGACAGGAACCCAGGAACCCCTAAAAAAACACCCAGTCTATACAAAACATGATCATGACTATGGACATATGTTTGGAACTGCCACTGACGTTTTCTCCTGAGATACATTCTCTGGGGAGTCTAAGGGTATTCTATCTTCGCAAATCTAGTTAGCATGACAGGAAAACAAAGGTTGTGTGACATCTCATGAACCAACCAGGCTGCAATTCCTCTGACCATGTAACACAATGTGAATAGAACAATTTAAAACGAAATTCTAGTAATTTACAAAAAACTGTCCCCATATCTTCCAACGCCATCGGTATTAGCCGAAAGCCTGCCAATCAAAGCGCTGAGTGCCTCTTGTGTGTGGGACTTTGCCGGCCACTCTCAGCCTGCTAGCCTGACGAGGTTGCTATTAGCAACGCGGCATTGTGTTCGAGCGGTGGTCAGTCAGCCTGGAGCTCTCCGAGAGCTTTCCCTTGGCCACACTTCACACGTCAGGCCTAGCACGCCGCTAACGGGCCGCCATGGGTCTCTCTCTCTCTCTCTCTCTCTCTCTCTCTCTCTCTCTCTCTCTCTCTCTCTCTCTCTCTCTCTAGCTCTCTCTCTTTCTCTCTCTCTCTCTAGAAGCCCCAGCAACTGGACAGGCAGCCGGGGACAGCATCTCTGCCATGCTTCATCTGAGGGAATAATAAGCCCAGGGCAAAGTGTGTGACGGCCGATGCTCGGACACAAGTCCCCATTTAGAAGGAGAAAGGCAAGGAGAGGCGAGGACATAGCGGGACATAGATGGACGGAAAATTTGTGCGCGAACGCCTTGTGATTTTACAGACAGAGACTGTCTGAGTGTTATGATCAAAATGTCTGTTGCTGTCACTGCTGTCTTCTGCGGAAAAAGGCTGAAATTCAGAGACGGCATTCAATCCACACTCCACAGGCATCAATTCTTCATAAAAATCCCTTTTTTTGGGTCCTGTCTTCCTGTCTAAATATATTCTTCAAATAGCCCCTTCTATTGCCTTCAGGTGTGCTACAAACACAGGGGCTCAGTGTTGTGCTTGCATTCTCTCTCTCTCTCTGTCTCTCTCTCGCTCTCTCTTTTTTATTTTTGCTGGGCTGATAGAAGTACTCTGCACTGATGCAGCCATCATACATGATTAAAAGCATTGGCTATGAAGCTATACCTCTATAACAGCTACCCTCTTTTTTAGAGATACAGAGAGGCGGGCGTTGTGTTTAATTACAGCTCAGCATCATTTTATTTTACTGGTCGCTGTCCGCCTTTGTGTACTGACGCTGTTTCTTTCGCAAAATTGGGTTTTTAAAATGAATTATTGCCTTTTCGTCACCCCTCAAGAAGATGGATAATTCAGGGTGTCACATAATATTTTATAGCAGGTTGCTGTGGAAGGAGACCACACTGAGTAGGACACAACAACAAGCGTCCTAAGTGGCAAAGGCAGCTCAGTCTAAGGCTTAGACTTAAGTAATGGACATTATAACATGGCTCTTCATAATGCTGCAGAATGCTCCATTCACTTGAACTGGCCTTCCCAATGCTTGGAGGTCGACAATTCTCGATAACAGACTGTAGCTAAGTATAACAGGCCGCGGTCAAGAAAAATGGGTTTTATGCTTCTCTTTCACATCTTTCATATCACTCCCCATCTAGTCCGGTCACTTATTGCGATGGAACTTCATCCAAAAGTGAAAGCAGATGGTTCTAAAGCTGTGTTCTGCTGTGTTCTAAAATAATGTTTGATTCAAGTTCAGCATGTGTTGCAAACTATGTGTTTCTCAGCAAAAGCCACGATGAAAAGGCAATGAATAAATGTAAAGAGTCATATCATATACAGTTCATTTCTTTTGTCTTTGGCAACCCAGGTCAAAAAGAAGTATACTTAAATATACTAAAAACGTGTTTGGAATTCAAAGTAGTGTAATTGCAATACATTTGTGTTTCCTTAGTACATACCTATACTGTACTTAAGTATGTAATTCTGAAGTACACTATCAGTATAGTGAAATTTAAATATATTTTATACTGCCTTTTAAAAATATGCTAAAATGTAAGCATACTTACAGTTACATTTTAGCATATTTGTATAAGGGCGATTCTACAGAATTCGTGCAAATTGCTGTCCCGGAACCAAAAAACGAATTTAATAAGCAGTAATGTAGGAAATTCTTTGATAATAAAATAATACAAGCAAATACCACTCAAAACCCAAAGTAATATTTGATGTAGCTGCAAGCTTTATATATAAAATATCATCATTTATATGGTGCTTTCTATTGAGAGGTGGTTGTCCCGAACGCTAAGGTCTGAATTTTACCATTGAAAAATAAATATGAAATATTAATCCGATCCCTCATTAGCATTGGTATTAGATTAACAAGAAATGTCATTTATTTTAGCTTTTGTTTATACTTTCATGTGGCTGAATTGTTAGCCAGCTGGAAACCAGTATTTTTGATAATGTATTTGTTTGCCCTTTTTTTTTCATTTAAGGCGCCTAGTTTTAAAGAATATTGTGAATGCACTCATTTATAATAAATACTGGATTAAGATATGCTCATAAATACTGGATTAAGAGTATTTTTGTTATGTTTTAAGTGTGCTCCAAGTGTTAATAAAAACATGTTGAAAAAGAACGAGGTTGTATTGTAGCAGTATTTTGAGAACAGAAATACACTAATGTGTATGCTAATTTGCAGATTTAATGACATTTTAAATGTACTTAAACTGAAATATGATTTAAGTATAATAAATATACTTTAAGTTGTTCCATTTTAACACAAAATAGTGCATTACATTTATAATTAAGCTGTATTTAAGAATATCTTTAAGTATGCTAATTTGCAGATTTAATGACATTTTAAATGTACTTAAACTGAGATATGATTTAAGTATGATAAATATACTTTTAGTTGTTCCATTTTAACACAAAATAGTGCATTTAATATATAATTAAGATGTCTTAAAGAATATCTTTAAGTGCACTTAATACACTAATAGTTGTTCCAAAATAACACAATTAAGTATGCTCTTCTGTAGCATGCTAAAAGTACAATAAGTATATGGCAAGAAAATACTACTTGTACTTAAAAGTATACTTTTTTTACCTGGGAAGTAGCCATATATTAAGCAGGATAATAAAGGTTTTATATATGTTCATATCTGCATTGTAAATGTGAATATAGGGCTTCAGAGATGCCTCATAAATAATTTACTAACATCATTTAACCTTAAAAATAGCCAAGCCACCACCACAGATACAGCCATAATAAATGACCAGGCACCATATGGGACATTATTGGCCAATCAATATCTGAATTAGCCATAATAGCGTTCAATACAATATCGTTCACTGGCATGTACATCATGTCACATGCACAGAGACAAGCAAATGCAAGAGTGATGATTTTCACATCACTGCCTCTCCCCCCCTCCCTCCCTCCCACTTCCTCCCACCCCCCTGTCTCTCCCTCCCTCTCTTTTTTCTTCCTCCCTCCCCATAGGGGCCATTATGGTGTGTCCTCTGATTGATTGCGGTGGCAGTTTGAGCAAGAGGTAGGCTAAGCAGAGAGGAGCATAAATGGAGGTATGCTGAGCAGAGATAGCATCCTCCTTATGAAAAAGCTCCACTCTCCCGGCTCCCGGCCGTCCTCCCTCGTCTGCAAAGGTGAATGCATCAATGTCAACTGCGCTGGTCAGGCCTATTAAGAGGAGAGGAGGCGTCAAATTGCATGTGTCTCCGCATGTGTCGGAGTATGTTTATGTGTGTATGTGTGCGTGTGTGTGTGTGTGCGCGCATGTGTGTACTGTATTCGAGAGGCAAAGATGCCTTGGATGGAGAGTGATATATGTTTACCACCAAAGTCATACCATGAATATCTAATGAAGTTTAATGTTTTCTGTCATCCATTTATGAAATGAAGAAGCCTGTTATGTTCAAGATTTGTGTACAAAATGACACTTTAAAAATGAACACATCAAAGAGCTTAACAGTAGAACATGTACTTGGTACATCAAGCAGCAATCACATTCGGGACTACAGTGTATGCAGGAAGGTTTTTTCTTTCTTTCTTTCGGTCTACCTTTGGCATTTGTAATGCGATTTTTTTCAGCCCACTATTTAAACATGTGAACAATACTTAAGACATATTATTGTATGCTGACTTATTTTCCTGAGACCAAGCTGTTACCCAGTGTGCCGTTGCCTTTATTCAACAGGATTTTATCGTTTAAGGCCGAGAAACCTCATCTGATCTCCTGCTGGATGAGCTATTGAGGCTGCTGTTTCCCAACTGTATGATTTTGCAGCTCACGTCGTCTTCCCCTCCCCACCTGCTTCACTGATAAAATATCTAAATTCATGCCAGACACGGCACCACTCTAGACAGACACATCCCGGGGTCGGAAACGAAGGTGGGGAGGGAAGAAAAGAAGAAAAAAAAAAAAACACTTGAGTCTGTCACATAAAATGGCAGCTTAGCTGGGGCCTGAAACTCCTGCGTGTCAGTACATACTTGAGACCAGCTCTGGCCTGGAAAACGCAGAGCTGCTTCTTAAACGGACGAGGCCGGGGCCCCAGAAAGATGAGCGCCGAGAGAGAGAGAGAGAGAGAGGGCGGAGAGGGAGAGAGAGAGAGGGAGAGAGGTGAAGCTCGACATACAGCACTCAGAGAGGAGAGGGAGAGGAGGAGAAGAGCTGGCGACCGGCACGCTCGGAAGAGGCAGATTAAAGCGTGAAAGGATTTATCCCATAGAGAGGGGGCTGAGAAGATTTGGGATGTTTTTTTTTATTTTCCCCCTGATGTCTCCCAAACCAAGGAAGGTGCTAGGCTAGAGAAGGTTGACAACGAAACAGGTTGTGTGTGAGTGTGTATGTGTGTGAGTATGTGTGTGTGTGTGTGTGTGTGTGTGTGTTTATGTATGAGAGTCTCTTAAAAACCTCTTCATTAGAGAGCCTCTGTCATATGTGTGCTAATGCATGCAGCGGAGGCGCTAACTTGGCCGGCTCTCGTCGATAAGCATGCCACAGAGAGCACCAGGAAGGCACTAAATCCGCCACGTAATGATCCTAGTTACGTGTCATCGCCGAAGAATTATGCCATCGCTCGCATCTGCCAGATTCTCATCATTTAATTACGTGCAGCACTACAAATAGATCCATTACCTTCCGATGCGCAGATCCAAAATGGCCGTCGTTTATAATGTAAATCATTACGCCGAGCCACAACCGCGGTGGAAACTCTTCATATGCAAGCGTTATGGCTTGAGCCAGAATGGATGGCTTGCAAATGTCTTTGGCCATCTTGAAAATTGGAGTGGTGACGTGCTTAGAGGCAGGTAATTTTCCAATTGGAGAGGTGGCAGAGTCGGGGAAGTGATGTTGATTTCAATGTCTGCTGTGTTCATTAAACAATAATAAAACATGATCTATTTCAGAGGTTTTCATGGATTTGGTTAGATTAAAATGTCAAACTTCTCCATAATTGAAAACCTTTCATGAATGCATGACCCTAGTAGTTTGCTGAAAGTCACTCCTCACTGTAAAAAATGTGACTAGTAGTTACTCAAAAAAATTGAGGCAACAAAGTGACAAGTAATATAATTGAATAGATTTTAATACTACAACTACTTTGATTAGAATTCATTGAAAAAGTCAACTAAATTTACACAACATTATCAAATTATTTAGTAAATCCAAATGAATACCACAAGAAAAACTAACTTACATTAACTAAGTATCTATGCAAAATTAATTATTTTTTACTACATATCTGAGCAAACCTAATCAATATTTACAAATGATTTGGGCAAAATCAATTAATATTTACTACATATTTGGACCAACATAATCCATATTTACTAATTATTTGGGTAAAAAGTATTTATATTTACTACATATCTGAGCCAACATAATTCATATTTACTAACTATTTGGGCAAAAGTTATCTATATTTACTACATATCCAGGCCAACCTAATTCATATTTACTAACTATTTGGGCAAAAGTGATTTATATCTACTACTTATCTGGTGTAAGTTGGACTGTCTAGATAAAAGTTTTTTGCATTAATTTTATTAAATCATATTTTAGTACATTGTCAAACACTTTCCAAACAACTCAATAGCATAGCTAACCCTAGCTTCTAATGCCTAAATGCACTTAAGTCAACCATGCATGAAAATAAACTCTTGAAAAATGTCTTGCTGAAGTAACTTAATAACTTAAGACACCTGAGGCAAGTACATTTAACCTTACTGCAAAATATTGTCATTTTATTTTACATGAAATCATACAACAGATCGTCAGATATTTCAAATAGGATACAAAAAAAAAATGCATTGCCCTCCTCTGCATTTTCTACCAACAATTTTACAACGGAGACTAGCAGTGTGTGTGAGTAAACAGTTCTGTACTATGCATGTGTACAAAATGAATAATCAATTAAACAGAAAGACGTTGAATGTGTCTCAACAACACATGGTTCACCTAGAGTTTTACTCCAAAACGAGAAGAAAACACCAAAACTAGCTGGATACTGTTTGCGCCTGTATTTGAAGTGAGACCACAGAGACTTAAATGAAAGTACTTCATTGTTAAATAAGAAAATAAAGTTTAAAGCACTAGAATCACAATATAAATCACAGGGTACAAAAATAGTTGCCTCTGACAAAATTAGGTGAAAAAATTATCCACTTCCTTAAAGAATGCCATTCCCACTGTATGGTTGATCGGTATTTCTGAAGAATCATTGCAACACTCAAACTTGTTGCCAACTGTAACAATGTTACATTCAAATGCATGTCACACGAAAAGTTGCCTCTTAGATAAAAAAAAAGAAAGAAGACAATACCACTTACTTAGTATGATTGATGGGCAATTGTGAAGCATTTGAAGGTTACATTGTAAGAGTTGACAACATGTCAAAAGACTTCTATTTGGCAAGAGACCATATTCTTAAGCTAGCAGTTTGTTCTTGAGGTTGTTCACTTTTAGGGTCAGCTTTGAACAGTCCAGCTCGAGGAGGAGTTTCTGGAAGACTTCAAACGTATATTTGAGCTCCTTGGGATAGGCCAAATTGACAGCATAGATCAACCCAAGGAGCATGGAGCAAGCCCTTGCAAAGTTGCCCAGAGCGGTCAGCACTTTCAGGCCCTCTACCACGATACCAACATCGTCTGGACCTTCTGATGTATTTGCCTTGATGGTGTAGATTTTAATCCTTTGCACAGCAAGGTCCTGTGACACACTGTCTCCATCAGTATCCTGAAACAGCAAGAACATTGTCCATTTCAGACTGTTCAGAAAAATGATTAGGTCCCAATTTGCTGCTTTTGAAAAGAAAATCTGGAATTGTCATAGCTGCATACAACATAACCAGTGGACATCAGTGTTTTAGAAAGTGATAATGTAATTGTACAATATATGTTCTTGCAAAGCTATGCAAATAACACTAACATGAGACAAGAATCATGAATAAGAGACATGAATGTAGAAGTGCAAATATGTACTTCAACTTACATCATACTCTTTAAGGAGATGATCTAAAGATTCCCCAAGGTACACCACCAAACATCGGATGACAACAGCTCTGGTCACGTTAGTGGTAGGATTGGTTGGAGCCTGAAATGAAAAAAATAAACATTATTCAAGGATAAAAAAAACATCCAATGGCAAGAGTTAGTGAGTGGAGCGGTGTGAATATCTTGCCACCCTCTCAAAAGGCTGTTCACTCGGCCGCTCCTTCACTCAAATTCAAATTAAGTAATATGCAAATGATATTCCAACCCATTCCTAACCCTTCCTTTAATAAAGTATTAGTTAACATAACTCATTAAAGGGTACCTTGAGTAAGATTGCCTGCAACCTCAACCCCATGGTTCCACCCTTGGATTGGAAGAGATTCAGAAGCTTCGGAGTATATTCATCCAGCTTGGCCATGAACTTTGACTCAAGATGCACCATTGTGATTCTGTAAAACTCATCCTGAATCTGAAAATTAAAAGAAACTAATGTAGATTATACTTCTTATGTTTTAAAAGCAGGAATAAAATAATAGTGGTTCTGGAATTTCATCTTGAAAAATGATTTGAAAGTATCAAATATGCTAAAACCACCACTGCAGTTCTTCACAATGGGATAAGGAATATTTGCAAGGAATATTATGCAAGGAATTAGCATGCATGTGTAACTCACTTGAGATGCCTCAAATAGAGCAGGCCATCTGGCATTGATGTCCTCAATCCTGGGTGATTGGTTGACAATTTCATTTCTTCTGTGTGCAAATGTTTTCCCCATTTTTTCTTTTATCACTTTGCTGTTGTCCCTTTTCCTTACTTCAGTGAGTAGCTGAATCCTCTCTTGTTCTTGACTTTCTTCATCCTCTCCTGCCGGGTAAGGGGGGAGGTAGTTTACTTCTGCCTTTCTAGGCTTTTTGACACTCCTTGCAGACTTCTGGTCAGCAGGGCTTTTGCATTTGAGTGCATTGCACATAACTTCAGGAACTCCGAAGCCTCTAAGTTTAGTGCGATAATTTGCCATCTTGTACTTTAAGCTTTGTTGCCAGCCATAGAAACCTGAGAATGAGCCTGGTTCCTTGAGAAATGGATACTTCTTGCAAAGTGCCTCAGCAACGTCACTGATCTGTGCACCTGATGGATATGCTGTATATGTATACATAGTTTCAGACAGTTTCTCAAGTATGTCTGCCTTCACCTTTGAAGTATTCAGAAGAGTTCCATTCTTCTGATAGTCGTCAGCTGCTCTTTCAAGGCACATCTCAGTTTCATATGCAAACTGTGGAATAGGGAACTCCTTTGGCCAATGTTGGCATCGCTCTGTGGAACTTTTCTTGGGCAGGATAACAGTAGATGCCTGTGAGGACACTGATCCAAAGGATGACTCTGAACTTAATGCAACTGACTCTGCATCAGATCTAGAATCACAGTCAGTTGATTGTTGACCAATGGAACTGTCCAAATTATCTTCAACTGGAAACAGATCAAGAAGAATTTGGTCAGCCTTAACAACCTTTATGGTGTCCTTGTGTTTGATTTGGTCACTTCTATGGAGGGTAAAGAAATCTTCAAACTCAGAATCCAAATACTGGAGACTGAACTCAACAGATATTCCAAAGGTCTCCTTCACAACAGTTTGCAGTTCCTCCACAGTGGATGGGATCCCTGATGGAAGGAGCAACTTCTCAATCTGGTCCTCAATTACTACTCGGAGCTTTGCCTCCATCTTTGCCTGACAAAAGTGAATAGACAAAAGTTTACATGTTAGAGTGGTGGTCATCTAATCACAGGAGGACAATAAGAGAACACTTTATGGGTACAGAAGTGGCCAGAGAGAGCTCTGATGATGCAGAACAATTTAAATAACACAGCAGCTTATGCAGACCAAGTTAAATGTAGACTTACTTCCAAATATGGAATGAAATATGGTACACCATAAAAATTGCGACTGTTCCCTGTACCAGAACGTCAGTAGGCCTATAGGCCTAATACAAATGGCTAAAAAGCAAAAACGAATACAATATGTCTATAAACTAATAGTGACCCAAATTAAACCTAATGAACAGACACATTATGTTTAAAAGGTTGACTAACAAAAAACGTATTCCACTAGTTCCAAAAGTGGACGGTTACTGAGCTCCACACGCAGACGCAGGCTACAATAGGCCTATCACAAGCAGACGAAACAGCGCCTCTCTCAACTTTGGTAAAAAAAAAAAAAAGAAAATCAGTGTGAAAGCAGAGCGATTCTTTGGCTGCAGTGTCTGCATTCGTTGCGCGCGCAAGTGAAAAACTAGACACGGCTACTGGAGTGTAGACTGTGAACAAATCGATAGTGCCTCAATAAAAATGGAATTAGCATTTCAGCCAGACTGTCCATGAAAGGTTAAAAGCAGCGCACGCTGCTAATTGTTTCAAATTGAAGCGACACAACCCCCTAGCTAAAGCAGTTAGCGTTCTTTCAGCAACACCCATC